>NW_019154134.1:958282-1483897 GCF_002288905.1 Enhydra lutris kenyoni
TATTTGGCAAATGGTGGGAAGTCACTCCAGCCTGGGGAAGAAAGTCGTCTGATGAACACCAGCCACACACTGAGAGAAGTGGGGTTAGAGTAGGCTTGTTGAAAAGGCCTTGAATTGAGTCAGGGAGCCAAAATTTTGAGTCCTGACTCTGTGACCCTGGGAAGTCTCAGTTTGTCTTTTTTTTCTTTTCTTTTAAGATTTTATGTATTTATTTGGCAGAGAGAAATCACAAGTAGGCAGAGAGGCAGGCAGAGAGAGAGAAGAGAAGCAGACTCCCTGATGAGCAGAGAGCCTGATTTGGGGCTCGATCCCAGGACCTGAGATCATGACCTGAGCCAAAGGCAGACGCTTAACTAAGTGAACCACCCAAGCGCCCCTCAATTTGTCATCTTAAAATGGAAATGATAACACCTGACTTATGAAAGGAGAGAACTTCTTGGCCATTCTTGCTGGCGTAAGCATAACAAAGTTACACAAAGCTGCATTAGTAGGAAAATAACAGCAGTGCCAGTGGAAGACAAGAGTTGGGCCAAAGCATCCAGCCTGCTGGATTGGGGCGTGGTGTGATTGAGAGAAAGGGTAAGCTCCCCAAGCCCTGGGTTCAATTTTTCTCCCTGCTTTCTCATTCCTTCTGTGAGGCCAGGAATACAGACTAGCCCAGCAGACTGCTCAGGGCAAGAACCATGGATACAAGGAAGCCTGGAGAAAAATTGTAAACTGAGGAGAGGGAACTCTTCAACAGTAGCTGGAATAACGCCTTGCACAGAAGAGGCACTATTATAAGGCAAAAGAATAAAGGTAGATTACTTTTTTTGATTCTGTATTATTCTGTCTCATTCGTGGTTTTTTTTACCTCATTGATACTAACAGGTAATTCATTATACATGAGTAAAAATAGAAGGAGAAAAAAATAACCCAGTGGTTGGGCCAACGGGATAAAATTAACTAAATAAATTGGAATCATGATACCTGACACAGTCATTTATTCATTCACCCTGATGACGGGGGATGTTCCACGGGCAGGATGCTGCTGCTGGGGGTATGGGGAGAGGTCTGTGCATGAGGTCTTCTAGCTGCCTGGTGGGATTGTAGGGAGAGAGATCGTTAACACATGCTCACATAAGCGGGGTAGCTTCAGATACAGGTGCTATGGAAATGATCATGTGCAGAAATATCCAATCACATAGAAGGGCAAGTGCACAGAGAGACGGGTGAGGGATGCTTGTGCTGAGATCTGAGAGAGGGACAGGAGTGACCAGGCAGAGGATACAGTGAAGGCAAGGATGCGGTGCAGGCAGAGGGAGTACCATGTGCAATGGCCCAAGGCTAGGTGAAGCATCAGATATGTATTTGGTATATGGAGAATGGGGGGACGGGTGTATGGGGAAGAGGAAGGAGGTAAGCAGAGGCAAGTTCATCCTTTCATCTTCTCATCCTCTATATTTGTTGAATAGCCCTTGTGTGCCGGGCCAACTGAGATGCATTGGTGATCAAGTCCTTGTCCTCAGGGAGCTCACAGGTCATAGGAGAGAGGATGCTCTTTCCATCATTATGGCAACCTGGTGGGTTATTTAATGTCTAATTGTTGTTTATTTGGAATCTCTTATCTTGCTAAATGTATTTGCTTCCTTTAAAAAATGACAGCGTGTTCTGGGTGTCTGGTGTTTTATGGAATAAAACATTCCTGATGAAGACATTGCTTTTCAGCTCAAGAAGTCTTGAGGTTGAGAGCAAGAGGGTCAACATCGGTATTCTGTATTGATTGTGATTCTTCTCTCGATAGACTTTGCTCACAACTTTTAGGACTTGGTCTTATGAAGTCTCAGCATTTACAGATGCCAAAGTAAATCTGTTTGGAAAGGGGATGGATAAGAAAGCTGTTTATTAGTAGTGGAACACTAGTTGCTATTAACAGATAAACGTCAAATTTTCAGTGGCTTGCTGTCTAAATTTGTTTCTCACCAGCTGTTCCTGGTCAGTGGGTGGTTCTCCTCTAAGGAGTGTTTGGGGCTTCCAGGTTTCTTCTACATTGTGGCTCCTTCCCCCTCACATAGCTGTGGAGATCACACAGAAAGGGAATGAGCTTGGCAAATGATACGTGGGAGGTTGTCGTGGGCCCAGCCTGCAATGGCACCCATCCCTGCTCCCCATATTCTTTTGGCCAGAACTCAGTCACGTGGGCACATCTGGAAGGTTGGGAAGTAGAATCTCTAGCTATGGGCCCAGGAAGAAATAATAAACTGTTTTAAGAACGAACAAACTGTCTGGGTGACCATCTATAATTTAATTTTCTTGGCACTTAAAAAAAAAGCTAAAGTTGGAAAATATTTCAATTTTTATATGCTCACTTGTGATCTAAATAACAGCACTTTAAAAATGATTTGTTACCTTTCCTTTCTTTTTTCTTCTTTTCTTTTCTTTCTTTATGTTGAGAGTTAGAAATTTCCATTAATTTTTATTTTTATTTTACAGGCTTGAATATAGCCCGCTTACCTTTCTATATATGTCAGTCTAAAAATGTCGGTGGGCAAATAATAATTTAGAAAACCACTTATCTTCATTTTGAGGGGGAATTAGAGGGGTGCAGTTTGCTTTGGAGAGCACAAGATAATTTGGTTTTAAGGCCACGTCATCCTGAACAGATGAAAGGAAAGGATGGAACTCACGTTTTCCCAAACCCTCAATCTCTCTGTCTATCTTTAATAACAAATGGGGGAGGGAAGCAATATTGAGGCCTGTTTTTGAGATCTGTTAATTTTCGCCATGATTATACTGCACGACGAAATTCGAAAGACATTAGGGACTCTGAGCACAGTCCCCCTAAATGCCCCATTGCCCACAGGGAACCAGCCAGAGGTTGAGGTTGGCTTCAGATGGCTGGACAGGTGGCCTTGTAATTAAAACCTTTCCCTTCTAACTGCAGGCCTTGTTTTGCCAGGAAACTGAGGTGAAGAAAATGTTCTAGTTATATGCCTGTACCAGCTGCTTTGAAAGCTTCCTTACAGCTGTCCCCAGACCATAGCAGGCAGCCACATCTCTACTTTCAAAATCTTGGGGGCTTAGTGTTATTTGAGGTGGGATAAGCAGGCATAGAGATGAAGGAAGATTTCTTCCTGATCTCCAAAGTTCTGAGCCTTTTTGAAGAATCAAACAGCACACACAAAAAAGTCTGGAATGCACACATTTCCTCCTTACATGCACTCTGTGAGACTGGGGCTATTATCCATCCTCATTTTATAGATGAGAACTCCAAAGCACAGAGGATTTAAGTAACTCCATCAAGGTCACACAGTTAAGTGTCAGAGTCAGGACTCAAATCCAGGTAGTCTTGACTCTAAATTCGGGCTCTGGTAACCTCTACTCTTAGGCATGTCCAAAAATTAATTCCTGATCATTCCCCACATAGAGTCTCCACCTTCAGTTTTTCTCTGCGTCAGTTCACACCCGTATCATCCTTGCAGGGATTCAGGCCAGAAACCTGGGCGTCCTCCCTGACTTCTCCCTTTCTCTCATACCCCAATTACCAGGAAAGTCAGTTAATCATGCCTTCACAATACATCCAGCATCCCTTCATCTCCATTGTTCTGTCAAAGCCGTCGGTGTTCCAGTCCCTGTTCTACAGTAGCCTTGACATTGATCTATCCACTTCTAGTCTTACTGCCACTCCAGTCTCTTCTGATCACACTGGCCACAGCGATCCAGCCACAGAGGTGGCTCTATTCCACAAGATCATTCTGGGACTGAGGGTCCTTCTCTCCTCTTCACCTTCCCTTGGGTTGCTGTGTTCATCTATAAGGTCAGAGCTGGCTCAGCTCCTTATCCACATTCTAGCCCACAGAAAGGGAGTAAGAGAGGAAGTTCTGGGCTGTCGTTTACTTTGCAACACATGATATGGAAATTTGTGTACATCATTTCCATTCACATTTTGCCGGTAAGCATGGCCATGTAGTCAATGTAGCTGCCCGAGTGTGTGTGCACTGGGTGGGAAGATGGGGGGTGTCTGGAAAATGAAGTCTCTGAATGGATTGCCATATTCCAGCTCCCCAAGAAGAGGAGAATGAATCTGGAGGGTAACCAACATTGTGCCAGAATTCAAGAGGGGAAGTGGGTAGACCAGTTAGGAGGCTTCTCAGGAGTGTAGGGTAGTGTTGACAATAGCTTGACAGTAGCTCAGAGAAGAGGCAGTGGAGATGGAAAGAGGTAGACAGGTTTGAGATGTACTTGGAAGGTAGACCTGGGGTGAATATAGGGGTTGAGGAAAAAAAGAATCAGGGAGGACTTCCAGATATTCCTGTCATGAGAGACAGAGTGATGTCTTTTTCTGAGCTAAGGAAGCAGTCATTGGAAATACCTGTTTCTGGAGCAGCCCCCTTTGGCCAGTGTGTGAGGCCTCTCTTAGGGGGCCCCTCTTGCATCACTTGATGTAAGTGAACCATGGCAGGTTGAAATGGCTCAGAGGAAGAATCCGAGGGGCAGTGTGCTAGATTGATGAAATGCATTTTATCTTAAAATGCTTCAGAGGAAGGAAGAGGGCAGCCTAGCCTTGGTGCCTTGGTAGGCCAAAGTGCTGGGCAAGGTGGAGGTTTCTTCCTAAAAGAAGCCAGGAGCCTCACTGCAGTTCCAGTGAGGTGTGGGTAGCTGCTGGTGGTTTTTGGGGGAGGGAGGAGCTAGGCAGGGGCACTTACTTCTCCATACCTGAGCCAGAAGGGGTCACACTCCCAGCACCTTGATGCCCCTTGATGTTGAGGACTCTTAAGTGTTTGCTCTGTCTCCTGTTTGCCTGATCTGAAGCACGGTATGAGGAAATGTGTTTGCAGTTAGAGTAGTGGAAGGGCTGAGGGTCTGGAAGGATGAATGACTGACACAGCTGGATAGCTAGAAGGCCTGCTAAGGCCATTTTGAGCAGCAGTGTGGATGGTGGGTGGTGGTGGGAGGCTCAGAGGGCAGACGTGCCTTGAGCCTGATCCATTCTGAAAGAGCCAACAAAGCCAAGTTCCTCATTCTGCATCTGGGGGCGAGATGCTCAGCCTGAGATGCCTGACTTGTGTTGCCTCCTGGGAAAATGTGCCTGGGGCATGGCCAGTTGCTATGAATGTCAGCTATTTTAAAACATTGCGTATTAGGGATTTCTAAAATCCTCGTTGTTGTGCCATGTACGTTTTTCTATTTTATGACTGAGAAAGTTGAAGTTAAGTCACCTGTATAAATAAGTGAGGAGAGCCAGAGTTTAAACACTTGCTTGTGAATACTCTGGTATTGACTTAATCTACTGGCTCTTTTAGTGTCTAGAGGGTTAAGTGTCAAGAGGGCCAGGATGGCTTGTGGCACCCGTGGTCATGACGTTTAGGGAAAGGACTCTAGGCATGAGGTCAACTGGCTTGGGCTCGAGTCCAGCTCCCTCTTCACTAGCATGGGGACCCTGCGCCTCCGGCCACTTGTATAGCCTGCTAGACGCTGTGGCCTCTTGTTTATTTTTTATTATTTCTTTTTATTTATTTGGTGGCCTCCTCTTTAAAATGAGGAGTAACCACTTGCCAGCCTGCCTTTAGGCATCTTTGGGAGAGTCCCACGAGATGGCACCTGTGAGGGTTCTCAGAAGTCAGGAAACCACAGGGCGTCCCAAGGTCTCCCTTATGATCTCAGAGAAGGGACCAGAATACGGACATGAAGGCCTCAATGCTTTTAGTTTCAGTCTGTATTTAGGTTTGTGAGTAGGGAAAGGCGGTTTGATGTTGGAAAACCCAAGCTGTGCTTATGGGAGAAGAAAAGGGGGAATAAATACTTTAAGATAAGTGTAAGAGAAATGGGGAAAAGTGTCCGTTTCCTTGTGGTGATGGATGTGTTACTTAGCAATAGCAGAAACTCCTGGCTCAGTGAATGTGTTCATAGAGCCAGTCTCTCTCTCTCACCTGAGTGTTGGAACAGCCTGTGAGACAGAGGACTCCTCATGATCCCCATCGGAGAGAGGCAGAGAAGGCAGAGCTGGGTGTGGTGCTGCTGCTGCTCGGCGGCATCTGAGCCTGGAGGCTTACTCCCACACTTCCTGCCTGAGGAACCGTCTTCACCATTTCAGTCTGGGACTGTGGAGGCTCAGAGGTCACCTACTAGTGGCAGGGCCACCTCCTCACCTGAGTGCTAACTTAGCCCCACAGCCAGAATTGTGGAGAATCCTCTGAAAACATCTGTGGTGCTGATTCTGGGTATCACCTTCTCAGTATCTAGGATCTGGATTTGTCCTAGCCAGCATGACATCAAAGTGGTTCATCAGAAGTGCTTAATAAGTCTTTGTGGGATGCTTCTCCTAACCTCTTCTGGATGAAGACGTTTGAGTTTTGTCTTTGGGATTTGCCTTTCAACAGAACAGAATTCTCCAGCACACCACATGCAGGGCCTCTAGCCGACTCTGGCAGGTCTCCTCATCCAATTCCCGCTCTTCAGTATTTCCTTTGGGTCACCAAAAACTTGTCATCGCAACTCCTCCTCCTCACAGACCTGACAATGTTCTGCGGTCAGAACTTGCCTGCCATTAGTGGAGTTGAAATCCACGTCTTCAGGTAGCCTCGGTGGCATTAGGAAGTGCCATTGCCGTGTGAGCCCCACCCTTGACATCATTTCTTATGTGGGTAAATTTCTGGGAGAAAATGTGCACATTCAACTAACCTTGTATCTTTTATGGCAGTTTTTTTTAGCTTCCATACCAGGATGAGCATCTTCTAACTTGCTCTCCAAATACAACATTATATTGTCTTGGAGCTTGCCCCTTCTCTGCACTGAATATATTTAATTTAATCCAGTCAATATTTGTTGAGGGCTTCCCATGGCCACTGTAGGCTTAGCAAGAATAGAATAATGTTGTTTTGTTTTAAAGATACTATTTTTAAGTAATCTGTACACACATCATGGGGCTTGAACTCAGAACCTCCACATCAGGAGTCTCATGCTCCACCAACTGAGCCAGCCAGGCACTCCCAGATTAGAATGTTTTGGTTGGGGCGCCTGGGTGGCTCAGTGGGTTAAGCCGCTGCCTTCAGCTCAGGTCATGATCTCAGGGTCCTGGGATCGAGCCCCACATCGGGCTCTCTGCTCAGCGGGGAGCCTGCTTCCTCCTCTCTCTCTGCCTGCCTCTCTGCTGCTTGTGATCTCTGTCTGTCAAATAAATAAATAAAATCTTTAAAAAAAAAAAAAAGAATGTTTTGGTTAAAAGGCATGGGCTTTTTTTTTTTTTTAATAGTGTAAGAGAATATTTAATCCTATAAGAATGTGCTTGATGATACATTGTTAAGGGAAAAAAGGTGCAAAAAAGAATATATAGTATGATACTATTCTTTTTTAAAAAACTTTTATTGTCTAAGTATAGCTGACATGCAATGTTATATTAGTTTCAGGTGCATAGTAGAGTTATTCAACAATTCTGTACATTACACAGTGCTTACTGTAATACATATATTTACTGTTTGTCACCATGCATCATTATTATAATGTTACTGACTGTATTCCCTCTGCTGTACTTTTCATGTCTGTGAAGAGATGAAATTACTTATTTTATAAGTATTTATAAGATTACTTATTTATATGTATATATATACTTATAAATACTTATATATAAGATATATATAATATACTTATAAATACTTATAAGTATTTATAAGATGACTTATTTTATAACTGGAAGTTTGTACTTCTTAATCCCCTTCACCTGTTTCATCCATCTCCCTCATCCCTTCCCTCTGGCAACCACCAGTTGGTTCTCCATATTTATAAGTCTGTTTCTGTTTTTTTTTGTGAATTCATTTGTTGTGTTTTTTTTTTAGATTCCACATGTAAGTGAAATCATCTGGTATTTGTTTTTCTCTGTCTAACTTATTTCCCTTGACATAATACCTGTAAGTTCATCCACATTGTCACAAATGACAAGATCTCATTCTTTTTTTATGGCTGAATGACAATTCCATTGTTTGCATACACGTGTGTATGTGCACACACATGTGTGTATACATATATATACACGTAAGTACACAGAGATATACCACAACTTCTGTCTCTCAGTGGAGTCCTGGGTTGTTTCTGTATCTTGGCTACTGTAAATAATACTAAAATAAGCATAGGGATACATACATCTTTTTGAATTAATATTTTCATTTTCTTTGAGTACATACTCAGTAGTGGAGTTACTGAATTCTATGACATTTTTATTTTAATTTTTAGGGGAACCTCCATACTGATTTTCACCACGGTTGCATCAGTTTACATTCCCACCAACAATGTACAAGGTTCCCTTTTCTCCACATCCTTACCAACACCTGTTATTTTTTGTCTTTTTGATACTAGCCATTGTGACAGGTGTAAGGTGATATCTCATTGTGGTTTTGATTTGCATTTCCCTGATGATGAGTGATGTTAAGGGTCTTTTTATTTATCTGTTGATCATATGTATGTCTTCTTTGAAAAAATGTCTATTCAGGTCCCCTGCTTGTTTTTAAATCAGATTATTTGTGTTTTTGGTGCTGAGTTGAGGTCTTTATATATTTTGGATACTAACCCTTTATTGGATATGACATCTGCACATACCTTCTCCTGTTCGTTAGGTCAAATTTTCATTTTGTTTATGGTTTGCTTCATTATGGAGAACCTTTTTATTTTGCTGTAGTCCCAATAGTTTATTTTTGTTTTTGTTTCTCTTGCCTGAGGAGACACATCCATAAATATGTTGCTAAGGCTGATATCAAAGAGATTAGTGCCTAGGCTTTCTTTTAGGAGTTTTATGGTTTTAGGTCTCATGTATAGGTTTATAATCAATTTTGAGTTTATTTTTGTGCATGATGGAAGAAGTTGGTCCACTTTCATTCTTTTGCATGTAGCTGTCCAGTTTTGTCCAATACCATTTATTAAAGAGATTATCTTTCCGCCAAGAGATCTCATTCCCCCATTGGAAAGTTACAGCTTTTGGCTCAGACCTAGGCTCACATCCCAGCTCTGCCACTTAAGGGTTGAGTTTACTTGCACCACCTGTAAAGTACAGATGAGAATACCCACTGCAATGGGGTTTGGGTGAGAAGTAAATGAAGTAGATCTATGTAAAGTGCTTAGTTCAGAGATTGTGCATGGTAAGTACTTTCATAAAAGTAAAGCTTAAAAATACATATGATGTGGGGCACCTGGGTGGCTCAGTGGGTTAAAGCCTCTGCCCTCGGCTCAGCTCATGATCCCAGGGTGCTGGGATCGAGCCCCACATCGGGCTCTCTGCTCGTTGGGGAGCCTGCTTCCCTCTCTCTCTGCCTGCCTCTCTGTCTACTTGCAATCTCTGTCAAATAAATAAATAAAATCTTCCAAAAAAAATGATGCTTTATACATTTATTCATATGTTTCTAAACAAATATGGATGGAGTTTCCTCTGTATGCAGATCTCTTCTAGACTCTGAGGATCAGTGAAAACAAAGTCCCATGTCCTCACAAAGCTCGTAGTGTAGATGAGGGATAAATGGTAAGCAAATAAGCCCAGAAATGTAGTATCAAGTAGTGAAGAGCGCCTTGAAGAAAAATAAAACAGAGGCAGGGGACAGAGTGACAGAGGAGGGGTAAGATAGAGGTTTTATTTCTCAAACTCAGCTCTTGATGGACAGCCTTTGCATTTGCTGTGTCCTCTGACTGGAATGTCCCCCTTCCCAATCTTCTGTCCTCCCATCATCCTCAAGGATTGCTCTCATTTTGTTCAGATGTCTGCCTATTGTCTGCTCATCCAAGAGGCACACCTTATCTTAAAAATTATACACACACAAAACACATAATGAGATGCTCTTTGTATCTTTGAAATTTGCAGTCCTGTACAATGGACGAGTACACAAATAGCCATCCTTCCAGGCCATGAGAGAAGTACCAGTAGTAACATTCAGTTCAGGGAGTCAATTAAAAAATGCTACTAGAAGTGTTGCTCGATAAAACATGAAATTGGAGAAATTGGAGCAACCGGGATTCTAATCCCAGCTCTGTCCCTCACTCTCTTGGTGACCTTGGGCGTCAGTCAGAATATGGAGATAAAGTCACCTGCCCCAGAGGGCTCTTGTGTTTCATGAGAAATGAGCCCCCAGTGCCCTGGTGTTACAGGAGGTCAGCTCTCAATGGTGCCCTCTCTTCCCACTGATGTATAATGAAGAGTCGTGTTTGGTTTGGGTTCTCATCAATGTTCTTCTCACAGTGGGCTATTGTCCTGTAATTGTCTGGGCGTCTGGCTCTGCCAGGACAAAGGAAGCTTCTTGAGGACCTGGACTGTTGTGTCCCCAGCCTAGCAGGTGGGTGGCCCCATGCTTGTGGAGCAGGGGCCGGTGATCAAAGATAATGAGGACATGCATCGAACAGAGGCAGAACTGTTCTGCCCAGGCAGGAACCCCAAGGGATGATGTGTTCTCTGCTCCTTCTCTACACCTCAGTACCCAAAAATTGTTTCTGACAGAGGGGTGTTCAGCATGTTCTTGAAAGATATTTTCTACCCCCTCTGGGGACATGCACAGTGAGTTGAAGCACATCATTCAAAACTGGAGGAATGATGCTAGCATGCCTACCTCTTGCAACCCTGGGTCTATTTTAATGCCCCAGTTTGCAGAAGGAATTAAAGAATATTGTCTTTCTCCCATGGAAGGGCTGTAACCAGAATATTATTATCTTTAAGATCAGAGAGCGCTTTTAAGATGTAAGATTTTTATGTCAGCTAAATTTTAGTTCTTCTCGGGATTCCTAATGTCAAGTTAGTGACCTGTCCAGGCATCTTTCTCATGCGTTTTTTTTTTTTTTAAGTGCTTTCTGTTTGTTTGTTTGTTTGTTTTTGTCTCATAGAAACTCACCATAAAAATAAATACGACACAGAAGACAGACAACAAAATAATTATGCTTGGGAAATTTTATTAAAATGTGGTGGGGAAAGGAAAGGGAAGACTATTGACTGCTGGAGTGCTGGGATTGTTCACTGATGCTACTAGGTGTCACCCCTCACCTCTGTCTCTGTTAACCCACAATTTAGGATAAAAGTCATTGAATTGGGAGGTCTTACATGGGTTTGGATGTCAAGGGTGAGTTGTGGCAAACTCTCTGTGTTCTTCAGAGCTTTCACTCTGGGAAATGGAACATGGGCCACAGTGCCCAGCCCCAGCTCTGGGACCTCAGACAGCCCTGGAGACCCTGCAGCCCCAAACCAGGAAGGGTGTCATTGGTCGCAGTGACAGCCTGGATCTCAACAGTGGGCTGCCATCGGAATCCATTGCCTTGGAATCTCTCTGACTCCCCAGGATAGAACGTTTCTTCAGAAAAATACCACAGAATGCTTTCTCGTTACCAAAATTGTTTTGGCGCACACCTCCAGGAAGGAAGCCTTAGGGCCTTGGATAGAGGTAGAGCCAAAGCCTACTGTAACATCTGACCAACACTTTGTGCTCATTTGCTTCGGAGGGATTGATGTTACAGTCACTGGTGGACACACCTGCATGAGTGGAGTTACATTTCCTGCCCTCTTGGTTACGTCAGGCACTTCTGTTTGAGTTAAGCATAAGGGAGGGGACAAACATTCATCCAAACCCGGTGGCCCACCAGAGTTGACCCAGAGGCTGTGGAAGTCACAAGCCCTCAAGGCATATGTGGGCTATGATCCTTCCCCTCTCTCCTTGGAGCTGCTGCCTCTGCCTTCCTCTAGGAGAATGATTATCCAGGGTGTGCTTTTTTCTTTCTGCCAGTAGGAACTCAGCTTCCCAGGGCTTGAAAACGAGCTCTGTCTTCTACCTTTGCTGCCAAGGAGATAGTCCTCTCTACTCTTCCCATCCTATCCCATCCTTCATACCAAATGGAAAAGGACTGGCACCTTGGAGGATCTCTTTGAAGGGTTACTAAGTCCTCCCTTGTGACAGGACAATTAGTAGTTCTCAAATTTCTTTTCTTTTCTTTCTTTCTGGCAAAATAATAAATATATTACATGTGGCTGGCAGATAGTTGTCATTCTCTCAATGTTTGTGAAAAATTTCAAAATAAAAAAATAATTTTCTGTACCATGTGATTACAGGAGTCCTTGAGGATCTCTAGACATTTTTTTGAGTGAATTGACTTTCAGCTGCAAGACCTGGTCCAGTCTTGAAGCTACAGGAGGTTAAGTTTGTCACCCAAGGTAGCTGGGATTATCTCAGCCCTAAGGATGAGATCCTAGTTCAGAGGTGAGAGTCCTTCCCAAAAGGGACTGATAAAGCCCTTGAAGCAGGCATACAAGGAGACAAGGCCAGAGGGGACTGGGGCTGAATTAGAGGGCCTAGTGAGGAGGGCAAGAAGCTCTCTCCAGGACCAGCATTCCTCCATGCTCACCTGTTGCCTCTCTACACCCCCAACAGGGGAAGAACTGCCCTTCAACAGCAGTAGGCAGTTCTGATAGGAGAACTTTCTTGTAGTTTCCAGAAGCTGAAGACAGTGCCCAGCAGAACCCTGGAATGGACTCTGGAGTACCCAGGATGTCAGGGAAGGACACGCCCTTGGTTAATGAGAAGTCCTGGCCAAGGATCCCAGGTGCTGGAAGGTCCCAGTTAGGTTGTTTTGCAAGGACAGCCCTTGACTAAGGCTTGCACCGTCATCCTGGAGTTGACCCCATGGTCTCCATAGCGACCAACCTGGACCTGAGTGTCCTGGCCACACTGTTGAAAGACTCAAAGCGCCTGGCCCATCTTGATGTTGGAGAACACATGAGTGACCAGAAAGCAGACATTGTTGTTCCACTGGTGGATGGGATCAGGCTGAGCAGAGAATTTAGCCAGGACCCTCTGGTTGACAAATCTCAGTTGTCACCATCTACCAGTTCTGGCCATACACCCTGCTCCTCCAAGTCTAAGAGCTGTTTCTCACCACATCTGCTGAAGAAAGACAAAGCAAGGAGCTCTGGGCACTGTTGACTTGTTCACCTCCACCACCCAGCCATCCCCACCATGCTACATGATCCGTTTCCAGAGGCTTTCTTGGCTGCAAGCATTACAAGTGAGGTTGCATCGATCCATCTGCGCTTGCTCACAGAAGTGGCCCAGGAGGCAGGACCCCACCCCAGTGGGGGTGTGGGGGGGCGGGGTACAGGCAGCCATGGTCCAGCAGTGGCAGAGCGCCGTGGTCCTAGGCCAGGATGAGCAGCCACAGGGCCTGGCTGTCCACCAGGGTATGCTAGCTCCTGCATCTCTGGCAACAGCACCCCAGCAGTGTGCGAGGGAGAGTGGGGGGTTTGGGTACGTGGCTCAGCACCGCCAGGAATAGCTGGGGTGGTGGTTGGCTCAGGTCTAGCACCTCCTTGGGTTTGGGTTCTGGTTGGGGGCCCTGGGCAGGTTCATCCCTGAAGGTCGAGGCACCGATGGTTCCCCCCAACTGCCATGCACCCCCTGTACCTCCTGCCAGCATCAGGCTCCGCTAGGACTTAGCTCTCCAATTTCTTTTTGTTGTTGTTGTTGTTGTTAAGATTTAATTAATTAATTTGAGCGCGAGAGAATGTGCATGCGGGGGTGGGGGTGGTGGCGGTGGAGCGGAGGGAGAGGATCTCAGGCAGACTCCAGGCTGAGGGTGGGGTAGCTGATTGTGACCTGAGCCAAAACCAGGAGTCAGAAGCTCGGTAACTGAGCGGTCCAGGTGCACCAGCTCTCAAATTATTGAACACACCCATCTGCCTCCCGATTTATCATCACCTCCAGTCCTCTAGCCTCGGAGGCCTCTTGTCTTTGCACTGAATCCAGCTAGCTACCCACGTCTCACCTTTTTGTTCCCCTGCCCCTACCACCTCCTTTTGGACTTGGTTTTGTTGCTCATCCCTCTGTTAGATTTCTACAGCCTTCACCTCATCCTTGGCTTCTTTTTAGCTTTACAGTATCCAAGTTTCTCTGATCCTACCAAGGGACCATGCCTTGACCCCATAGCCTCCCTAGTTTCATCCGGCTTTACTCCTCCTTTCTCACCCAAGCAGCCAATGCACACTGTATCCACTCATTCTCATCTTCCACCCACCCCACTGCTGTCTGCCTTGTCCCTCACCATGCCACACAGCTAGGCTCCTGGGCCACCCATGACTTCCTTCCTCAATGTCGCATCTCCTTGGGAGCCTTCTTTCCATTGGACGTCCTATTGCATGTGGCACAGGAGAGCCCTCCCTCTGACTTCAGCTCTCCTCTCTTAGCTCTTGAGCCTTCATGCTCACTTGCTCCGCTCCAGTTTCTTTGTTTTTCTCTCCAGCGTGAATTTCTCTTCTTCTGTTTCTAAAACACTTATGGCTCCAGGATGACCTCCTTGACCTTCTTCATTCCACTTTCTCTTTGGGTGTTTGCATCCGCAGTGAGGTTGCAAACCTCAATACCGTTGACTACCAGCTGTGTTTCTGCAGTTTAGGCTCTTTCCCAAAATGGTGAGGAGAGCGTTGGCTGGAAATGGCTTCAGGGCCAAGCAGGTAAACGCAGAGAGATAGTGGGTGAATGTGGCGGGCCAGAGAACCTCTTACTCTAGCTAAAGAGTATGGCTGCTACTGGCCTCCACCGACTGCGACAGGCAGCAGTTCAGAACCAGTATTTCCAGATTTTTCCAGATTTCCCAGAGAAACCAGAAATACATAATCCTATTTGGAATCTCTCAGTGGTTAAATATTGGTTCAAAAATGTCTGTAGAGACCAAAGCCTGGTTTGAGAACCGTGGCTAAGTATGGACCACCTGTGCGGGGTAACGGTTTGAGTCCTGTATTCCGCTCACGGCCCAGAACCTTTATTCTGAAGCCTACAGGCACTTCCATTTGAATATGCCCCAAACCACTGTTTCCCCAAACCCTCCTCTGCTCTCCTTGTGGGTGCCTTACCTCAGTTAATGGCACACTTCCTGACCCCATTCTTTCAAGCTGGAATTACGGAGGGTGTCCTTTCCAAACCCTTTTTCTTTCTTCTTCACCTTCAGTCCATCACCAGATTGTACCAACATAACTTCCTAAATAAATCCTGAATCTGTTCTCATTTCTTCATTCTTCACCACCATTATCTTAGTTTAGGCTTCTAGCATCTTTTGCCCAGACCTGTAGGCTCCCAAGTGTTTTAAGTGATGATTCAACAGAGTTCATTCCCTCTGTGTATAAATTCTTATTCTGAGCCAAACATATAATCTTGTTCCCTTGATGGTGATTGGTTTTGAAATGGGCTTGTGATCCAATCTGGGCTAGTGGGATGTGAGGCAGTGTTTGCTGGGAATCTTCTGGAAGAGTTTTCCTTGCTAAGAAAGAGACCAAAGAAGGAGCGGCTCCCTTCTGTCTGTGATGTTCACCGTGTCCACACATCACTCTGGGAATGTCTACAGCCGTCTTGTAAAGATGAGGAAAGGCAGTCTTCAGGCAGAGCCTGCCACAGAGAGTGGTAGAGGGCAGAGAGGATGGAACCTGGGTCCGTGGTTACATTTTTGAGCCACTGAATCAACCACATCTGCTGCCTGTCATTTCAGAGCTTGCAGCTATGTTGGATAATAAGTCTCTTGATAAATTCAGCCAGTTAGACTCAGGGCTTTGTGCTTAAGGGAGCCAAAGGCATCCTGATTGGTACCCTTGTCTCCTGCCTTGAGGTCTGTGCTCCATCACTCCACATGACACCTGACTGCCAGGGTGGTCCCTCTTGATGCTAATCTGACCATATTACCTCCTGCTCTTGGCTCCTGTCGCCCACAGGATAAAGTCCCAGGACCTTGGCAGAATATACAGAGGCCTCCATGATGGACCCCCTCCCTACCCGTATAGCCAAATGGGCTCTTGCTCCTTAACATAAACCTTATGTTCACTTGGGTCTGATCTGCTTACAGTTCCCTGCATAAATGGTCCTGTTTAACTCTTTCATTCATTTGATAAATATACCCAAGTATCACCTTTGGTTGTGTGCATACCAGCTACCACCCCCAAATCCCATGCTCCTTCGGTCTTTATCTGACTCATGCTCACTTTTCTTTTTCCAGGCCAGTCTTAGCTCTTGTAATAGCTTTATAAATGCGGTTGGCTCTTGAACAACCCAAGTTTGAGCTTCGCAGGTCCACTTACAAGTGTGGATTTTTCCCTTTAGATACAGAACAGTACTGTAAATGTAATTTCTCTTCCTTAGGATTTTTGTAACAATAACTTCTTTTTTCTTTTTATTTTTTTAAAAGATTTTATTTATTTGAGAGAGAGAGAAAATGAGGAGGGGAGAGGGAGAGAAATCCTCAAGCAGATTCCCCACTGAGCATGGAGCCCAACGTAAGGCTTGATGCCAGGACCCTGAAATCACTATCCAAGGCAAAACCAAGAAGCAGACACCTAACCGACTGAGGCACCCAGGCATCCCTATTTTGTTATATTTTATATATTTATTATATTTTATTTTAATGGAGGCTTCACACCCAGCATGGAGCCCATTTCAGTTGAATACCTGAGCTGAGATCAAGTCAGACACTTGACCAACTGGCCCCACAACATTTTCTTTTCTTAATAACACTTACAGTTTACTTTATTATAGCAATACAGTATGTGATACAAATTAATATGCAAAATACGTTTTAATTGACTTTGTTTTTAGTAAGGCTCTGGTCAACAATAGGTTATTAAGTGTTCCAGCGGTCAAAAGTTATATATGGATTTTTGAATGCATGAAGGTGTGTGTCTCTGATCCTTGCATTGTTCGAGGATCAGTTGTGTGTGTGTATTCTTTTTGTGGAGTGGGGAGAAGGGTAGAGGGAGAGAGAGAATCTTAAGCTGGCTCATACTCAGCACGGAGCCCTCTGTGGGGCTTGATTTCACAAACTTGAGATCAGGACCTGAGCCAAAATCAAGAGTCAGATGTTCAACTGACTGAGCCACCCAGGCACCCCTATATGTATGTATTTTTAACAATTGTTTATCCAGTATTCTATTTTGAAAATTTGAAAAAGTGCAGACAACTAAAAGATAGTACAAGAAATGTTCATGTATACCTAGATTGGCTAACATTTTGCATATTCATTCTCTTCCCTGAATCCCTTTATGTATTTATAAATGTATACACACATGCGTGCACGCACACGCACACACACACACACGCTCATCAGCACATCTTTTCCTGAACCATTTGAAAGTAACTTTAGGTATTGTGACTCCAGACCCATGAGTCGTTCAGTGTGTATCTGCTAAGTAAGTATAGCACACTCTCTTACATAACCACAGTGCCATTATTACATCCAAGAATTTAATATCAATGCAGTAATCTTACTTGGTTTGTAGTTTATATTCATATATCTATAGTTGTCCCAAATGACTGTGGCTTTTTTATCCATCTAGGATCTTCTGGGCTAAGCGCTTGTCTCTTTCAGGAGGACTTCCTGAACTTCTTCAGCTTCACAGTGTTCAGAGAAGGTCTTGTGCAGGTTGCTGTCATGGGATTAGCCACTCTGTTTCTGTGTGCCTCCCCCTCCTCACACCGAGTCCCTTGTCCTGCTTCTCTTCTCAGTGTGCCCAGCCCAGTGTGTGGTGCACAGCAGGTGCTCAGCCTCTGTTGGTTGAATGGGTGATGGAGTCAGTGGCAGAATTAGAGACAAAGCCCATGATCTCATTGCTCTGTTTTCTTCCTTCCATGTGTAACTGCTTTTTGGAGACAGTGATGTTAATAATGTAAGAACAGAGTCCCATCTGCCAAATGGCGAGAAAAGAGGTAATCTGGATAGAAAATGGTGAACAATGGGGAGAGCCAACAATTAATGGCATCCAAAGCCATGCTCACAGAGAGGCACGTCCCAGAGAACTGGGAGCATCAATGGAGAAAAACAGCAGCCTTCCATCAGTTGTTGCAAAGCCTCCACAGCATTTGCAAGCTTATCTTATACCCAAACCAGAATCCCTTCTAAGTGAAGTTCTGCAGAATCAACATCTACCCAAATGAGTTTGTCAGCCGTCTAGGATGGGTCTGATTGTACTGGGGGAAAGTGTCCCTTAGCTCTGATGGACCATCTCTTCCCATAGTTCTAATATTTGGAATAATCTCTGAGAAGTTTCCCGAGTAGACAACAGCTGATACCATAATTAATATTTATTTCCAGGAACTCTAAATATGAACCCAAAGAGCATTTCCATTTTGCTGATGACACTTCCTTAACTGAGAAGAATGTGGAGGCCGGGTCAGAATGAGTCAGGTCCCTTAGAAGTCTGCTGGCTCTTTTTAGGGATGTGACTTCTTACCATCTTCCTTGGAGGACTCCTTTTCTTTCCTCATTGGCTACAGTGAGGTTTTTGTTGTTGTTTGCTTTTTTAATACCCCAGGTTCTCTATAAGAGTTCACTGATAAAATTTTTTTTAAAGATTTTGTTTATTTGACAGAGAGATACAAGTAGGCAGAGCAGCAGGCAGAGAGAGAGAGAGAGAGAGGGAAGCAGGCTCCCTGCTGAGCAGAGAGCCTGATGTGGGGGGCGGGGGGGGGCTCTATCTCAGGACCCTGAAATCATGACCTGAGCTGAAGGCAGAAGCTTAACCCACTGAGCCACCCAGGCGCCCCACCACTGATAAATTTTTAAGAATTCCTCAAAAGCCATTAAGGCAAGCTGCCATAATCTTCCCAGCTACCGTAGGGACTAATCTGATCTGAAGGCAACACAGGCAAACTTCCACCATTCTGCTGGACATGGCTCTGGGCACCCATGATGGACCAGGTATTATAGATACAAAGATAAATTAGCAACTGCTCCCAAGGAGCTCATCACTTGCTGGGGTAGCAGACACACACAGAGTCTCCAAGTTTATGGAGAAAGTTCCCTCAGAAGAGGGAACACCAACGCAACCTGGGGAGGAGGAAGCAAGGAAGGACTGGCTGGGGATAGAGAGGATAGGATAGAGAGGAGCTAGGTCTGTTGGCAGAGGCCCAGGGCACGGAATGAGGCAGTTACAGAGATTTCTATCATCATGATACCCGTGAGGGCAAATTGATCATTGGCGGTACATAGAGGATGAACAGAGAGGGTCATTTTTGATCACGTGAGACACCAGCACCAGAAGTTCAGTGACTTCCTCTGAGCTGACTTGGGGAGACTTTGCCTCTCAGCTTCTGGGTGACCCGTTAACGTCACTCCCACTAAGGGTTAAAGGTGGAAGACCGACCCCCCTCCCCCCCACCGCCGCCAGCCCTGAACCTCTACCACCTAAAAAAAAAAAAGTCACTGAAGGTAATTATACCACCATCTATTTAGCTGCTGAAGAATTTACTATTCAAGGAGATAGGACCCTGCCTCACCAGAGGCGTTGAACAGTCCAACACTATCACATTACCCAGATTGTATAAAGAGTATGAATGATTTCCGCTCACAGACCTCTAATGGAGGTATCTATTTACAAAGCCCCTACTTGAGGCCAGTTGAATGCCTCAGCAGTGCCTCCGAAACCCCCGCAGCCCTAATCCCTTTAGCAACAAAGATCTGTTTCTTTGCTTAGCATGAAGTAGGCCTCAGAGGCCTGTGTGTGTCTTCGCCTGTAGACCAGAAGCCTCCTGTTTACAATTTCCCTATTCCTGTTTTTAATGTTGTTCTGAGAGCAGCCACAAAGGGCTAGTTTTGTCCAGCAGGAACAAGGGAGCTATTAGAGAGAGACAGAGGAAGGAAGGAAGGGCGATCGCAGGGAGGACTCCTCCAGGGATTAGCAGACACAGCTGTTCCCGAAGGGAGAGGAGCTCTAGGCTGTTTGTGATTTCCATCACAGCTACATTTTTAATATTTTGTTTCCTTAATTTTTTTTTTTCTGATGAGTTTCCTATCCACTGTCTAAAGCGAGCATCTTGCTGCCATATTGATGGACTTAGGGATCTGTTTTGCTATGTGTACTTGGGATTTAGCTTCTCACTTCGGTGTTCTGCCACTCTGGGGTGGTGGTCTCTAGGGTGCCCTGAGGTCACAGACCTCCAGACCTCCGGGCGCCTGGGGAAACCAATGGAGGGGACTGCTTTCACTTCTTGTCCCACGGTGGCAAACCATCTGTTTTTTAGGCCGTGTCTGATTCATTTGGATCCCATAGACCCCCGCCTGTCTGCGCACAGTCTAGACCCATTTTTCAAATGCAATTGATGTCCGTCCTCATATCTAACTGTTGTGTCAGAAGGCATATTACCTGTAGGTGGAGAGTCTGTCATACTCTGTGTTGATAAAATGTCTTATTACAGTGACTTTAAGGAAACCGTGCATAGTTTCATCCTGAAAACAAATGTTTGTGTCACTGCCTAGTTATTGCCATGTATGTTTCTATCCAACAACAGTCTGTCCCCCTTTTATAGAGTTATGTTTCTCTTTTATTTAAAAATAATTTAATTTAATTTAATTTAAGAATTACCCAGTACACACATATCAAGTATGAGGCCATGAATGTTTTTCTATCCCATGAGAGTCTGTCTCTCTCTCTCTTTATTTTAAACTCCTTTACCCTCTTCTCTTACCTTCCCCCTGTTAAAAATCTTAGCTCCTTGTATATCCTTCCACACCTAGGTCTGTGCTCAAATACTGATATGGAACAAAATATTTTTGTTCAGGTTTGGGAGAATTACTGTTTGTGATTACAGTGTGGTTATATATTAGCTGCAGAGGAAATTGCATTTAATATAATATTTTTAACCTAACATGGTCTGTGCAAGTTTACTCTGCCGAGGAAGACTCTGGCTAAAGTTGCGGATGCCTGTGTATATGTCAGTTTCATTTTTTTTTTTTTAAAACCATCTTTGTTGTGTTTGACTTTTTCCTGGGGAGCTTTAGTCAAGATACAAATGACTTTCTCAAATGTCCAGTCAGCCCACTGCCGACCCTTTGGGCTTTTGTTGCCTTTGGGGTACGTTTCCGGACTTGAGCATCTTTAAGATCCGGCTGACATACTACTACTGTTACAGAAATATTCCTCCTGGTAGTCTCAAAAGTTAAGTGTATGCGGTTTCCTTTTGCAGGGGCCTGGGATGTGAGCTAATCTTTAAGTAAAGGAGAGAAGGGACAGTGATTAACATTCTCCCAATTCACTCAGGGACAGCTGTTCCAAACCCTTCCTTCCTGTTCAAAGGAGTAACTAGTTTTCAAGAGGAACTTAAAAAAAAAAAAAATTTTTTTTTAAAGAAAGAAGAATATGGAGTTCTTCCAGGATTGCTCAATTTTTCTTTCTCTAAAGTAAAATAGTTCAAACCTTGTGCCACTCCAAATGCACGTTCTATATTCAACTTCACTGGAAATGTGGACCATAAGATAAGATGCCTAGCCTCTGGTATATTGTTTTTCAGAACTGGCCAGGAAGAAGCCACAATTTCAGCTGCTTTGATTTCCCCCATGCTTTTTAGAGAGGAATGCTAAGGATATTTTAGGGAACGTGAGCTTCCGCAAACCCCTGTCATCTAACAGCTCCTGTTGCATGGGTTTCTTTTGGTAGGATTATAGATTTGAGGTGGTGATTATCGTTTTGATGGTAACGTGCATGCTGGGGGATCATTTTCTGATGAAAAAAAATTTTTAAGATGTCTTCCCATTCCAAGTATATGTTTAAGGTCTTGTGAATTTTAATAAATGTTTTTATTTAAAAACATAAAATCACACAATATACACACTTCCTTTGGGTTATGAGGGTTAAGAATTTATTAGCCTATGCCAAGAACATGCCCTTGGAGGAGGGACGTGCCTTGGTTGGAGGAAGAACTGTCTTCCTTCACCTAGGAATGTGGTTTCTTTGATGAGAGTTGGTGGAAGGAATGTCCACAGAGCCATGATGGTGGGCGGGGATCTCTGCCTAGCCATCCAAAGAAAGAGAATCAGCCCTGACAGGGAGGGCGACAGACGTCGCAGTGCAAGCATCTTACATTCATAGAGACTTAATGCATGCAATTATGTTGAAGATAATATATAGGACCCCTTTAAAACAATATAGTGTGTGTTAATTTGACTAACTCCGTAGTTACATGTGTGTTACAGTTGAATCGCATTGTAGGTGCAGAAAAAGGAAAGATGCATTTGTCCTTCTGACTCTTCCTTTTGTCAGGATGCAATCTAGAAGAAATATTAACCAAGAAGACAAAAAGGAAACTTGGTAAAATGTTAATTTTTTTCAAGATATATACTCTTTTAAAAGTAGAAACTGCTTTTGGGGGGCAAATCATAAAAATGCAAGTAACACAGAATCAAGGAAAGAAAAAACAAAAGTGGCTTTGCCCAAATTACACTCTCAGGTAACTACTATTTATGTGAGCTGTTAAAATTAAGAGAACTTGAGGGGCACCTGGGTGGCTCAGGAGGTTAAAGCCTCTGCCTTCGGCTTGGGTCATGATCCCAGGGTCCTGGGATTGAACCCCACATCTGGCTCTCTGCTCAGCAGGGAGCCTGCTTCTCTGTCTCTCTCTGCCTGCCTCTCTGCCTGCTTGTGATCTCTGCCTATCAAATAAAAAAAAAAAAAATAAGAGAACTTGATTCAGTGCTCCTGGGGCCTGAATAAGGCTCCCTCTAAGTGATGCTAACTCAGTCCATTGAAAAATGAAAAAAAAATTTTTGAAACCGTTTTTTTCATGCATTTTTCCAGACAGTAGGAACAAAGAAGAGCATTGGTATGGGGATGTGCGTCTGAGCTTCTGGGACCCCTGCTTTTTAAAAGCCATTACTCTGTTACCTGTTTTATGTATTCCTATTCTGCCCAAGACTGTATTTGTGTTTTGGGGGGTGGGGCGAGAAGGTAGAAGAAAATCATTCTGATGCTGCCAAAACCTGTTGGAAAATAATAGTTTCATCTAGAGGATAGCAGTTTTAAAAAATGCATTACTTTTAATGCTGCATTGACTGGTAATATTTTATTTGGGCCTTATGTGAGTGAGGTTGCACTTAGGGCTATAAATAGATTATCGAAAAGGTGCAAACCTCAGAATTATACAGAGTTTTAATCTTTCAAGGGTTGGACATGATTGGGAAATACTTTCTCATGTTGAGAATCAAGAGGGGAAAAAAACCAGCGCTGAATGCCTTCACATGTGTCTGTGGTACAAATTACCCAGAGCTACGAGAACCGTTTTCTGTAGGAAGAGCCTTAAGTGGCTGTTCAAATAGAACATTAACTTGGTGAAGTTGATAGCTGCTACCCCACCGTAGCAGATTACGGTCCAACAGATTACGTTTTTGTGGAGTGAAGGAATCGGAGATCTTCCTTCCTGTTATCGATTGTTCCCCTTTTCGCATTCTGATAAAACATTGTTTCCTTGGGTTTTAACCAGTGACATGGTGCAGAATTAGATCCACATGTGCTGATTTTTCCATTCTGTTTATTTCCAGTTGTTTTTTCTTTGAGTCTGAAGAAAGGGGAATTGAATGTCAATCTTGGGTTGCATACATCAAATCTGTTAGAGGATCTTTTAAATAACAAAGACTTCATCCTTGGTAACTATGAGTGCTGAGGTTACACTCAAATATTCATTATCCTCATATTCCTTTGCCTCTAACTTTCCAATAAGGTATCCTTTTGGACTGAAACTTTCCATGCTTAGTTTCAGCTCAAAGATGAATTTATTTTGGAAAGTTCGTGCTAATTTAATTCAGGGACTTGGAAGGGATGTGAGAGTAAAAATATACCTTCTACTCTACAAATAAATGTTAAGACTTCGGTCATAGATAATGCCGGAGAGGCCAAGGAGCGGAACAATAAACAGGTCTCAGAAAATCTCTCTTAAAGTAAAGCAGGTTGAAGTGATTAACCACAAATTTCCTGCAGGCACCGAACAGCTTGGAGCTCCTCGAGGCTCTGTGGTCCCTTCTGAAGCACAGTGGCCACAAGAGGGAATTTCGGGGCCTGGATGGATGTATGGAAGAGATGAGAGATTTAGTTGGGATCCAGGGGACTCCTCTGTGGTCTACAAAGTCCTAAAACACACTGATTATTGTCAAAAGCTTTTCTTTGGCAACAAAAGCTAGTGGAAATGTCACAGAAACAAAATCACCCAAGCCTGTAACGTGATGTTTGTGAATATCCCTACGATGGTGAGATGTAATGATCTAGAACAAGGTCTCTCTACCTCAGTAGTGTCAGCGTTTTAGGTGGATCAATTCTGTGTTGGGGGTGTGGGTGCTGCTGTGTGCATTGTGGGGTGTGTCGTAGCGCCCCTGGCCTCCACCCGCCAGATGCCAGGAGCAAGGAGCTCTTCTCCCACCCCCCCCACCCCGCTCCTCCTGTTCCATTCCTCCCTGTCCCAATCGTAACAATCAAAAATTTCTCCAGACATTGTCAAAAACATTCTTGGTGTGGGGCATAGCCACCAGCTGAAAACAGCTGGTAGAACTTTGGAGTTTAGACCCATCTGAGCAAGGTGTTTACACGAGAAGGGAGTCCATGCAGTAGGAAATCTGTCATTTCAAATGAAGTCTTCCTAAAAAGTAGAGTTGGCATTGCAAAGAAGTAGCTGTCCTGTTCAAAGCTGCCCTCCCTGACTTGTGCCTTTTATCCTCTCTCTCTTTTGCTGCTTTTGGGGCCTAGATCAATGCATCTTAGATTTTTTTTCCTCTGGAATAGTTGCTTTTCTAATGAAGCTTTTCCTGAACCTTCAAGGATTTTCCATCTTAGAAGGAATTCACTGCTATCATTATTATACTTTTTTCAAAAGTAATCTCTTTGCCCAATATGGGGCTCAAACTCACCACCCTGAGATAAGGAATCACATGCTCTACTGAGCCAGAGAGGTGTCCCTCATTATTATACTTTGTAATGTAAAGAAGAGCTTCCAGTGACTCCAGCAGCAAAAGCTAGTGCCAGTCAGAGCTGATGTAACCCAGCATGCCCATGGCCTCAGCTCTAGAAGCTTGTGTGCCTTTTCCATCTTTATAATTCCACTCTGTTAGGGGTACTGTTCATACCCTCGTTTTCCAGGGAAGGAATTAAGGCACAGTGAAGTGAACTAACTGGTCCAAAATCTCACAGAAGTAACACAAAGTGGATTCGAACCTGGGGTCCTGAGCCTACCTTCTTAACAGCTCTGCCATCCTCTCTGTCCATACACCTCTGGAAGGCCTCCTCACAACTATTATATGGCAAACCTTCAAAATCTGCCTCTAAGAATTCAGGTGTTACAAGAGACCCATACTGTATTTTGAGTAATGTGACGATGAACATAGTATAATTCCTGCTCGCAGTGTGGCCAGCCAGTGGCCAGACGATGTGAACGGATGTGAAGACCACAGAAGAGTACACAATCTGCAGAGTGACTCTAATGAAAGTACAAACCGAGGACTGTTGGAGGAAAGAGGCTGTATAGATGGTTTAACCTGGAGGAGGAGGGAGGCATGTAAACTCCTTGCAGGACAGTACTAGACGCCTCCTATGAGACCGTGTTGTATGGCGGGCACCGTGTTAGGTGGGAGGGACCACCCTTCCAGTCCAGTGGAGGTGACAGAATGAGTCAGATGGTCATATACACTTAGGTGGGAGATGCAAAATTTCTACAGGACATGGTACCATGAGAGTATCTAAAAGAGAGAGGACTAATATTTTTGAAGAGGGAGAGGTCTGGGAAAGTTTTCCTGAGGAAATGATGACTGTCCTGGGGTCTGAAAGATGAGTAGGCATCCTTGCATTAGCCAAGTACAAGGGGCATATATATGTCTGAGCGTGTGTGTGTATGCACATTGTGGGGGTAAGAGACGTAAAGATACTTGAGGTAGACAGACCAGCAGGTGCACAGGTGTTGAGGTTAAAGAGAATGCAAGGAGCATGAGCCACTAGAAGCCAGTGAGACTTGAAGGCAGAGAGTGAGGGGGGCAGAGCGGGCAGGATCTCATGGGCCATGCTAAAGATTTTAGTCTTTATTGGAAGAGCAATGGAACATTATTAAGGGATCTGAGGGAGATGGGTAACATCATCTTATTGGAGTTTTCAAAAGATCCCTGTGGCTACAGTATACAGAGTGGGTTGAAAGGAGCCAGAATAGATTTGGGGTCATTGTGATTGTTCAGATGAGACAGAACATAGCACAGAGGCCTATGAGCGTATTTGTTTTTGTTCTTTTTCACTGAAATGTTTTGCTCTTTTATAAGCCAAAAGAATTTTCAGTTATAAATAAATACGAGGATGCCTAGGTGGCTCAGTTGGTTAAACATCTGCCTTTGGCTCAGGTCATGATCTCAGGGTCCTGGGATCCAGCCTCCGCATCAGGCCTCCTGTTCAGTGGGAGCCTGCTTCTCCCTCTGCCTACAGCTCCTCCCTTTTGCTTGTTCTCTCTCTCTCTGTGTCTCTCTCTCTCTCTCAAATAAATAAATAAAATCTTTAAAAAAATTATTTTAAAGATTTTATTTATCTGACAGACAGAGATCACAAGTAGGCAGAGAGGCAGGCAGAGAGAGATGAGGGGGAAGCAGGCTCCCCACCGAGCAGAGAGCCTGACGCAGGGCTCGATCCCAGGACCCTGAGATCATGACCTGAGCCAAAGTCAGAGGCTCAACCCACTGAGCCACCCAGGCGCCCCTAAAAATTTTTTTAAAATAATAAATAAATACAAATAGAGTGGAGTCCCATTTTCAGCCAGGTGATTCTTTGCCTCTCTCTTAGCTTTTGGTGGTTGCTGGCAATCCTTGGCATTCCTTGATGTGTAGATAGATCACTCCAGCATCCGGCCCTATCTGCACGTAGCACCCTCCTCTCTGTGTGTCTTGGTGTCTTTCCTTTTATAAGGATACCAGTCAGTAGATTTAGGGCCCACCCTCATCCAGTGTGATCTCATCTTTATTTAATTAATTAAATCTGCCAAGATCGTATTTCCTAATAAAGTCACGTTTCTGAGTTTCCAGGTAGACATGAATCTGGGGTGGACACTGTTCATTCCAGGATACAGAGAGTCTTGACACTGTCAGAATGTTGCTGGTGAGCCTGTTTTTAATCAGACGAGATCTGCAACGAGTTCTTCCACAAGAGCATCCTGAAGTGAAATCAATTGCACAAGAGCGAGCGGCCTCTTCCTTTAGACAGGCAGTGACACTTTGGTTGCTCTAGCTTGCTTTGGACATTTATCTTATCTGGCTCGTTCCCATACACGGTTGAGTTTGTGGCCCCAGACTTAGATGAAAAAGTGAACAACGTTACAACGTGGAAAGAACTAGAGGCTGCTGGAGAGCGTGTACCAAGGGGACCCAGTTTAGTAAACATTGCTGAATGGGTGATGCCTCTGTGAGAAAAATGCAGCAGGGTGGTTCTGGCAGCTTCCTCTCTGGAACACCACAGATGATGTCTATTACATCCTCATGCATCAGCCATTACCTTGGAAATAGGCCATCCTAACAGCATGTCAAGGAAGTTGTTAGAGGGAATTATTTTAGCCAGAAGAGATGTCTGCAAAGCAATCTGTTCTAGCCTACTGTGTCATGGAGTGGTCCCCATGTCCCTGATTTTTTGCTAGAAATGCAGCAGCAACTAGCATGAAGCCTACACCTGTCATGAGCTAATGTGCAATTCCTGCCAAGGTTTGCACTTGGGTTCCATTAACAGGATAGAGGAGACCTTCTAGGGAAGCGTGTTAATGTTTAACCCTTTACCCACAAATTCTGTCTCTCTCCAGGAGAAATCTGCCACTTGCCAAACCACCACCAAGCCATTTGGGATTTGGCTTTTGCTCTTCAGCATTTTTTTTTTTTTTTTTTTTTTTGGTTTGGGAGGCAGACTAGAGGAAGGAAAGTTAATAGAAACTGACCTTCAAGGGGAAGGTCTGTAGGCTTTAAAAAAAAAAAAAAATCAAGGAAGAATGAAGTGGAGCTGTGGCCTGGAAAGTATTCATTGGCAGAAATGATATAAAGCTGAGATGAGAACCAAATCTCGTTAGTGTCAAATGTCTCCTTTCTCTCCAGCTGCAGACAGAGCAGAACCTAGAGATGTCTGAGTGGGAGGTTAGCAGATCTGAAACTTCCCAATAACCATCTGCTGTTTCTGTGTCTAGCAAGGGGTGAGGGCAGTTTTCAGGTGCGGGTCTGTTTCACTAGGAGTGTTTCTACCGTGGGCCATAGTGGGGTCATAGTGCTCCCTATCAGCTCAGGGTTGGAATAGGTGTAGTGAATTGGTATGGGGGCTAATGGTTACGTTATTATTTGTTGAGGAGGAGCAGATCGCCAGAAAGCATGGCTCCCGGTGAAGGCTGAGGCTTGGGTGAGAGTTTGGAAACCAGAGCTTGAGGGTCTGGGGGATCTGGGGGAGCAAAGTTTGGGGTTTAGAAGATGAGTTATGGGGAGTATCAGGGAATGAAGAAACTCTAAAGTGGAGGCTCTGTGCTGAGAGAAGAGACCAGTATATAGGACACAGTTTTGCACAGGAAGTATTTGTGGAAGGGGTGAATGAACTGAGAAATTACATCGCAGTCTCTTGGGACTGGGGAGAGTTTACTTTTTTCTTTTATGTGAAAGGGAGGAGTCCCATTGCTAGGAAGGATATGCCTGATATATTTAAATATCTTAAAATTACTTCTGATTATGTAAGTGATGCAGAAGTACATTGTTCCTTTTTTCTCTTTCTTTTCTTTTCTTTCTTTCTTTCTTTTTTTTTTTAGAGGAAGAGAGGAGGGGCTAGAGGAAGAAGGTGAACCTGAACAGGTTCCACCCCCAGCATGAAGCCCAGTGTGGGGCTCAGTCTCAAAATCCTGGGATCATGACCTGAGCCCAAGTCAAGAGTGGGACACTCAATTGACTGAGCTGCCCAGGCCCCCCCACCCCGGCTTTTTTCCAGAAATACATTGTTCTTATAAACAAAGTCAGAAAATTTCACTTAAGAAGGTCTCCTTTATCTGTTCCCCCAAATCTCGGGTGAATGTGTGTATGGGTGTGTGATGGTTCTAGGGAATTTCCAGGAATCATCTTTGCTGGAAGCATTTTCACTGCATAATAAATTGGCCATAAGGCAGTTCTACCTTAAAAGATGAAAAATAACTTGGTTGATAGTTTGGTTTGACGGTGGCTGGTTTAATCAACTGGTTGACAGTTTGGTTTCATTTTTCCATTGATAGGGTATTCCCATGTTTATACTTTATCAATCTTAGCCATCAAAATGGTCTCTACACTGTCACAGAGCTTTGAACCCACATTTCGTAGAGGACTTTAGAACATCTGTCAACCTTCCAATGTGATCACCTACCAACAACGAACACCAGTGTAGAAGGCTTGCACAGTGCAGTACAAAGTTCAGGTACCAGTAAATGTTCTAGGATTTGGAAACTGACACCCCTCTTGATGAAGAAAGAAATAATAGAGAAAAAAGTGTGATGCAGAATGAGGAGATGGACCAAGAAACAAAAAGGATGTATAATACCATGAGCAAAAATCTTTGAAGGCAAGTGCTTGGGGACAATCAACAAAATGAAATCAGTTATTTGTATAGTATTATCATGAATCTGCACTATAGGTTTTGAATGTATTCAAATATTTTGTGTTGTGCAATAAAGTCTTTAATTTTGGCATTCATTTTTCATCATGTCCTTTTTTAAAAAAAATATTTTATTTATTTGACGCAGAGAGAGAGAGAGATCATAAGTAAGCAGAGAGACAGGCAGAGAGAGAAAGGGGGAAGCAGACTCCCCGCTGAGTGGGGATCCTGATATGGGGCTTGATCCCAGGACCCTGAGACCATGACCTGAGCTGAAGGCAGAGGCCTAACCCACTGAGCCACCCAGGCGCCCCTCATCATGTCCTTTTTAATAAATGTCACTCTTTTATTATTTTCATGATTTTATGTTTGATGGCAAAATTACCTTACAGCCAATTAGTTACGCAGCAAAAATGTTTGCAGTGAAAATGCTTACAGTTAAAACGCTTGCGTCAAAGATGCTTGTGGGGAAAATACTGGACGTGAGGTGTGAGTATGTATGCGTTGCCCTGCAGACCCAAATCTACTTGTTTGTGATTGCTGGGTATGTTGTGGCAGTTGTCCTGGCTTAGGCAGGGGATGGAATTTGTCTCTGTTGCGTGATAAGGGATTGTTTTTCCCTTCCATCTGAGCTGAGGCTGGAGCCTCCATCAGTGGGCTCTAACCCACCCACTCTATTAAGTGACAAGCAACAGTGGTTCCAATTTAAATACAGAAGGAATCAGGTCACTTTGGGGATCTCTTGTCAACCCAAGGCTTTTTGGTTTTCTGCACTGTTTGCCAAATTGCTGTCCCCTCTTTGGTGCCCTGTCCTGCACAGCATAAGGTCTGCACATCATTCATGGACCAATTTAATATCTCATCACTAACATCCTCATGATCTTGAAAGCATTCTGTAACATATTATCTCTGCGGGTAACAAATGGGCGTCTTGCCAGACTGCATACTCCTGAACCGGTGAGCTTGCTGCTGAAGAGACAGGGTAAAGAGGTTATTAGCAATGAAAATATTTTCCTTTCACTGCATCTTTTGAAACACTGGGATTGCTGGTTTGCATTTTTGTTTTTGTTTTAATGCTCTTAATGAAAACTCCTCCATGGTTACTTCTAAAGGTACCATTTACAGCTTCCTAAGTCTTCAAAGTTGACACCCGGGGACATGTTATTATCAGTTTTCCCATCTTCTGTAGTCCTCTCTATAGACCTTTTTCAGGCGACTCAGTCTACTGAAACAAAACTTTGAGTTCCAGAGGACTCCTTCTTAATATGCCTCTCATATTTTTATTTGCCTTGCATATTCCTGTCCAGGGCCAGGAATCTTCAAAGAAAAGGCTTGCCAGTGTTATGTCACTAAAGAAATCAAAGTTTTCTTTCTTTTTTTCTTTTTTAATTCACTGAATCTAAATTACTCATAAATTTCTTGCTTTGTGTACTGAAATCCCCTCAAATTATACTAAGTAGTTCTGTACTACTGAATCTGCTTTGGCTTAGGTTTCGGGGAATGTCAGGTTTTTAAACTTTTTTTTTTTAAGATTTTATTTATTTATTTGACAGAGAGAGAGAGACATAGTGAGAGAGGGAACACAAGTAGGGGGAGTGGGAGAGGGAGAAGCAATCTTCCTGCTGAGCAGGGAGGCCGATGTGGGGCTCGATCACAGTAACCCAGGATCATGACCTGAGCCAAAGGCAGACGCCCAACAGACTGAGCCACCCAGGCACCCCTTTTTAAACCTTTTTATGTATTTTCCCCGGTTGTACCTCAGTGCCACCTTCACTTGGTAAGTGAAGCTAACACCTCTTTTTCTCCTTATGCTACCTAAGTGCACAGGCTCTTGAGTCAAAGAGGTGACTCGGAGTCTTGCTCCACCACTTAAGGGCTGTGACTGGGGTTGTCATTTAAAATTTTGCTGCCCTAAGTTTATCACCTGTAGGTGCTGGTAATGATGGTATCTGCATTGTAAGTAACTGTGAGACTTAATGAGGTGCAGTGTCTGTAAAACGAAATGCCAGGCACAGGGTCAGAGCTTAGAAATGAGGATGAAGATGATGGGGACGACATTATCGAGTATGTGAGAAATCATGAGGCAGGAAGCTGAGAGGGGAAGGAGGCAGCTGGGGGCAGGACGGGCAGCAAGTAATTGCTACTTTTCCTAATCCCTAGTTTTGTCTGGCTGTGCTCTCCCTCCAGACACACAGGGGATGAGTCTGGAATGTCTTCTTTTGATGCTTTTAGGTTGTTTCCTAGAAAGCTTTAGGGCCAAGACCCACCCTAGACAAGATTTTCTAAAAACTCAGAGTTCTTTTTATAAATTGGGTGAAATACATATCACAGCCTTCCCTCCTCACTCTTCCTTCTTGCTGAAAAACTGCACATCCCGGTTTTAAGGGAGCTTCCAGGAGCTGCTTCAGTAGAACGGATGTGAGAGCCCATGTCCTGGTGATTCACTGAAAGTTGTTTTTGGCCGAGGGTCACAGAGACGGTTAGCTAAGGCAATTAAAAATCATTGTGGAGGGACACCTGGGTGGCTCAGTGGGTTAAAGCCTCTGCCTTCAACTCAGATCGTGATCCCAGGGTCCTGGGATCGAGCCCCGTATCGGGCTCTCTGCTCAGTGGGGAGCCTGCTTCCTCCTTCCTCTCTCTCTGCCTGCCTCTCCGCCTACTTATGGTCTCTCTCTTGCTCTGTGTCAGATAAATAAATAAAATCTTTAAAAAAAAAAATCATTGTGGAACTCAAGACCTGAGAAGTCTCTAATTTAGCCTGAGTTGCTAAAACTGCCAAGTTGCAGTCTTATTTGTGTCAGCTGATGATAATTTTCTTTGAGATCACTTTACAGAACTCAAGAGAATAGAAAGAGGGTGCAAATGTATCTCTGAGAAAGGTATTTCTATGGCCCACCCCGCCCGACCCAGATATACGGCAGTTGCCAGAGCCAACATGATCTATTGCGAGATTTCTGGCCATGCTGATGTGGTGAATAACGGTTTTGAGGTTGAGTGATTTCCTCTCTTTCTCTATTCTGTTTTCATCTTCTGCCTTGGCCTGAGCACCTGAGAACCCATGGAAACTATTGTGCTATGCTAGTGGTTTCCAAGCTTTTAGAGATGTTGTTTTTCCTTGATCTGGTACCCCAATCTACAGGCAGGACCTAGAGGTGGGAGTAGACACATGTTGGGCATAACTCTGGAACACAGTTTGAAAACCAGTGTAATAGGTGGTTTTATGCAAAATCCAAATGAGCAGAAATACCATTTGACTGTAAGACCGTGAATTCTTTCCCAAGATGAATTTGCTCTGCAGCTCGACTGGTGGCCCACTCAGCTTCCCAGCTTACAGAAAATAAGCTGTTTCTTATCAGGCAGTGGAATTATTTTTAAAGGGTTACCAGACAGGTTTCCTTCTGGTCCATTGCTGTCATGTTTAAGTTGGACTAGCAGAGCTGAAACCTCATTGCTGCCATTGCCTGAGCCTCCCATTGTGTATACTGTGCTCGCTTTTTCCTTTCTTTGTCCAGGAGGAAATCAGTCTTCCTCACAAGCATATTCTATGAGTGCCATGAAATTCTTGGGGATCTCTTCCCCTATTTATTTGTAGAACTAAAATACATGCAAAACTTGGCCAAGGAGTTTGTTTCATTCTGCTTTGAAAGCATGTGGTTGAAAAGACTGGGAGAAGGAGGAGGGAGAAGGGTCAAGGGTGCTGTCGTAGAAGAGACTGTGAACTGGGAAAGGACGGTGTGATGGGACTGGAGACTCATGTGAGGTTAGAGGAGAGTAGAGGGGCAGCTGACCCGGTTGGTATACAAAGATGGTGATCCCCTGGGAACTGGCAAGAATGAGTTCCCCTTCACAGAAAGGGGATTGCTTCTCGGCTGACTGGGGCACTGGTGAAGGGTGTCAGGATCTGTACCAGACATGGCCGAATATCTAGTGTGTGTTGCCCGAAGCAACATATTGGGATCGGTATTTGGGCTAGAGTGTAATTCTGAGCCACTGTATTTCCTTTCATGTGGAACATGTTGCTGTAATGAGAAGAGAAGATGAATAAAACCGTCCCATGACCATCTCCAAAATCCCTTCCCAGCAGCTTTTTGTGCCAGCCTCTTCTGGTCTTTGCCTTGGGGTGAATAATGGCAGGCCTGGAGCAAATTCCTGCCCGTGGGTGAGAATTCCCTGGCCTCCGTGTCCGGTGTCTCCTGCCCCACCTTAACTTACTTGTTCAGATGGTTATGCCCTTAGCACAGACCTCAGTGGATATATTTCTGATTCACACTGAGTGAAGGTGGCTATGCTCTGTAGGTGGCAACCAAAAAACTAGGGGCAAAGACTTACTGGCAAACTTGATAAATGTGCTTATGTTTCCACCCTTCTTCCCAATGGAAATTGTCTATGGAAGTGACCATGTGTCGCTTGTGATTGTTACTGTATGTGTTAATTTCTTCAGCTGCATTTTAGGGTCCTGCATTTCACAGCAGGGAGCCAAACTCATCTTCTCGTGGTTTGATGGCTTTTTGAGTAGAGCTAGAGACAGGCATTTCCATTTGTGCGTCCTTGCTGCACCCATTTGCAGCCTTGGCTCTACGTCTGGTGCACCGTTGGCGCTCAACACCATGCCTGGAATGAAGATTGTAATAGGTGGACGGAGGGAGGCAAGGAAGGAAGAAAGCAAGCAAGCTGGCTGAAGAGAAAGGAGGAAAGGTTGCATGGATAGCTTGTGATAGAAGAGCGATTTTCAAACTTGAGAGTTCGAAAGAATCACTAGCAGAGCTCCTTAAAGAAAAAGTGTAGATTCCCGAGCCCCACTCCCAAGAAACTTCAGTTCACCACTCAGTACTCTTGACAGGAGCCCCTGGTGATTTTGACGCAAGTAGTCCATGGGCCTTACACTGAGAGAACTGTTGTTATAGAAGCTGTGAATGTGACTCATCCGTTCTCCCTCCAGAGCATGACAGTGGGTATATCAGTCACTACAAATGTTTTCCAGAGTTACAGTCATCACTCTCTATGGAAAAGGAAAGAGTTGTTTCTGGAATTAGGCAACACGCTGGTGAGGGGAGAAGCTGATGGACCATTTCTGCTTTCAGAGGGATATAAGGACGTAGTCATGCCTGAAAGGCCCACGTCTTTTATCCCACAGGTAACCTCATCACTGTCCACCTGATATTTTTCCCTTTCCTGGGGTTCTTTGCTTTCCTTCACGTTAAAGCCATCCACACGTCACCTGATGGGATGCTGGAAACAAGAAAATATAGTGTGTCATAAATTGATACTTTGCAGACATCCCTACAGCTGGAGTTTGTTTGGCTGCTTACTCAGGATGGAGATGTTCTACAATCGTGCCGCCGGTGTTTGCCCCATGCCCCAGCTTTTCTCTGTAACTCGTATTTCTTGCAAAGCGGAACCTGCCACAGATGAACAGGATCCTTTTCCAGACATTTGGATCCCCTGTCTGACCTCTGCCCTCACCCCCGCCACATCAGATGGGGTGGGGGCCGCTCTTGGGCAGCTGTGCCCTGGTCAGCCCCTGTGGCTAGGTGAGGTGGCTTTTTCTTTGTTCTGTGTCAACATTGGTAAGGGCTTTATGTGAAAATAAAGAAGTCCCCATCCATTCAGCTACCTGTGTGCCAAACCACCCTGTGTGTACCAGCCTTTGGTGGTCACAGAAGGGCTTGCACCAGGCACCATGTCTGGCTTCTGGACTAAAGCAAGTGTCTATTGCTTTTGGCTTTTTATGTTTGCTGCTGTTAGAGAAGTCAGCAGAAGGCTCCAAGTAAGCCCATCGTTTGTAAAAATAGAAACGGAAATGGCTCCTGGGCTGTTTTACTTGGAAGCCTCTTCTGCCTTTGTGATCCTGTGACCCGGTGGTGGCATAAGAGTGGTCTCAGACTTGGAAAGATTTCACTCAGCATACTGGCCAGGGGGACGTCTGTATAGATGATCTTATTGGAGAGGCCAGATGGCAGCAAACTCTAGAGTTCTGAGTCCTACTTTGCTCCAAGGTGCCTGAGGAATAGCAGCCTACTGACAGCTTGAAGTATGGTGCGCTGGATAATTGGCTTCCTCATTTAGTAATTTGTCTGCTTTCTTTCCTCTTCCTCTGCTTCCTCTCTTCTTGTAAACTGATAGCCTCCTGCCTCTTCAGTAGACTGATAGAGAGTCCCCTGAGCAATGGCTAAGGGGAGGGGGTGGCCAGAGCCCCAGGTGGAGGGCCATTTGGAAAACCAACACAGAAAATAAGTCTTTCTTCTCTGCTTGTCCTCCAGTTACCCATCTTGATTTTAGTCACTCTTGCATTTTCTCCTGATCCTCTGTCGTTGTCTCCTCGCCACATCATCCTCTTATTTTTCTTTACATCTTCTGGAGGGACTTCCCTCTTCTGTTTCCCTCTTTCTACTTTTTCAACCCTCCCCCTTTCCTTTTCCTTCCTTTTTGTATTCCCCACATTTAGTTCCCTTTGCTTTCACCATCAATTTAGTTAAACTCAATTCACAGAAGGAAATTGTACCACATTTATTCAGGGTAGCCTACATTTTCTTCTTTTCTTTTCTCTTCTTCTTCTTTTTTAATCCAAGAAACAAAGAAATTTAAAAACACATATCTGGCCCTTTCTGGCACCTTCATCCTCTTGAATGTGTTTGTCTTTAGGTGTCGGAAGTCTCAGGACACAACATCTCTGCTTCATTGAAAGTGCAGATGCACCACTCAGAGCTTTTACACTTGGACCTGGGGAGTGACGTCTGGTTTCACTTAACAAGTCGTTTTGGTCTCCAGGTGGAATTCCAATTATTCCATTGCAAACAGGAGCAGACCTGACCCTGGTGCTACAAGAGTTAAGTCAGATGTCTCAGGCTGCCTACAACCTGGAAGCTCAGTGTCGATGTAAACCATCTCCTCATGGTGTTTTCCCCAGGGTTTGGACCATCCCGATGGCAGAGGTAGAAAGGGTCTCTGCCCTGCCTCACGATAGACCAGTTGGCTCCACAGTCACGAGGCAGTCTGAGTGAACCCTACCGACAAGAGACCTTGCTCAGAGGTGAAGGCGACACCAGCTGTAGTCCACCACAGTCCCCCATTATCATTTTCAAGTTACAGTTTCCAGAGCAAAGCTAAGCCAGTGCCTCCCATTCTTTTTGAGAGAGAAGAGGGCAGGCGCTGGGATCAGGAGGCTGAGTTCAAATCCCAGCTCCCCCAGCTGTGTGACCTTAGACAAATTACTCATCCTCTCTGCACATTAGTTCCCACATAAGTTTCATGAGGTGCTTTGTCCCTTTTGTTTATAGCTCTATAGGGTCTAGCACACATGACACACAGATGTTCAGTAAGTGTATTTCAGGGATGAATGGAATGTGAAGAGCAGGGACTCCATTCTAGACTGTCGGGGTTCAACTTCCAGTTCTGCCACCTGTTACACGAACATGGGCCAATCACTTCATCTATGCTCATTTTCTGTATCTGGGAAAACAGATAGGATTTACATTAGGTTCTAGGTACTAACAATATGGTAGTAATAAATACTACATGATAAATAATAATAAAGGATAAAAAAAAACCCAGGAAAGCCTTTTTCCTTGATCGTGCCTATGTTCCAGTACTTTCCACTAATACTGTGCTCATCCCCACCGCCATCATGGATTCAGGCCTTGTAACACCAACCACCCTCATAAGGTGTTGAAGACTGAGTTTCCTAGGTGGAAGAGGTCAAAGAAAATAGCCCATGGCCAAAAGCAAATTTCTGCTTGTGGTTTCAGATGCATGAAAGATCAATTTTAGTTTTAACAAAACTGAGTTCAAAGGTTTGGGGTTTGGTTTTCTAGAGAACCTTTCTTATTCTTATTCTTTTTTTTTTTTTTTAAGATTTTATTTATTTGTTTGACAGAGAGAGAGAGAGAGAGATCACAAATAGGCAGAGCAGCAGGTAGAGAGAGAAGGGGAAGCAGGCTCCCCGCTGAGCAGAGAGCCCGATGTGGGGCTCAGTCCAAGGACCCTGAGATCATGACCTGAGCCAAAGGCAGAGGCTTTAACCCACCGAGCCACCCAGGTGCCCTTCTTATTCTTATTCTTATTCTTACTCTTATTCTTATTCGTTGGGATCTGGTAGAGGAGTAAGAGACCTCAATCTTGTCTGAAAGTCCTGTGGGCTCTTGGTCCTGTGGTGGTGCCAGGCTGCTGAGGGGCAGGCAAGGCTGTTGGAGATGAGCTGAGACCAGTGGGCAGTGGGCCACAGGGTGCATGAACCTCGGAGAGCATTTCTGGTCCCCATTGCCATGACAACAGCCGACCGTGCCAGGAGACCCACAGAACGAATTAAATGGAAGGAAATTGCTGGTGCCCTCAGAAGAAAAAAGAAATGAAAGTAGTCTTCTGGGGAATCTGTGAGCATCTCTTTGACCTCCATACTCAGGTTGAATATGTCAGTAACGAATGCTCTTGGGTGTGGGGGCGGGGGGGACGTGCCCTGCCCACAGGATGCCCTTCTGAGAAGGGGGACTGACTGCACAGACCCCACATGCTGACTCTCCCTGTGTGGCCCCAGAGCAAGAACCCAGCTCCAGAGTGGCAGCCTACACTCGGCATCAGCAGGGATGGCCTCTTTTACCTTCCAGCTCATCCCACATCTGTTGAGTTTGCCCTGATGGGACGTGGTGACCTGGAAACTCACACAGAGCTCTGTTTTGGAATAGACTGTATAGAAAATAAACATGTGGGATAAATAAAGCACAGGGCAGGAAGTAATGGTTTTAAAAAGTTACCAGGAAAACCACGGGTGAGGTCAGGTTCAGAAACCGTACGGCTTTCGGAGGCCTTGAGTACTGACATCACTCAAATTGCTCAATAGGGACCTCCAAGTGGAGCGGTTGCTTTTGGAGTTGGCCCAGTGCTCAGTGCGCTACCAAGTAGAAGAGCCCTGACCTACTTTCCCCCCACCTTTTTTTTTTTTTTTTAAAGAAAGTTTTGCTGCTTGTTGTATGGCCTCCAACAGGACAGTGAAATCGATGAAGTGGATTTGGTGTTTTGTTTTGTTGACTGTTTAACCTGTCGGATTCCATATCTCCCTCATGGACATGAGCCAGCCCCCCAGATGGACTGTGTGGGATAGCACCAGAGTGAGAGCCTCTCCATCGCCAGCCCCCTCCTTTGGCTCCCTAGGCTCAGGCTGCATCCCAGGGCCTCTTGGGGCCCAGTGACCCTATTTGAAAAGATGTGGACTGTCTTCGCATAGACGCTTTGTGCTGAGATCTCACCTAACGGAATGGATGAACACAGTTTGGGATGAACACAGTAGGATATCACTATTAGGAAAGTTTCTGCTACGAGAAACAGAAAACCTGATTAAAAGTAGCTTAAATATTTAGGACATTTACCAGCTCACTTAGCAGGAAATCCAGGGTTGGTTAACAAGAATATCGAGGACTCGAGTTCTTTCCTGTCTTTCCATTCTGCCATTCTCCACATATGGCTTTTCCACTTAGGTTTGCCCTCATGTCACAGGATGCCTGCAGTCTCTAAGGATATCATTTCACACGAGGGAGCTGAGAAACAGGGAAAAGGAACAATCCTGTCTCTTCCTTTTTAGGAGCAAAATGAGTTTCTCAATAGACTTTCCTCCCATCTCATTGGCCAGAGTTGTAACATTGCTCATTCCTGAGACAGTCCGTGGCAAGAAGAATCCTATTATATTTGGTTTGATTAATAAAAATTCATAACCTAGGACTGGGGCAGGGTGGGGGGTGGCAGCTTCCTCTGCTGCTCCTGGCTTCTAAATACCTGCATGAAATAGTGGCTTTTGGGTTGACATGACGAGTTCTTTTGCAAAATGAAAGGCTTTTCTTACTACAGTGCTTTTCAAAGCAGAAATCAGTCCGTCAGCAACTGACAGACTTAGAAACCTGACCAAATAACCCTGGGGCCACGTTAACAAAAGCAGAAGTGGAAGGTAACAACATGGTGGAGAAAAAGAGGATAAAAACTGAAGTCAAAGAGGAAAGAGAAAGTGGAAAGTGTATATAGTTCGCGATGCTAGAATTTCACGGAAAGAATTATTTGCCTGGGGGCGCCTGGGTGGGTCAGTGGGTTAAAGCCTCTGCCTTCGGCTCAGGTCATGATCCCAGGGTCCTGGGATCAAGCCCCACATCGGGCTCTCTGCTCAGTGGGGAGCCTGCTTCCTCCTCTCTCTCTGCCTGTCTCTCTACCTACTTGTGATCTCTATCTGTCAAATGAATAAAAAAAAAAAAAGAATTATTTGCCTGGTTGCCTCAGTTGTTCTCTGTTTATTTAGACTGTGATGTGAGTTCAGTAAATGTGCCTTGAGCATCTACTATGTACTAAATTTGGATCCAGAATCCTTTTCCCCCAAGCATTATTTCCCTCCATCATGATCGTGTTCATTCTCCAATACCCAGGGAAGGGTACACTCTCATGAATACCCCAGCCCTTTGGCTGTGACATCAAGGGAAATTTTGTGCCTCTGATTAAGCCCTCTGAGTCTCAGAATATGATTGGTTTGGAGACCAACCTCTGACCAAATGTATTATTTCAGAACATCACAGAGGATACCTCAGTTTTCTGGATTTTACACTAACTCATCTCAAGTTTGCCGTGTTTCTTTGAAAAGACTAGTTTCCTCCACTTCCTTTTCTCAAGCTTTCTAGGTATCACCAGCCTATAATGGACTGTGCTAGTCTCACCTAACCTAGTCACATCTTGTGGTTGATACTGGTTTTGTTTGTATTTTTTCTTGTAATTATGAAATACTGAAGCCCACCCGAATCCTATGACAGGCACCTGTTCACTCACCACTCTGATGAGCACTATGTTACATTTTGTCATATTCTCTTCAGATCATTATTTTTTTAAGATGTGAAACATTACAGCACAAGTCCTTCCCCTCCTTCCCCAGAAGGAAACCATTAAGGGAAGGTTGAAGTGCCTCTTTCGCATGCATGTTTTATACCTTCCGTTATATCTAATTGTTCACGTAACAATATATATTACCATTTCTACTTTAATAATTTACTTAAATGGTATTATTTTCTATATAGCCTTTTGATAGATGCTTTTATTTTGACATGTTGTGTTGGAGGTCCCTGTTAATTCGCTAGACCTATCTCATTTTAACTGCTACTCGTAATTCACTATATGAATATACATGTTTGTTTATTCACTACCCTATTGATGGCTACTTGGACTTTAAGGAAAATATTCTCCTTATTTTCCAATTTGTTACATATAATTTTAAGCTTTGCTGAGGTGAACATTCTCATACTCTTTTTCCTGTGCGTGTGTATGAAATTCCCTTTGTTATATATTTAGAAGTAGAATTGATAAGTCAAAAGGTAATGTACCTCCTAGAATTAACTAGAGATTAAGAAATTGCTCTTGAAACCAATGAAATGAATTTATGGAGCCCTTAGCAATATACAAGAGCTGTCATTTCTAAGCATTCTCACAAACACGTAATTTCATCAGATCTGTTTTTTTTTTCCCCAATCTGATGGATATGAAAATATCATCTAATTTTTTAAATGCTTGCATTTGCTGGATTGTTAGTGACATTGAGCATCTTTTCATTTGTTTACTGGGCATTTTGGCTTTCATATCTTTTGTCCATCTCTATATTGGGTTATTTATTTCCTACTGATTTGCAGGAGTTCTTTATGAAGTATGAATAGAAATCATCTATCATATCTGAGTGTTCCAGTAACTTACTTCTCCAGGTCATTGCATATCTTTAATATTTTGAGTCTTTTATGTAAAAAGAATTTTAAAAATTTCATGTAGCCAAATTGATAAATTATTCCCTTATACTTTGTGCTTTTATAGCTTATTTTAAAAAATTTACATATCACTCAATTAGATATGCAATGCAGATATGTAGTTTTTGTCCCCCCTTGGAAAGCTAAAGGATTGCTCATATTTTACATCTAGATTTTTCTTTTACCTAGAATTACTTTTGTGTATGCAGTGAGTTAGGAGTGGAGTTTTTATTTTTTCACACAGATGACCAGTTGTCCTACCCCATGTTGTAAATAATCTCACCTTTATTATGTATCCTTAATAAGTGCTCTGCGATAACTTTGACCTACCCAAAAACAGGGATGAAGAAAATCTGTTTTATTCCATGAGGCTCAACCCTGTAATTGTTCTTCTCATACCCTGTGCTAATGATTCTCAAACTCTACAGTATGTTAGAATCATGAGGGGAGTGTATGGAAAATGCAGACTCCCAGGACCCACTTCAGATCCCTAAATCAGAAGCTATGAGGGCATGAGCCTAGGAATCTGCATTTTAAACACATGAACCATGTGAGTTTGATGCAGGTGCCCCAGAGAGCACACTGAGAAACCCTGCCCTTAATACTGGAAAGTAAGTATAGGTTTTCCTTCTCCATACTTCACATCCTCCAGGGACACGGTTGAAATATTGTACTTTCTCTCCTCTACACACACACACACATTTACCTGTCAAAGGGTCCCAACCCACCCCTTTGATGAAAATGGGAGGAATCCCAATCCTCAGTCTTCTGTGACTATTGCGGGTGCTTTAATTTTCCCAAGGGAGCCAGGTAATATTTGTTAGACTGGTAAAAATGAACTGCTAGGAGTCCAGAGAGCCTAGATCTCCACAGCACATGCCAGTTTTTTTGCTCAGTTTGGCCATCATGCATATTTCATGCTATTAACTCCTCTTTGTGCAATTTTGCTGTTTCCTGTAGCATCTATGCTGTTCATTCTGGTTTGAGACCTAGAAGGAGTTTTACAGTCTGGAAGACCATTTAAAATAGCAATAATTCACCCACAAACTGACCCCTTTGGTGGTGGTTTCCCTTGCTGTGGTCAGCAGACCCTTCCCAGGGGAGGGGCTGGGTGGCCTATGATCTCAACCCTCTCTTGGGATACCTAGACTCCTCGGCACCATGGGGCTGAGGCAGGCTTTTATGTTTCAGAAGCAGGAAGATTGAGTTTCTCAAACTGGCATGTATGTGTGTGGAAGGCAATGTGGATGACTTGCTGGTGGTAACAAAGACTTGTCTGCTAATTTTGAATGTTAAAGAGACCAGAGAAAGAATGCTTTTAAAGAGTAGGGTTATGGGAGCTCCATTTCCTGGGACAGAGTGTAAAACTAGATGAAAATTCAGAAGCCTTACCTGGAATATTTGTTACTGGTAAGAGAGGCACTATTTTCTCTTTTTCATTCTGAAATATACTATTAGGTTTGATACTCTGATGGTTTTGATGTCAAGATAGCATGCCAAATATATGCAAATCATCAGGAAACATCTCTTCTCCCTGTTGATTCATTTTCAGGCAAATTCCAGATCCCAAAATGAGAACAATGGGAAATCTAATCTTTGAGTAAGTGACTCTCAATATAATTTCTAGACACCAAATGTTATCATTCTCAGAGCTTTTCCTTTGACTTTTCATGGGGAATCTCATCCTTTCCATTGATGTGGAGGGTGCCCTGTCTTTCAATAGGTTTTGTCGGGAAATATAATTTTTGTCTTTGTTCTACGTATTGTTAGCTGAGATAAGTGAGGTAGGGGGGAAAATAGTGACTCATGTGGACAAATATGACCAGTTGTTGGAAAACCAGTAGGAAATCCCGGAAAAGGGTAATCTTTCTAACAGGTGCATTTCTCTCGGACTTATCTCTCTGGCTCTCTCTTGGGAAATGCTTTGCCTTGTGTTTGCTTGGTGTTGACAACACGGAGTCCACCTCCCTAGCCACAGATAAAATAGAGTTGTTCATTATTAACCTCTTGGACTTTGCACGGACAGCTGTTTATGCAATTTAGTGATCCCTGGTGGCCGGAAACCCTTGGAGGTGCGGACTATCTTCACATCCGCAATGCAAATATTAAGTGCAGGGCTCAGGTTCCCTGTATTCAGAATTTTCCAATGCTGAGGTAGATTTTAAAGCGGTTACAGTTCATATTACCAGAGTAATCATGGAGCACAAGAATGGAAAGCCAGATGTACTAATGGTATTAATGAAGTCTAGAAAACACGCAAATATTTGGCTAGTAATCTCTATTACTTCAAAAATATATGCAGCGTTAGGAAGGAGCAGAACCAGAACTTGAACTTAGGTCTGAGTGATACCAGTCTGTATTCTTATAATAAAACTGTATTGCTCTTCTTGGGGTTATAGGAAAGAACCTTATAACTCATCATTAAAAGAATTGACTGACCCTATCACCCAGAGAAAACACCCTTAATAGACTGGGGTTTTCCTACATTTATAAAGGTTAACATTTTCACAGTATTAAATGTAGAACTGTTGATACCAATGACCATGAGGTGCCTCTTGACAATCACATGACAGCAGGATTTTGTTCCCCTTGATAACTACATAGTTAACATAGTTTCCTACTCTACACCCCCAAAGAGGGGGAGAAGATATATTTCATTGTCTTTAATACAGATAAATCCTCTCCCCCTCTTTGGGGACTTGGAGTAGGAAAAGGGAAGCCAATAACAGGCAGGCTACATTTGAATTCAGATTTGCTCATACAGAAAAGACAAGGGGGTTTTCCCTCGAAATATGTAAACATGTTCTTATAACTCCAATATTAAACAAAAAAAGCTTTCCTTGACCCACATCCCTCTTCAGCCACTGCCCCATTTATTTCCCATTCACAATATAGCTTCCACAAGGATTCTCCATAATCACCATTTTGCCACCTCCCCCACTTGAGTTTTTTTCTCATCTCTGTCTCCACCATCTTGGGGCCCTTCTTTACTGATGCCTTTCCACACTGCTAGATCTAAAAGATGTTCTGTCTTTAATTTGTCAGAGTCACAGCAGCCCTCACTTCTCTGTTCCTTCTCAAAGCACTTTTTTTCATCTAGGGTTTTTCTCATAGCTTATTGGATACCTTTTGGCTTTTTCATTTCCTGGCCTCTTCTCTGCTCAACATCTAAGTTTTGGAATGCCCAAGGTCTTTTTCCAGCAACCACCTCTCTTCATTTTTACTTCCCTCATGTGAGTTTATTTAATCCCATTGTGTTACACACGCTATAGAAACTGAAGACTGCAAATCTACACCTTTAGCTCTGACCTCTGCTTGAACTCAAGTCCTGTGTCTGGCCACCTACTTGATACTTTTTCTTTGGTAACTGATGGGCACTTTCATACTTAATATACCCCACTCCCAAGCTGCTGCTTTCTGAATTTCCTTCATTTCATTAAGAGACACTGTTATTTACCCAAACGCGTGGGCTACACACCTAGGAGTCATCCTTGTGGTTTTCTTCATTCACCACATCTAATCTCAGCAAATCCTGTTCTCTCCTTTTCTTTGCTCCCATCCTAGTACAAGCTACCCCAACTCTTTCATGGAATATTAAAGTGGCTTCATAACTAGTTTGCTTCTACTGTTTGATTCCTGCAATAGTTCATTCCCCTCCATAGCAGCCAAAATGATCTCTTAAAGAAGTAAGTTCTTGTCATTAAAATTAAAAAATTTTTTAAATTTATTTAAAAATTTTAAAAAATTTAAAAATTTTTAAAAATTAATTTTAAAAAATTTAAAATTTAATTAAAAATTAAAAATTTAATTTTAAATAAATGAAAATGAAATAAAATTTAAATTTATTCAATAAAATAATTTTATTTTTTTATTTATAAAATAAAATAAAATAATTTAAAATTAAATAAAAATTTGAGGGGTGCCTGGGTGGCTCAGTAGGTTAAAGCCTCTGCCCTCGGCTCAGGTCATGATCTCAGGGTCCTGGGATTGAGCCCCACATCAGGCTCTCTGCTCAGCGGGGAGCCTGCTTCCTCCTCTCTCTCTGCCTGCATCTCTGCCTACTTGTGATCTCTGTCTGTCAAATAAATAAATAAAATCTTAAAAAAAATTGAACTTAATTAAAAATTAAAAATTTTTCACTGGACCACATCCAGTAATATCTAGCTAACTCCTATCAGACTAAGCCTCATGGAGGTGACAGCTACAAACTCTGGAAAAAGTGGATAAATACCTGGAAGGACTGGAAAGTGATCAAAAGCAGACACGAATGAGAGGACCCTACACTTGAAAAATGGGATAGAGCAAGGAGGGAGTGCCTGGAGTTCAGGATGATCTCTGAATTATGCTTGCTTGGGGTAGACTCCATGCAACCTAGAATAATGTTAAGAAAACACAACAGAGCTGTCAGCTGCTGGGTACTGCAGGGGAAACAGAACTTGGAGTTTCAGAAGAACTGTTGAAAGTTCTTTTCAACAGAACTTGAAACTGCCAGAACTACAATAAGGTAATAATAATCATAAACACTACTTGGAGAAATATTACATAGTCTAGACGCTCTACAACACATCCTTCTTACTGTGTAGGACACAACACAAAACTACTAGGTATATGAAGAAACTGAATAGTATGACTTTTACCGAAGCACAGGCAGTCTTTGGATACCCATTACTAGATGACCAGATGTCGAATTAAGGAGACAAGGATTGTAATGCAGCTATTATAACTGTGTTCCAGTATGTAAGGGAGAATATTCTCACAATCAGTGAACAAATGGAAATCTCAGCAGAGGAAGAGAAACTATAAAAAGAACCAGTTGGACATTCGTGAACTGAAAAATACAATATCTGGAAAAGAAAATCACTGGATAAGCTTAACAGAAGATGGGACATAACAAATGAAAGAGTTTATATACTTGAAAATAGATCAGTAGAAATCATCCAAGCTGAAGAATAGAGAAGAAAAGTCTTTTAAAAACAGAACAGAACCTTATAGAACAGTACCTACAAACAGTACTTAAAAAGGTCTAATATACGTTTAACTGGAATCCCAAAAGTAGAGAAAAGAGGATGAACAGGAAGATATTTGAAGAAATAATGGCTGAAATGCCCTATATTTAGTTAAAGCTATACATTTTAGTAATTTGTGAAACCTAATGAAGCCCAAGTGGGGGGAAAAAAACAGCACAAAGACAGCTATACCCAAGCAAAGTGTAACAAATCTGCAGAAGACTGAAGATGAAGAGTAAATGTTGAAGGCATCCAGAAAGAGAGATGATATGAATAACCGTGGACTTTGTAGTCACTGGAGGCCTGGTAACAGTGTAATAATACCCCGCTTTTTAAAAAATAATACTTTTAAGTGCTAAAAGAAAACAAAATCAACCCAGAATCCTCTATGTATCAAAATTACCCTTTAATATTGAAGGAATTAGGGAGGGGACATTTTCAGATAAACAAAAGCTATGAGATTTCATTGCCACTGTTTCCCACCACAAGAAATACTAGAGGAAGTTTTTCAGGCTGAAAGGAAATGATATGAGAGGGAAATCTAGATCTTCAAGAAGAGGTGAAGAACACTGGATATGGTAAATGTGTTTTTAAATAGGAAAGGGTTTTTTCTTATAACTCTTTTAAAATATATATGAAAGGGGAAATTATAACACTATGTTCCAGAGTCTATGAATATCTAACATGTATAAAAACTTTAATATAAAGAACAGGAGTGGGGAAAATGGACCTATTCTTTTTTTTTTTTTAAGATTTTTTTTATTTGTTTGACAGAGAGAGACACAGTGAGAGAGGAAACACAAGCAGGGGCGGGCTGGAGAGGGAGAAGCAGGCTTCCCGCTGAGCAGGGAGCCCAATGTGGGGCTCGATCCCAGGACCCTGAGATCATGACCTAAGCCGAAGGCAGCCACTTAACAACTGAGCCACCCAGGTGCCCGAAAATGGACCTATTCTGTTGCAAGGTTCTGACATGTACGTGAAATGGTATAATATTAACTTTAAGTAGACTGTGGCTGTTAAATATGTATATTATCATCTCTACAACAACTACTAAAACAAAACAAAAAGTGGAGGTCTACTTAGAAAGCTAGTAGATAAATTAAAATGGAGTTCTGCACAATTCTTGAATAACCCAAAAGAAGGTAGGCGAAGAAGAACAAAAACAGGACAGACAGAATACAAAATGGTAAAACGTTATACCTAAATCCAATCACATGAATATTCATATTAAGCACAGATACAGTGAATGGGCTGATTGGAAGTAGAGATTAGCAAACTGTATAAAAACAAAAAAATCACAAAATCCAACTCTATGCTATCTGTGAGCAACCCATTTTAAATGTAAAGACAAACAGATTGAAAGTGAATGGATAGGGACACCTGGGTGGTTCAATTGGTTGGGCATCTGCCTTCAGCTCAGGTCATGATCCCAGGGTCTTGGGATCAAGCCCTGCATTGGGCTCTCTGCACAGTGGGGAGCCTGCTTGTCCCTCTCCTGCTTGCTATTCCCCTTCCTTGTGCTCTCCTACTCTCTCTGTCAAATAAATAAATAAAATATTTTTTTAAAAAGAGAAAAATGAATGGCTAGATTAGTATGTAACATGCAAATGGTGAATGTTGAGATGGCTGGATTGGCTGTATTGATATTAGATAAAGTTTTGTTAGGTCCATTATTAAACGAAACAAGACTGAGACAAAGTGAAAGTTATTTAAAGCTTTATTTTATGCCAAGTATTAGAAATCAGACTGATTGGCCAGGGGAACGAGACTGAAACAAAGTTAAAGTTATGCAAAGCTCTATTCTATGCCAAGCATTAGAAGTCAGACTGACCGGTCAGGGCCATCTCTGAAGAGAGCGACCACCCCCAGCTTACAGGCTCAAGAATTGACTGACTGACTGGTCAGGACCGCCTCCGAAGAGGGCGACCCCTCCCACTCTTACAGGCTACCTTTTATTGGGTGAAACTGCAACCCATATCTTGGTATCTCAACCCACCGGGTTTGTGCGTCTCTTGTTGATTGGCTAGCTTCATCCGGTCTTGTGACATGTTATTCAAGATTACTCCATACTAGGACAGTTACAAACAGTACTTTCTGGGAAGGCTTAGTCAGTTAACATATTCAGTGTGAATAATAAGATCGTCGTCCTTCCCAAGATGGAGTCATTTAGGTTTGGGAAAGACCTTCTCACTGTTACAAACAGTACTGCGTACTGATTAGATGTCTCCATCTGGCCTGACTCGTCCTTGTATTCTGGACTCTGTTATCAGGAACTAGCTGACTACATTTCACTGGTTTCCCAGACTTGTTTCTAAGTAAGTTTCTGTTGGGGGGAGAGTCAATTTTAAGTTTACTGCACAAACAACTAAATGGCTATTTACCCAAGATGGAGTTGCTCTGGCTAAATAGGTCCTTACAGTAGACTTTAAGACAATGTGATCAAGAGAGACATATAGTGATGAAATGGTTCGTTCATAATTGAGCAATCATAAATATGCCTGATTCTAATAACAGAACTTCAAAGTACATGAAGCAAACAGTGATAGAGCTGCAGAGAGAGAGAGAGGCAGTATCCATAATCATTAGAACATTAACATTGTCAATGGTGGATAGATCAACTAGACAAAAATGCAGGTAAAATGAGAAGCTATATATAACACCTAGCTACCATTTTGATCTAGTAGTTTCAAAACACCATGCAACAACTGCAGAATATGCATTCTTTTCAAGTGCATATAGTACATTCATCAAGATAGACCATATCTTGGACCATAAAACAAGTCTTAGTAAATTTACAAGGAATGAATTATATGGAGCATATTTTTAAAAGCAATAAACCAAATTGAGGAAACAGCTCAAGTGTCCATCAACTGATGAATGGGTAAAGAAGATACATACACATTGGAATATTACTAGGCCATCAAAAATAAAATCTTGCCATTTGCTGCAATGTAGATAGAGCTGAAGAGTATTATGTTAAGTGAAATAAGTTAGAGGAAGACAAATACCATATGATTTTGTTCACGTGGAATTTCAGAAACAAATGAACAAAGGGAAAAGAAAAGAGAGAGAGGCAAACCAAGAAACAGACTCTTAACTATAGAGAACAAACTGATAGTTACAAGATAGGAGGTGGATGGGGGGATGGATTGATAGGTGATGGGGATTAAGGAGCACACCTGTTGTGATGAGCACAGAGTGACATATGGAAGTGTTGAATCACTCTATTGTACACCTGTAACTAGTATCACACTGTGTGTTAAATACCTGGAATTTAAATAAAAAAATTAAAAGAAAAACAGTAAGATATGTAGAAAAACTCCAAGTATTTGAAAAACAACACACTACTGATTGACTCCTTCTTATTTGGGTTGAACCTTAGAATTTACCTCCTCAATGAGATCTTCTCTGTCAATTCAAGTTCAGCTTCCCGGTCAAGTCCTACCATAGTACTCTGCTTTGTTTTCACTGTAGCACTGTTCACATTCCCAGATGTTTGCTTGTCTAGCCATTGGTTTAACTGTATTCCCTTAGTAGTATATAAATTCTGAGGGGGTAGGTCTCTTGTCCTTGCTGTTTACTGCTAGAGTGGTTGCTGAAACATAGTAAATGCTTAATAGCAATTGCTGAGTGAATGAACAATGAACTTGAGTTGGCCACAGTCCTTCATAAGCCCATTTAGATGCTGCTGATGAAAAGTGATGTCACCACGGATCATGATAGGTGTCATTCCACTGGTATTATCACTGAGGCACTTTAAATGCCTTATCTCATTGGATTCACACAGCTGCCTGCACAGTAGGTACCTGTGTTATCCCCATTTTACAGAGGGAGAGACTGAGATACAGAAAGCTGAAGTATTGTAACCACTATTTCCCACCACAAGAAATACTGAAGTATTGTAACCAGTGTCACTTGGCTAAGCAAAGAGTCAGCCAGGATGCAAATTCGGGTTGTCACTGATTTCCAAGTCCTTGTTTTGATCAACCAGTTGTCAATTCCTGATGGGAGAGACAAAGGAGGAGCCCAACATGGGGCTCGAGCCCAAGACTCTGAGGTCATGACCTTAACCAAAATCAAGAGTCTTTTTCTTTTCTTTCTTTTTTTTTTTTTTTTAAGATTTAATTTATTTATTTGAGAGAGAGATAGCAGGAGAGAGCATGAGCAGGGGGAAGAGGGAGAAGCAGGTTTCCCACTGAGCAGGGAGCCTGATGCAGGGCTCGATCCTAGGACCCCGGGATCATGACCTGAGCCAAAGGCAGATGCTTAACTGACTGAGCCACCCAGGCGCCCCAAAATCAAGAGTCTGAAGCTTAACTGACTGAGCCATGCAGGTGCCCCCTTTCTCATTGACTTTTTGCAGCTGTTCCAGCTTTCCTCTGCCTCAGCAGATGACTCACCTCCCACTCTCCAGGGAATGAAGAAACCAGGGGTTTTAAACTATAAAGAGTTAAACTCATCATTCATACTTACCTTCTCATGGGTTTCAGAGAAAGTGGTGTTCATCTTCTTGGCCTAAGCCAGTCCCTCTATAAATACTTCAAAATTTCTTAGTTTACAGTCAAAAATATTATTATCAAGCATATAGGAATGCTCATGTTAGCCATTCACTGCCTTCTCTCCTTGCAAGAAAATAACACGAGAAGCCAAATGATAATCTGAAGGTTTCTTGGGGGTTGCACATATACCGAAGCAAGGGGTGTAAATGGGGTGATCTTAAGGGCTGGGCACAAAGTATAGTAGTCCTAGTTTCTAGAACTGCTTCAGAGGGTGGGTCCATAAGGCCCCCTCTCCTGGAAGATCCTAAACCAAGAGAAACACTCCATTTACTGCTATTATTCTGTTAAAAAGGAAAATTATTGCTTTATTTGTTTTTACCAAAATCAGTATATGTTCATTATGGAACAGTAAGATAAGGAATATACATAAATGAACACCTACATAAAATAACATAAATAATACCCATACTTCTTTCTTTCACAATACACTTCTGCAAATATCTTACATATTCTCGCAAATGTCTTACATATTTCTGCATATCTTTTCACCTGGTTCATGTCTCTAATTGGTTTCTAAAACATCCCCCCCTCCAAAAGACTATTCCCATTATGCAGAATCACTCTAAGCAGCCCATATTGTTTCCCTCTCTAGCAGAGGCCAGCTACTGTTTCATCATCTTCCCCATGGGGAAGATGGGGAAAGAGAAGCCTTCTAGACCCTGTACTCTTTCACTCTCTCACCCCCTGCTTTTTGGAATTACTATTTTTTTTTTAATTGTAAACAACCAGAAATAGAAGATCTCTCAAAACAAATGTATAGTTTCATGAACTTATTCTAAGATAGGTACCACCCAAGTCAACAGCTATAACTGTGTTCCCCATTCTGGAAGCCCCTCTTCTTCTACTTCATCTTGATCAGGCACCCTCCATCCCATCAAAAGCACTGATTTTCCTGCCTTTATAGTGCCCACTTTATATTTGTTATAGTTTTATCACCCAAGTGACAGACACCACAGCTTGGTAGTTCCAACTTTTATTATATGTCTATGTATGATATATATTTTATAGAGAAATGTATAATATAATACATATAAATAAACATAAATTTCAAAAAAATACATATATATGTCTATCCATATATGTTTCCTCTAAGACATATATATACATTTATACATATATAAATATATATGTATGTATTTCTTCTAAGACTCTTTAATCTGTATATTTCCTGCCATTCAAGATACTTGACCTGTAGAGTTTCCCACAGTCCAGGTTTGGTTGATTGCAATCCCATGATCTGTTTCCTCTATGTTCCTTTGTCTCGGTGTTTCCTGCAAATTGGCAACTTGTTCAGAGTATGTATGTATGTATGTATGTATGTATGTATGTATGTATGTATGTATGTATGTATGTATTTATTTATTTATTTATTTATTTATTTATTTATTTATTTATTTATTTATTTATTTATTTATTTATTTATTTATTTATTTATTTATTTATTTATTTATTTATTTGACAGACAGAGATCACAAGTAGGCAGAGAGGCAGTCAGAGAGAGGAGGAAGCAGGCTCCCTGCTGAGGAGAGAGCCCGATGCGGGGCTCTATCCCAGGACTCTGGGATCATGACCTGAGCCGAAGGCAGAGGCTTTAACCCACTGAGCCACCCAGGTGCCCCTTGTTCAGAGTCTTGATGAAACTCCTATTCGATCCCTTTGGCAAGACTATAAGTGGTACTGTGTTCTTTCATTAGGAAACACATAATATCTGTTGTCTCTCTCTCTCTCTCTTTCCCTTTTTTGTTTTTTTTTGGGGTAGTGTTAGCAGCTATTGATACTCATTGCCTAGATAGACCTTAATTCATTGGGGCTATAGGTTGGTGATATATTCTAATTCTTTTTTTTTTTTTTAATTATTTGCTGAGGGTGCCTGGGTGGCTCAGTGGGTTGGGCCTCTGCCTTCAGCTCAGGTCATGATCTCAGGGTCCTGGGATCGAGTCCCGTGTCGGGCTCTCTGCTTGGCAGAGAGACTGCTTCTCCCTCTCTCTCTGCCTGCCTCTCTGTCTACATGTGATTTCTCTCTGTGTGTCAAATAAATAAATAAAATCTTAAAAAAATTATTTGCTGAAATATTTTTATTTTATTTTTAAAGATTTTACTTTTTTAAGTAATCTCTTCACCCAGCATGGGGCTTGAAGTCACAACCCTGAGATCAAGAGTCACAAGCTCTACCAACTGAGCCAGCTAGGCGCCCCCTGAAATACTTCTATTATGAAAGGTTGCTTTACCTCATTGACTGTTCATCTAGTGGCATAGCTCATATAGGAAAGGCAGGTTAAGTATTTTCCCTTTCTCCAGTTTTTTAGTAACAAATTGGTTCCTTACGATCATCAAAAGGTAGCTTAATAAAATATATATCTATTAACTCATGGAGATGTGTCCTCATTAGGGAGGTGAACTGGGTTGTTCACCTGGCAGCCGAGTTTCAGTCCCCCAAAGCTGAGGCTCAAGAGTCATGCTCTGTCACTTCTGCTACACTGGATTGTTGAAAGTGAGTCACAAGGCCAGCCCAGATCCACAAGGTAGAGGGAAAGAGTCCAGCTCTCCACGGGAAGAACCAGGAAGGATTGGTCACCATGTTTAATCTGTCTCACCTAGTTTTTTGTAAATATCTTCCATGTTTTTTGGTTTCATGGGGCTAGTGCCTCTGTTTTCATGTGGTAATTCAGAGAGACTGAAAACTATGCTACCACTGTTGTCTTGTCAGAATCCTCCTCTGAATCATTTCTTAGTTTACTACTTGTGGAACAAGCCTTATGCGCACAAGGAAGTGCCTGGCAGAGAAGGTGGTCTCAGTTCTGCTGCTGCATGTTCCGCACTTGACTTGTCAAGAGTGGCAGGCTTTGGGATCTCATTATTGCCCTCACCTTGATTTCTTCCATGGAAGCATGATTCCTTGTGCTCTCAGGTCCAGAAGGCCTTCTGGGTGCCCAGATGGTTCTTTCAGGGCTCCTTGTGCTATGGCCAGTCTGTGCTCCTGTCAGAACTGTCCCTACTTTCATGGGAGGTCAGATCTGGTTTGTGAAGCCACATTGCCATCGCCTCCTCTCCATTTCAGTCTACATGTGTCTGACTCCTTCCTGCTGCCTCACCACCCACTTCAAGTGATTGGTTTGCAGCTTCTCCCTGAGGGCCCTTTGACCTCCAAGCAAACCAAGTCACAAAATACAGCTTACCTCCCAACCCGCACCAGCTGCACTAGCCCACCCACTAACTGAACAGAGTCAAACTGAATCCCTCTTCAGGCTCACCTGGGACATACTAATCCATTTAGAAAGACCACCCCCATTCAAGATTATATTACTATTTCCATATTAATTTTTGATAACTTTGTATATGGCTTCATGTCATAGATTTAAACATCTAATCCATCTGGAGTATGTTTTGGTACATTACAAGAAGCAAGAATCTAAGTTTTCCTCAAAATAATGAATCACATGGAATTAAATTATCTTGAATAAACTCTCCTCCTATCCCATTAGAAATAGCATCACTTTTTCCTTTTCTAAATTCATAGATACGTACACACCTACCCTCGGGTCTCTCCCTGGGCTCTTGTCTCTATTCTCTTATTCTGTATGGCAGTTAATTAAAACATCCTAGTGCCTTGATTAATTATAGTTTTAAAATACATTTTTGTGTCTTGTTTTTAGTGCTCTCAGTTCTTTTTCTCCCACCCCTTTCCAGGTGACACTGGGGTCTCATATTGATTTAGGTCCTCCCTTTCTGTTGACTTCTTACCCGCTCCATGTATGTTCTTGTCTCACATGTTAAAACAAGTAGCAGCAGACTCTTGGATCCTTGTGTTTCTTCTAACTACCTTGCTCCCTCTGTGCTTTCCATAGGCGAGTTCTGCTGAAGTCTTGTATTCCCTCCATCTCTACCACCTCCACTGTCCTGATTTCAATAAAGCTGAGTTTTTACCATGGTCACTGGTGGCATTTTATTTGCTAAATTCAGGGAAAATGGTTTGTTTTCCTACTTGATTTATTTGCCACATTAGACTCTGTTAATGACTTAGCTCTTTTCAAAGTCCTTTCCTCTCTGGTCTCCTGCCTCAGCCTTATCCCACTGAGGGTCTTCTTTCTCTTAGACTGTTCCTTCTCAGGCTCCTTACCTGGCTTCTTTTCCTTTGTTAGTGCCTTCAAAGTTCATGTTCCATGGAGTTTCACACAGGACTTTCTTTATGCTCACTCTCTGATTTCATCCCCCATGGCTTCAATCTGAAGATTAATTCTATATTCCCAATCCAGTGCCTTTCGTATTTCTGGTCATCTACTGAATGGCATCACCAGGAGATCCCATCAAGTGCTTCAAGTTCAGAGTCTCATCCTTCCATCCTTCCCTACACACCTCCTCAAGTAAATCTCAGATAATGGCCTTACCGTTCATTGGATCTCCTAAGCAGGAAACCTAAGCCTCATGTGCAACTCCATACGCTTCAGTTCCTCCCACATCTAGAAGAGAAGAAAACATGCTTTGCTTGAAACAAACTTGGATTCTAATCGTGGCTCTGCTTCCCTATCATCACAGCCTTGAGTGAGCTCCTTAATTGTGCAGAGCCTCTGTTTCTACTCCATGCAAGTGGGATGATGATGGTACCTACTTTGAACGGCTGTTCACAGTGTTAAATGAGATCTGTCTAACTCAGCACCCAGCTCTTCAAGGGCTAGTTTCCTTCCTAATCAGTGCTGCTTAAATATTGTCCAAATTAATGACTTTCTCTCCATTTTTCTGCTGGTCTTTCCCTTCTGGCCCCCTTATCTCTCATCTGGACTTTTCCAGCAGCCTCCCCACTGTCCCTCTTCCTCGGGCCTCATCCCCTCTCCATCTGGATTGGTTCTTTCTTCCTCTTTACCATCTCGTCCCCACATCCGGACCTGCTTCAGAATCTTCCTGGATAAAGTACCTCTTCCTTAGCATGGCTTTCAGGCCTCATGGACAGCCAACCCTGGCCAACTTTCCTATCTTCCCCTCTGCCTGTGTCCCACGTGCTCCTTGCTCCACTTCTGCCCACGGAGTGTGCTGCTCATCTAACATGTTGTGATATTTCTCTCACATGCTTTTTCACACTCTGGACTTTCTGTCTACCTTGGATTCCCCTCCTTTCCCATTGCCCCATCCCAGCCCGTGACTCTGAATGCCTGGTAAGTTCCTACTTACTATATAAAGCCTAGTTCAGTCCCACTGCCTGAACCTCTGAACCAACTTTAGTGACAGTTGGCCTTTTTGAGTCCCTTTGCATTATTCTCCACAGTATATTCTTATAAGGAACTCTGTAGTCAGAGTGCCTTCAGTTATTTGTTTCCCTTGCTTTCCCTCTCTCTATTCCCTACGCTCACCCTCAAATGACTAGAAGCCTCCCTAGAGAATCTGAAGAGCTTGGGTTGTGTAGTCAGACTGGGTGGGTTCAAAATCCCTTTCTTACTACTTGCTTATTTGGTGACATTTGGCCAGTTAGCTTATTTGAGCCTCAGTTTTCTCAGTTATGAAACAGTAATAGCATCTTTCTTAAGAGGTTTTCTTAAGGATTGGAATAATCCCTGAAAGTGCTTAGGCAGCCCAATACTTGGCACATATTAAATGCTCAATAAATACTGCTTATTGCTGCTATTTTTTGTTGTTATTTTTTTTGTTACTATCGTTTCTTATTATCATTATTTTTATTACTGTCATTATTATTGGAAGTGAGAAAGTTTTTTTGTGCATGACTTTTATTTAAAAATTTAATTTAAAATATTGAGAAGTAATTGACATTGACTATACTGTTATATCAGTTTCAGGCATATAATGTAATTTGATATTTGTATATATTGAAAATATATATATATATATATATATACACACACAGATATATATATATATAATGTATAAAGCACAGTAAGTCTATCAACCTCCAGCACCATACTTAGTTATAAATTTTCATGTGTGATAAGAACTTTTAAGATCATTTCTCTTAGCAACTTTGAAATATGCATTATTAACTATAGACATCATGCTGTATATTACATCCACATCATGTATTTATTTTATAACTGGAAGTTTGTACATTTTGACCTCCCTCAGCATGCTCTACCTCCTGCCTCTGACAACCATCAGTCTGTTCTCTGTATCTATGAACTTTGTTTTTGTTTTTAGATTCTACGTATAAGAGAGATCTTGAATATTTGTCTTTCTCTTTCTGATTTACTTCACTTAGCACAATGCCCTCAGGTTCATTGATGTTGTTGCGAGTGGAAATATTTCCCGCTTTTTTTGGACAAAAGAATATTTGTGTGTGTGTGTGTGTGTACCACATTTTCTTGATCCATTTGTTCATTGTTGGACACTAAGGTTGTTCTCATGTCTTGGCTATTGTAAATAATGCTAGGTGAACATAGGTGTGCAGATACATTTTTGGGCTAATGTTTCCATTTTCTTCAGTTAAATACCCAGAAGTGAATTCATAGGGTAATTCTGTTTTTAATGTTTTGAGGAAACTCCATTGTGTTTTCCATAGTGGCTGCACCAATTTACATTCCTATCTATAGTACAGAAGGGTTTCCTTTTCTCTACATCCTTTCCAATACTTGTTGTTTCTTGTCTTTTTTATAATATCCTTTCTAATGGGTGATAATCTCATTGTAGTTTTGATTATGTTTACCTCTTGATTACCTTTTAATGTACCTGTTGGCCATCTGTGTGTCACTGGAAAGGTGTTGCCTTCTCATTTTGTTGATGTTTTCCTTTGTTGTGCAGAAGACTTTTCGTTTGATGTAGTCCCACTTATTTTTTATTTTGTTGTCTTTGCTTTTGGTGTCAAATCAAAAAAATCAGTACTAAGACCAGTTTCACAGAATTTACTGCCTCTGTTTTCTTCTAGGAGTTTTATGCTTTAAGGACATACCTTACATTCAAGTCTTTAATCCATTTTGAGTTAATTTTTGTGTATAGTGTTAGATAGTGGTCCTGTTTCATTCTTTCATACGTGACTATTCGGTTTTTCCAGCACCCTGTATTGAACAGTCTGTCTTTTCCACATTGTATATTTTTGGTTCCTTTGTCATAAATTAATTAAACATATATGCATGTTTATTTTTGGACTTTCTGTTCCATTGATCTGTGTGTCTGTGCTTATGATTATACTTTTTTGAGTTATTATAGCTTTGTGATACACTGTAGTATCCGGGAACATGATGACTCTCGCTTTGTTCTTTTTGAAGAATGCTTTGGCTTATGGGGGTCTTCTATGATTCCATACAAATTTCAAGGTTGTTTATTCTATTTCTGTGAAATACATCATTGGAATTTTGATAGGGATTGCACTGAATCTGTAGATGCTTTGGGTAGTATGAACATTTGTACAAGATTCTTCCAATTCATGACCATGGAATTTGACTCTGCAGTTTCTTTCATCAGCATCTTAAGTGTACAGGTCTTTCACCTCCTTGGTTAAATTTATTCCTAGGTATTTTGGGGGATGCAATTGTAAATGGGATTACTTTCTTAATTTCTCTTCTTAATAGTTTCCTATTAGTGTATAGAAATGCAACAAATTTTTGTATGTTGATTTTGTGTCCTTGCAACTTTACTGAATTCATTTATTAGTTCTAATGGTTTTTTGGTGAAGTCTCTAGGGTTTTCTATATATAGTATCATGTCATCTGGAAACAGTGACAGTTTTACTTCTTCCTTTCTGATTTGCGTGCATTTTATTTCTTTTTCTTGCCTAATTGCTTTGGCTAGGACTCCCAATACTGTGTTGAATAAAGTGGTGAGTGTGGACATTCTTGTCCTATTCCCGATCTTGGAAAACTTTCACCATTGAGTATGATGTTAGCTGTGGACTTGTCCTATATAATCTTTATTATGTTGAACTATATTCCTTCTATACCTACTTTGTTGAGAATTTTTTTAATCATAAATGGATGTTGACTTTTGTCAGATGGTTTTTCTGCATCTATTGGGATCATCATATTTTTTTTTTTAAAGATTTGATTTATTTATTTGACAGACAGAAATCACAAGCAGGCAGAGGCAGGCAGAGAAAGGAGGAAGCAGGCTCCCCACTGAGCAGAGAGCCTGATGCGGGGCTCAATCCCAGGACCCTGGGATCATGACCTGAGCCAAAGGCGGAGGCTTTAACCCACTGAGCCATCCAGGTGCCCTGCATCATATATTTTTTTTTAAAGATTTTATTTATTTGACAGAGATCACAAGTAGGCAGAGAGGCAGGTAGAGAGAGAGAGGAAGGGAAGCAGGCTCCCCGCTGAGCAGAGAGCCCAATGCGGGTCTCAATCCCAGGACCCTAAGATCATGACCTGAGCCAAAAGCAGAGGCTTTAACCCACTGAGCCACCCAGGCGCCCCCATCATATTTTTATCCTTCATTTCGTTAATGTGGTGTGGCATATTGATTTGCAGACGTTGAACTGAACTTGCATCCCACTTGTTCATGGTATATGATACTTTTAATTTATTGTTGAATTTGGTTTGCTAATATTTTGTTGAGGATTTTTGCATATATGTTCATCAGTTTTTGGCCTTTGATTTCGTTTTCTTGTGAATTTCTTGTCTTTGTTCTTGTCTGGTTTTGCTTTTAGGGTAATGTCAGTATTGTAAGATAAGTTTAGAAGTGTTCCCTACTCTTATGTTTTTTTTTAGAAGAGTTTGAGAAGGGTTGGTATTAATTCTTCTCTAAGTGTTTGGTAGAATTCACCAGTGAAACCATCTGGGCTTGGACTGTTGTTTGCTGGCAATATCTTCTTCATCTTTATGTTGCCAACTTCTAGGACAGTCCCTGGCTCATAGTGGATCATGGTAAATATTTGTTTAATGGTATGATAATATCAACTAATGTTTATTGAGTATTTACTATTTTTTGAGTGTATGCTAAACACTTTAGATGAATTATCTTATTTAGTTTTTATAATAACCCTGTAAGATACCAACTGTCATTTTCTTCATTTAGCAAACAAGGAGAACAAGAGAACTGGCTCAGAGACTACATGGCTAGATTGAGATCACATAATAAGTAACATAGCCAATATCTGACTTCTGAGCTGGTGATCTTCACACCCAGCTGCAGTTGCTGTGTGATCATGGACAAGTCACTTATCCTCTCTGGTACTTCTCATCCTCATTTGAAAGTATGTGACAAACTGGACCATCTGTAAATCCCCTTCCACCTTTGCTACTCTATTATTCCATTAGAAGTAGAAGACAGGTGTGCCTGGCTGGCTTATTTGATAGAGCATGTGACTCTTGATCACGGGGTCATGAGTTCAAGCCCTACATGGGGCATAGAGCTTACTTTAAAAAAAAAAAAAAAGAAGAAGTAGAAGACAAACTTATAACAAATGCCATGAAGATGAAAATCCTATTAAAAAGATTTTCTAGTTCCAGTTAGTGCACCATTTCTCCCAAATACAAATTATTACATTCCATTTTTCATTGACTCAAAGAGCTTTGATGGTTTCTTAGAGTTCATTGCCTTGGTATTTGGCCAAGCCAGTAGACGTGGACCTTGATCATTTTCTTAGGTGCCAGCCTTGGAATCTATTCTGGCTAGCTGAGGCAGATATGGATATTTATGAAAGAATATTAGGTGGTTCACAGGTTCTCTAGAAGCTGAGGAGTGTCAGACTGAGGCTAGGGACAAGGCCCAAGCCACAGTGATGAGTTTGTCCTGGAAAAGCTTCTGGGTTGCTGTGGCCAGACACAAACTGCAGCCCACATCATGATGCCTGAGCTTCCCCTCCAGCTGCCTCCGTGCACCTCAGGTTGGGCTGCTATCCTTACCACAAAATGGATTCTGCATGCTACTCTTGTGACTAGGAGGCTCTCTGGCTCTGTCTAATTAGAGAAGACAGGTCACACACCTATACAGGACTTAGGATGTGGGTGGCTTCTTAAACTGGAAAACACCCGGAAGGTGCTGGATGACCACACACAGTGAGATGATTGACTGTTACATAGGTTATTATACTGGCTGGAGAAAGTCAGCTGGAGCTCATCATAGAGATGTGTGTCTTAAACCTCAGAACCTCTTTGAATGCACTGAAGTAATAGCTGCTAATACTCACTCTGTGCGTGGCCTTGTGCTAAGCTGTGTACATACATTTTCCATTGAGGCCTCACAACAGTCTTCTGAAGTTTCTATTATTATCCCCACTTTATATTATTAATGTCATCTTATAGTTGGGGAAACTGAGGCATGGAGAGGCAGCACTGTGTCCTATACCACTTAGCCTAGTAGGCGTTAGAGCGTGGACTTGAGCCCAGTAAGCCACTGCATCATTCTGCCTCCAGCAAAGAGGCTTATTGGGTTGAAGGTCAAACACTAGGGGCTGGGTCCCCACTGGCAGTGGCCCTCCTCAGGTCTGAATTTAGAGTGTGCCACAACCAAACCATTTCCCAGGAAAATAACACAGACCAGATTTATAAGAATAACTATGCATATTTCTTTTAATATTTTTGAGGTCAGTAGGTTTCAGGCATTAGGATACTCCTTTATTTAGTTAAAGTCAAAAGCTTGAAGATGCTTGATGTCTTCACCTTCTTTACCTTTGTGTGCTGGGAAATGGTCTCAATGGAAAAAATATCACATAAATTCAGTTCCCAAGGGTCCTCACTTAGTGCCATGCTGGTGCCTCAGTTTGAGTTGCTGTAAAATCTGGAAACGTTTTGCAGGTGGGGGGAAGAGGTTTTCTTGACTCACTTAGGACCCCTGGCAGGTATGACAATTAAACTGACGAGACAAATTAGCAGGAGAAAAGCATACAGATAATATCAGTTTTACATGGCACAGGAGCCTTCCTAAGGAAATGAAGGCTGGAAGAAACAGTTAACCCTGCACATTTTAATACTGGGTTTGATGAAGAGTAGCCAGTTGAATAGAAATGTGATAGAACAGAGAATATGAGGGAAGTGTAGCAAACTGGGGGAAACTTAGCAAGTCCTGCTTGTTTGGATTCTTTCCCTTGACCCTCCATCCTGGCAGTAAGGATGCTCTTTTCCTCTGGGCATAGAGAGTGCACCTTTCACGTCTGAAGACCTGCTTCAGGGAGAAGGGTGAAGGACAGGTAAAACTTTATGCTTCCGCTGTTTTTTTCACTTTCCTTCAGGTTAAAATCTTGAGTATGTGTGATGCCCTATTGTGGAATAGTAAGTCCTGATCCCTGTCACTAGATAGAAACCATTCCTGTTCTCACCCCTTCACATGTACTCTGGCCTGTCTTCCAAACAGAATCAGCAGCCACTTTGGAGAAACAAATATTTGAAACAAAACAACCCCACCTCCCACCTTGCCATAAATACACGAGCATAAACTCTGGTTGTGAAATTCAATGCTTATTTGGCCTGAGGCTAAATCATAAAGGAGTTTTATAGCCCCATTCAGGATGGAGATAAATGCACAAATGAAAATACACATACTTGTGGAACACACACAATTAATGATGGCCCGAGGGAAACATCCTCTCTCCCCAGGCCTTCATCTCTCTTGCCTGATCCTAGTTAGAGAGAATTGGCAGGGGGCAGGAGGGAGGGGATGTTGCTCTTTGGTGTGAGATGACAACTGACTCCAGGAGGGGAAGGAAGTGAGAGGGGAGGCCAGAGCAGAGGGCCATAATTGCATTATGAATTCCTGTCTATTCTGAGCAGATTGTCCCCAAATTTGTCATTAAAAGTGCAATTTCCTCTACGAGAAGTGTCTTTCCAAGGATCCCAGGAAAGATGATGAGAACAGGAAGTAGGGTATCCAGTTATTCATTTTGGTAATGAACTTTATTCTGCATTCATTATTTATGAATGCTGTATTCAGCTGAAACTTTATTTAGTAATAAAGTTAGTATTGCTTTTCCCCCCCTCATTTGTGGGTTCGTCCGACAGACACTTTAAATTGCCCACTAAGCGGGGACACTGGGTGTACCAAGAAGGTCCTGGTTCTGCCTTCAGATGGTTACATTCTATCACGCGAGGCAGACATTAACCATCTTGTTACAGCTATGTAATTGCCTGGCTGATGTGTGCTGTAATGAATCAAAAAACGTGATAAGGGCGGGTCACAGGAGCAGCCGACTGTGTCAAGGGTCTGGGAAAACCAAGTTGGGGAAGTGCCATTTGAGTTGAAACTAAGGTGGAGGATAAATACTAGGGATGAGGGAGAAAGAATGAAGAAAATGAATCTGATGCAAAGAATATGTGTGGAAGGTGTAGCAGTGGGTTCCAGGCATGGGTTTATCATTTTTATTCTCATTGTCCTTGGATTAACTACATGAGAGTTCTTCTGAGTGTCATTTATGAGCCACCTGCTTCAGAATCACTGGGATTCGTATTAAAAGTTTACATTCTTGGGCTCCACGCTAGGCCACTCAGAATCTGTAGGAGCAGGACCCAGCAGTCTGTACAGATTCCTTCCCCCAGGTGATTCTTACACATACTCGGTTTGACTTGAGAGCCACTTCCTAGTAGTAAAGGGAGCTTATAATTCTTTCAGGAGCTTCTGTTTATAATCCCTTTGATGCCACTGCAACCTTATGTGGCACACAAGCTAAGTATCATTAGTCCATTCTTATAGGTGATGAAACAGAGACAGGTGTAGAGACTGACCCACTCATCGATGTGCCTTGTGCCCTTCTCCTTATACCACACTGTGTCTCAGAGGTGATTACAGTGACCACATGCCCTTTATAAATGTGATATAATATACCCAATATAAGCTTGAAGGCATACATATATTTCCCTCATAGTGAAGAAATAATATTTTTGACCTATCACCTAGTAGTTCAGCAGGTCTGAAGTCAGACAGACTTGGAGTGTAGTCCCAGGTCAGCCACTTACTAGCTGTGTGACCTTGAACAGGTTACCTAACCACTTGACACCCCATTACCTCATTTGTTAAGTAAGGATAAACAATTACACCTACATCTTTGAGTTGTTATAGAGATTAAGGTACTATGTGTGAGATACTAAGTGCAGAGCTTTTGAGTACTTATTAAGTATTTAAAAAAAAAAAGCTGTTATACCTATAATATTAAGGACTCATTTATATGTAGTAGTATTATCAACTAACTGAAACCCAAATGAAAATCATAAGAGATGTCACACATAGAAGGTTTAAATAATGCCATAAGTCATCTAGGCAGAAACATTTGAGACAACCCCATATCTATGAGCACATCTAGCATCCAATTCTTGGTTTCTAAATACCATTTCTCCCTAAAAGAAACCAGGTCTTCTTGGAGAAATGCTGATTTAAGGTCTGGAGGAGGGAGAATACAAGGCAAATCTGCAACATTTTTTTGTGTCACAAAAAAAATGAAGTGCTGATGAGGACATGTCAGCAAGATATTTGGGGGGTTGGTGGTGCCTGGCTGGATCAGTCGTAAGAACATGGGACTCTTGATCTTGAGGTTGTGAGTTTGAGTCCCACGTTGGGTGTAGAGCTTACTTAAATAAATAAAACTTTAAAAAAAAAAAAAAAGAGCTGAACCAAACTGGCTCCCACTTATCAAATTTGGGACAGTTTGAGCATCGGAAGAATAATGACAGTGATTTTGACTATAACACATTGAGTAAAAATAAAATAAAAAAAAAATCCATGAATTCACAGTGGTTATTAAGACAATGGGACAGAACAAGGAAAGCTTTCTTTTCCTTTCCTTTTTTTAAACAAAATAACCACAATTTTATGTGGAAGGAATTACAGAGTTAGAAAAGTGAGAAAACTACTCTTTTGTAACACTATTGTAATAATGAATTCAGGCAAGGACCATTACTGGGGGTTAAAACGTTCTGTTAAAGATTGTTGGGAAACAAGATATTCAAATAGTCTTAGAGATTACTTGTATTAATATTATTTACTTTAATATTTTATGAAGAGAAAAATGTGTCTTTCCTATGGGGAGATCTGGTAAATACCATCTAATCAAATGACCAAATTTAGCATCACTGGTTATGAGACAAATTGACATTATATGTCCTCTAATTTAATGCAACAGGAAGTATACAACCTCACCCATTTGGTATTACTGCCCAAACTGTCTAACCTGGATCAAATTATAGGAAACAATCAGGAAGACCTGCAAGGACATTCTCCAAGACAACCAACCTGTGCTTTTCAAAAATTTTACTGTTGTAAGAGATAAAAAGAAAAAAAAGTAAGAGTTTCTTGAATCTAGATTAATGTTCTAGAATTAATGTTGTAGGATTTAGATGAAAGGAAACTAAAGACATGATGATTCAATTGCAATGTATATTCTTTGATTGGATTTTGCCTTTTAAAAAGTCATAAAACAGCCCAAATATTCATCAGTTAATGAATAGATGAACAAATTGTGTTATTTCCATCCAATGTGATATAATTCAGCTAGAAAAAGAAATGAAGTCCCACTACATGCTATAACATAAATGAACTTTGAAAACAAAGAAAGCAGCTAGACACACAAAATTGTATGATTCCAGTTCCATGAAATTTCCAGAACAGACAGAAAGTAGACTAGTGGTTGCCAAGGGCTGGGTGAGGGCAGAAAGGGGAGTGACTGCTAATGAGTTAATGGGTTACTTGAATGATGAAAATGTTCTGGATTTAGATGGTGGTGATGGTTGTACAAACTTGTAAATATATTAAAAATCTAAATTGTACACTCGGAAAGGGTAGATTTTATGATATGTGGATTATATCTCAATTGAAAAAGCTATTAGGACATTGGGACAGTTCGAGAAATTTGAATATGAGCTATTAGATATTTTTCTAATGTTAAGTTTCTTAAATGTGATCATGGTATCATGACTATATAGGATTATGTTCTACCTTGTAGGAAATATTTAGGGATGTATTTAGGTATGAAGTATTTAGGCATAAAATGTCATGCTATTTGCCCTGTCCCATGAATCTGGAAAAGTGATAGGAAAGATACCTGGATGGCTTAGTCGGTTAAGAGTCGGCCTTTGGCTCAGGTCATGATTTCAGGGTACTGGGATCAAGTCCCGCATTGGGTTCCTTGCTTAGAGTCTCCTCCTCCCTCTCCCTCTGCTGCTCCCCGTTTGTGCATACACTCTCTATCTTTCTCTGTCAAATAAGTAAATAAAATCTTTAGTTAAAAAAAAAGAAAAAGTAATGGGAGAGAACAAATGTGGTAATAATTTAACAATGGGTGATCAAGCTAAAGTATACATATGTTCATTGTATTACTGTATCTTTTTTGTAGCTTGAATTTTTTTCAAAGTACAAAGATAGTGGGGGGACCATTTACTGATGTCTGTTACATGCCAGATTGGGGACAATAGATTCTTGTGGGATTGTGACAAAGAAATGAGGGATGTTGAGACACAGCCCTCCCTCCTTTCTGAGCGAATACTTAATGGAGAGTGAACTGCACGCTTCCCTTCAAAACATCTCCTGCTCCCACCAGCATCAGAGACAGATGGTCAGGCTGTCTGTTTTCAGGGAAATTCATTCTGTGCTTGGGCCTCATAGATGGAGTGGGTCTGCTATCCTGTCTGACTTGATAGGATTGCCTGGGTGGGGTGGGAGTAGGGGGGGGGGTGTGCTTAAAATCTTCCAGAGAGCCAGCATTATCTAGTTAGGCTAACTAGTGAAATCAAAAGGGTAATGAGATGCAAGTGAGCTGAAGGTGAAGACCTAGGAGAAGGAAGAAGGAGGTGGGCGTGTGCACATGGAGTGGGGTAGGCAAAGGGTCAAGGCCAGCAACCCCAGTGTGGCTATTGAGTTTGAGTCGTAAACAGAAGCAAGAGGGAATCAATGCCCTGGCTCCATTTGCAGACTCTGAATAGGAAAGTGATTATTGGGATTCTCTTGTTTCAGCCTTGCTCTTGGCTGGTGGTTAGAAAAGGGGCTATATGGTGGCCCATATTGTCCCACCTACTCACGCTACCCCTCTTACCCAGGGAATCATTGTCATCTGCCCAGACTCCTTTTTTTGCAGGCGAGAGACTTCTATTATTTTTCTCTCAAGGATGCTAGGAGAGAGTTTAGTAGAGCTGAACAGTGTTTACTCTTAGAGCGAGATCAGAGGGGGGTCTCAGCCTGGAGCAGGGCTTGGAGATGTGGAAATGGCTGAGCAGCAGCAACATAAGGAAGGTTTTGTGAGGCTAACTGGGGAGGGTGGGGAAGACTGGATTTCTGATTCACCCTTGACCACTAGTGCCTTCTGTTTTTAAAACAGATGTGTTTCATCGTTCCCAGAGCATGGGCTAGCCATGGGAACTCAAAATGCAAAGTCCCAGTTGGGGAAATTAAGCTGCAAGAGCTCAGTGCCTTAAAAATATTGATTGTTTCTTTTTTTAAGCTAATATTCCAAATTTCTTATGAAAGTCAACTTAGACATCCAGGACACAGGAAACAAGGTAAGAGGCCACAGCCAGCTGCCTCAGAGGACCCAGGACACTTTCTTAATAACATCCAGATGGTTCCAGAGAAATTGTTAACATCTTGGGGGAAAAAAAATCAGCTGCAGGAGAAATGAGATTCAAGTGGTTTGGGAAGGACAGGCTGCAGGAGAGTCCCCAAGGGACTGAGAGAGGGTCTGAAATAGAAGCCTCTGTGGTGGGGTTACTCCTTCCTGTGGCAAGGCTGGAGGGGAGTGAGTATAAAAAGCTAGAGCTTCTAGTGGAACCTTGGGGTTGGCAAGAGAGCCTCGATGGAACTGGCCTTCTGGTCACTGTTAAGCCATTCAGTAACCTGGGTTTGCAATAACTTTTTACATTAATTCTTTTCTTCTGTTTTAGAGAGGACTGTTTACCTCTCAGTCTGGTGTATCTATGATGCTTCACACGGCTGGGTCTCAGAGCCCACAGGGTTTTAAGGGCCTGTGGCAATATTTAACCTGAAGAAAATATTACATATGTAGTATATGTACCTATATATATATAGGTACATAGCAAAATACAAATATAAATTTTTCAGCATATGAAAAGAAGCTTGCAGAATTTAAATTAGTATCATCTATCTAATTAAATACCTATGATAGCTAACATCATGTCAACTTAGGAGCTAAGTTCAGTGTTCATTAAAACTTTATTTCATTTGAAAATAATTTGTACATTAGATTTACTCATTTCCCCAGCATCGTTTAGACCTTAGTTCTTTGGAGCCAAGTAATTTAAAAAGGGAAATTCAGATATTTTTTCCATTTTACCAGGGAAAGAAACGTACATCTTTAACCCGGGATGCGAGTGTTTTGTTACATGTACACCAAGGAGGACACAGAGCAGAGTTGTCACATGAAAAATCAGGAGTGCAGGGGCTTCTGAAGGCCTTAACCCAGTCCTAGTTTTCTAAAGAGGTGTCTGTTTCTTCCTCTCCTTCTCAGTTGCCTTCCCCCAAGGAAGAGGAAATGGTTTGTTTGTGGAATGTAACTGTTTGCACGCAAATCTCTTAGTTGGAACCAGAAGTGGGGGAGAGGGATGGAAGAGCCACAGGCGCAGGGCTTGATCAGCATTTAGCAAGCTGTGCATTTTCCACTCCCCTGAAACACTTGTCTCTTACCTGGGTCACTTCAAAGCCCATTACAGCAGTCTCCTGCCCAAACCACCCGCCCCATCTCAGGGTTTCCCCAATTTGAACAGGATTCGGCTCCTTTGTCTGACAGTGACAATAGGAGATTAGAGCTGGAAAGGGGGTTGGTGAGGGCCAATTGCCCGGCCTTCCTTGCATTTTCCGCATCCTAAATTAAGAAGCATGCAGGAGTGGAGAATGAACAGTGAGACTATGCACTTCCTGAAACTTTTGGTCTGAAATGCCTAGGTATTTAGTATGAAAAACATCTGTGTATAATTGCCAAAACCAAACCAAACCAAAAATAACCCCGAAACACCAGTAACAGGCACCAGAATTTTCTGCAACAAGCAACATTAACCAAAGAAAGACCAGCAAAGAGAGCCCAGAACTGGTTATGGAGCATTAACCAGGTAAACGCATTAGATGGAGCCATCTCTTTCCTTTGGGACGACACTGACATTTAAGTTTTGGCTTCTTGGGATTCAGCTGGGGGACTCTTAGGTGGAATGCAGTGACTCCTTCCTTCCTCCCCCAACTGAAATCCGGGCTATTACAATTCCAAATGGACACAGAGTCCTGCCAAGTTTATAGGAAATTGGAATGCCAGTGTAGGTTCCCACCACTAGGGATAGCAGAAGCTGAGTGCTCAGAGAGTAAGTAACATTTCCCTTGTGATTCCCAAACGCATCTATTTTTATTTTAAGAGGTTCTGTGTTTTCATTTAGTTTTGTGAACGGAGGAATCCATATGGAATTTTTACCAACTCTACTAAAATAAAAGCATGCAGCTTCTCAGCAGTGTTCGGAAATATGTACAAAGATTCAATGATAGGTTGGGAAGAATTGTAGATATTCACTTTTGAAAATCTTTGGGAAATCCTCAACTCATTTTTAGTGGGTACCTTCTAGGCACATGGCAGAATGCAGTGTCGATCGCTAAATTCGTATATAAGCGGGATTGTCTTTGACTTGGCATACTTCATCATTCACGAGAAGTTATAAGTAGCTGCTCTGAAATGAGAAGCATGTATTAATTTTATATAAATGAAATCTAAATATATTTTACTTAAAGTGCTGGATTTGATGGGGTAGATTAGACTCAGAAATAATACAGGTGTATTTTTGTTGATAATTTTCAGTAAGATTTCTGTTACTCTTCTATTACCCTAATAGTCGTAGATTAATAACTGTTTGAAACTGTGTTGTTTGTTTGTTTGGTTATTTATGGTATTCTTCCCAGCTTCTTCAACTTCTACCTCGATCCCCATGTTCACTCTTTATCATAGGCTCTGTAAAACAGGGAGCTTACCTGTCTTGATGCTCTACCTCCAGAGCTAGAGTAGTTCCTGAGTCATAGTAGGTGCTCAATAAATGGTTTTTCCTTTTTAGTCATTGAATAAATTAAAATATCCCCTGTCTTTTTCTTGCAGTAGGTTAGTCATGAAAAAACAAGTTAGTAATGAGAAAAGACCTTGCGTATGTTTGTGTGGATGACTGGGTTTTTCTCCTGTACCTGTGGCTGTTGTTTTGCTTTATGCTGCACGTTTAACTGTGCAGTGTGCAGCATCCTTTGTTTTCCAGTATTTGCTCTGTACCAGGCACTATTCTAGGGAGAAAATATCCTGTATCCGTGGGGATTACACTCCACTGGGGAGAGATAGTAAAAAATGAATATATATTTTGTCAAGTAGAGAGAAACATTGTGAAGAGAAAGTAGGAAAAAGGGGTGGTTAGGGAAGGTTTCTGCTCAGGGGGCATGGAGAACTCCTTGAAGGATGTGAAGGAGCAAAGCAGGCAGATAGGTGGAAGAAGAGCTGTGTTATGTGCCTGTCTCACTTGGGTAGGAGCCGGGAGGCCAGAGCAGAGCAAGGCGAAGGGTGTAGGAAGTGAGGGATGGCATCAGGTCACAGAGGGCTTGGAGGCCTGGTGTATGGATTTGGATTCCACGTGAAATGGGGAGGCTTCTGGAGGAATCTAGAGTCAAGGGGTTCCCCGACTTGGCTTAGGTTTTCAAAGCTGAAAATCATGGCATGGGTGGCTTGTCAAGACCAGGTAAGAGGCTTGGTAATCATGTAGATGAGCAGGGCATTTTCCTGAATCGGTGGCAGCAAAGAGAAATGGTCAGATTCTGGATATGGCTTTGAACGTGGGGCCATAGGGTTTGCTCAGGGTTTAGAGATGGGATGTGAGAGGGGGAGCAGGGAAGGCCTCAGAGCTTTCAGCCCTAGTCCTTGACAGAATAGCCTGGCCATTTAGTGAGATAGAGGAGACTGAGAGATGCATGCAAGGGAAGAATGCAACAGGTGATGTGGGGGGCGTGTCAGAAGTTTGAGCACTTTGGTAGAACCCTTGGGGCAGAGACCCAGAATGGGCGTGATGACCACTGAGTCCCAATGAAGTGAAATCAAGTGAAATGAAGTGGTCACAGATCCTCGAGTCTGGCATCGAGCTCTTTCCCAGTGACTGGGGGAGTCTACTGAGGGGCCTCTGAGCTCCCGCCTCTCTGAGTCATCCTCAGGGCCCTGGATTCAGCTCTTGCCTTCCTGCCTCCTTAAGAATGTTCTCTTCCTGGATCTCTACACCCTGAAGCTGTTTATTGATCCAAGAAGTGTAAGGTAACTTGTCTTAAACAACGGGGAGGTTAGCTAAACTTTAAACGTTTGACTTTTGACCGCTTTCTGGTGAGGCCCACAGGATAAAACCCATGAAAGCACCCTCGTTCGCACTCCTAGTGAAGAGCTGTCCCCTGTCTGAGAACCCGCAGTAAATGACAGGGATGGCAGGGGCAGGGCAGCTTCCAGTGCCCTCCTTGCAGAGGCTCCCCAAAGCCCAGGTCTTTGGTAATTCTGAGAATGGGTGGCCGGTAGGAATGTGCAGAGAGCCTGCCCCTGTCTACTCGGAGAGTATTTAGTCCTTCTTAACCTTGGGAGTCTCTCAAGTCCCAATTCATATATAACTGTTGACACTACTGTCCTTAGCCCCCCGGGAATCCAGTGTAGTCAGCTCTTGAATTCCATTTTCCTTGAACCTAAATCTGAAGCCCCATGGGCCTTCCCCATAGCATAAATAGCCCTTCTCTTCCGGGGCATATTGTCCCACTCACAGGAAATAGTCTCTGAATTACATCACAGACCAGTTCTACTGCATTCTGTTGACGTTTATTGTAGGACTGTTGTGGGAATGACATGGTTCCTGTCCCCTGTAGCTCCTGTATTCCATCCATTATAGAGACCAGGGTGGGGGGTGGGGGGATATGCAGGTGAGTGAAATTCCAGGACACACTGCCATCCTATGAGTGTTGAAATAATAGCAAAACTTTTCTCTAAATGTTTCCCTAGCAAAGATAGATAGATAGTTTTCCTAAGCTTATAAAGGTGGGTATATGGCAAAGCATGATACTTTTCTTTTCCTGTGCCATTTGCTGAGATGATAAATAAATTCATCTTTGGGAGAGTAGGTTGGGGGCCTGGGGAAATCGATTAGATCAATGTTGTAGAAACCACTGGCCATCTCCAGTGTCCACCCTTACCTTGTTCCATGGTAATAACATAGAACCCCCAATTTTGAGCGGTGCGTATAGCCAGATGGCCTTAGGACTGCATTTCTCAGCTTCCCTGGCAGCTAGGTAGACCAGCGGATGGAGTTCTGGCTCAAGTGAGTAGGTAAAAGTGTCTAGCGGCAGCTCCTAGAAAATCCACTTAAAAGGTGTGATATGTGTAAAGTCTGCGCCACCTTCTTCATACGTTCTTCCATCCTGCTCCCTGAAATGTGGAAACTGCCGTCTTGAACCACAAGGTGGAAGCGGTCCATGATGGAGCAACAGGATAGAAGGCACAGCACACCATACCCTGTCTTTGAGGCCTTTTATATGAGAGGAAAGAGGAATTTTTTTAAAGGCATTATTATTTGAGATTTGCTAGTCCTCACTGCTGAACCGAAGCCCAACTAATACAATTAGCTCAGTGTTGCTCCGTGTGGGCTGCTCAGGGATGTGCCCCACAATGTCATTGTCGGCTGACGAGAATCATGTGCCCGTTCCCAGTCATTGAATCCTCGGTCCACGTTATTGTGTCACCAAAATCAGTCACAAAATCCTAATGTAGTGAGCATAGACCTTACCCATATATTGAGAAGTGAAAATAATGGTTTCATATCCAATGTGCTTTGAGCTCCTGTGTATCCCTAGCCATAGGGACTTGCCCCAGTGTACATACTGCTGTCCTCTGCTTTTGCTCGTCTGTCACTTGGCCTGTAGATGTAGATGTAGAAAGCTAGCAAAGTTTCTAAAGGCAGAAGAGAAGGGCATCTCCTACAACTTGAGGCTGGTTTTTATTACAGAAGTAACACATGTAAAAAATTCAGGGGGTGCAAATCTATGTACAGTAAAAGGTGCTCCCTTTCTCCAGTCCCACTGCCTAAAAGTCACTTCGTTGGAAGCTTTGGGGATCACCTAGAATTTTTCCATATATGGAGAGCCCTTCTTTTAAAAAAAAAAAAAAAGGTATAAATATATAAGTGAATGTATCTGTATAAATAAAAATATATAAATGTATATATATATATACACACATGCATATATAACATAAATGGGAACATACTATACATACTGTAATGTACTTTGCTTTTTAGATTTAATAATAATTCTGCACATCTTTCCAAAATAGCCTATGCACACCAACTTCTGTCTAATGTAGAGTATCTTGGTTAATCTGGTTCATTAATTTAACTAGTCTCCTGTTAATGGTCATTTGTTCCCAGAGTTTTACTATTATAAACATTGCTACAACAGATTTACTCTATGTATACCTTTGTGTGTGTGTCCCAATACATCTGTAATGGTCACTTATAGAATTGGAATTGTTAGGTGACGTGGTATGATAAACATATAAGTTTATCCTAAGTCCTGTGCATTTACACTCCCACCAACAGTATAAAGGCTGCTTTTTTTTTTTTTTAAGATTTTATTTATTTATTTGACAGAAAGAGATTATGAGTAGGCAGAGAGGCAGGCAGAGAGAGGAAGGGAAGCAGGCTCCCTGATGAGCAGAGAGCCCGATGTAGGACTCGATCCCAGGACCCTGGGATCATGACCTGAGCTGAAGGCAGGTCATGAGCAACCCAGGCGTCCCGCTAAAGGCTGCTTTTTAAACTCACGTTCCCATCAGAAGCCACAGTTTGACATTCACTTTATTTCGTGTTCACTTACTACTTTTGTTTCTTGGGTTTGTATTTAGAGAAAGCGGGCAGGACATCTGGCTTTTCAAGAGACAAATGAGAAGTAGGTGAGTGATCTGCTTCCGTATAATACTGTGTATTGTTTAAAGTGCACAGTGAGCAAAAGTTCCACCTTATTGCTGAAAAGATGCAAGTAATTTTTTTTTTGTCCAAGTTGGGAGTGTATTACATTCTGAAGAAATGAACAGCTAGCTGAAGAGCTTTGCGGAGAAAGGATCAGGATGCAAGTAAGAATATAAAGGCCAGTCTCCTAGATCCCAGTCTCCAGAGAAGTTATTCCATCGCAGAGACAAAAGGGATTTTGAATATCACTGGACATGGAAAGATACCTTATGTAAGGGCTGGGAGAAGGTCCAGATTTAGGGCTTATTCAATATCCTGTGATCTCTAGCCACCTATGCCTACATTTAACACTTCCCCTCTTTTCTCAGAATCCTTTAAAAACAACCTTCGAGTTTGCATCAGTGGTGGGGTGGTGATGTAGGTTTCTTCTTTACATCATCTCCAGCTCTCAGCAAGCTTCTTGGATAAATGCTGAGAAGAAAGGGAGAAGCTTTGCATCTGTTCTGCTGACGTGTTCCTGCTCCCCGGACTCCTACCTGTTGTCTATCTAATTTAGAAGAAGAGGGATTTTTATCAAAGCAGGATGCAATGAGTGGGAGTATTTCCCAGCGGGGGGTGAGCAGCCTGCTGCTCAGAGGCCCAAACCCCAGCCTCACGTCAGGGGACGGTCCCACCAGGCATTCTTGGCGAGGCTGTCTTGGAAGTAGGTAGCACCCTCTCCTGGGCTAAATCCAAATGTTTTCTATTTGTCCTGAAGTCATCTAGGATAATAACCGACATTTAACTTTCTCTGGCTGGCTCTGCCCCATCACTGCCCCCTTCTGGCCCTCCCCCTCCTTTTTTTTAATGTAAATGATACCCTGAATTCTTTGCTCATCCACAGGAATAATGTTGGAGATGGCAACTCAGGTGTGTTAGGGAACAAGAACTTACTTGAGACTTACCATGTGCAGGACACCAGGGCAAGTGTGTGAACGAAGGGAAGGAAAAGCTTGTAGTCAGCAACTAGACAAGGAATATGAAGAATGAATACCTAAATGCACAGAAAGACTATTTTAAACCATCACAAAGCACCAAGTGTGCTGAAGGCACTCTGGGTATGGGAGAAATCCCAGAGCCGTGAGGTGAGGTGTGGCCTGACAATCCCTCGGTGACACGCTAGGAGAGGACTTGCTGATAGGATGGTCATTCCTCACCGGTAAAGTGGTGTGGACACAGATGTACTGGGAGTCTCTTTTATTGAACAAGTTAACATAAAACTGCACATCTATCCCCTACCACCTACCACCACTGTCCACGTTCCTTGTTTTTCTTCACTGTCATTAGATTCCTCATTGACATTTACGGAAAAATAAGGGATGTTAATGTTGTCTTCCCACTCAGCGTTCTAGTTTCTGTTTCATCCAGACGTTTGTTCTAATTGGCATGCAAGTTCTGCTTTATTTAACTTTGTCTATATGCTGAAGACCGTGGGCATTGTCCAGCTGATCAAATAAATCAAGGATTATGTCTGTTTTGCTTGTTCAGTTTTCACTGCAATAATGATCAAAAATAATAATGAGAGTGTCACTTAGTGAATCCTAGCATGAAGCCAGGCACAGAATAATTTCATCTTCTTTCATCTGATGCTCACAATTACCTGAGGGGCTAGGAACCATCTTTATTATCTCTGCTTTTACAGATGCGGAAATTAAGGATCAGAGGCGTTCAGTAACTTGCCTAAGGGGCAGGAATGGGATGTGAGTGGGGAGTCTAGCTCTAGAGACCTTGTTCTTCTCCACGGTGCACATTATCTGCCTGAGATTTGCAAGTAATTAATAAATGTGCCGCTAAGAGACTAAAGAAATAATCATGTTCTCAGGTACAGTTCATTTCCTAAAGATTAATGTGATTTAGCGTCACGGGATTGAGCTAGGGAGGAAGTAGAGTGTTTCTGAGGTCTTGGGACCTTCTGTCCCTAGAAGAGGCTGTAAAGGCAGGATTGGCTCCCTCTCATCTCACAGAGCACAGAACTTTGGGTCCTTGCCAGGACCTGATGAGTGCTTACTAGGTTCCAGAAAGCATACTTGCTCAAAACCCAGCATGCTATTTCATTGACTCTTCAACCCCACCCACAGAAGAGGCTCAGAAAGGTGAAGCACCTGGCCCAGGCTCACATGGCTAGTGGCACAGTGGACAGAGTCCACCCTTAGCCACTGCTCTCCTGGGCTCCTCAGGTGCCACGTGGAAGCTGCTAAGAGCCTCAGTCCCTCAGCCCAAGTAGGAAAGGTCAGATTGTCCCCGGGGCCCCTGCACAGATGTCCCACTACCTCCCAGAGGATCCTCTTTGCGTGGAGGGCTCTGGTGGGCAAGACAGGGGCTGGGAAAGGTTGCCGATTCTGAGGGTTCAAGGGTAGGAGTCTGCTTAGAAATCCCTTTCCTCCAGAAACATCTATAAAATAATGGTTGTGCTTGCTCTTACAAAAAATCTCCATAAAATCCATTTTCAACCGGATTTTGAGTGTGGGGCTGTGGACAGAATGCTTACTTTCTAATTCTTGTCCTGTTGCTCTGAGCTCATTACCTGTGACAAGTCACTGACCGTCTCGAGGTCTCAGTATCCGTCGCAGGGTTGTTGGGAGTTCATGCAGGTGCTGCATCTGGCTGGAAAGAGCCAGGTGCAGGAATCCCAACCCCAGTGCCTGTGACAGGCCTGCGGGAATCAGGGCGGCCCCTGTGCTTTCCAGCGGCAACAGGAAACTTTCTCCCTCAGCATGTGAACGTAAAATTCTCAGTCCCAAGTTGAACTCAAACATAGAGCAGCAAACACTTGGCCCTAAATATAATTTCCTCCTGCAGCTCATTGCAGCCATGAGGAAATCGCCAGGGGAGGGCCCGGGAGTGCGGTGCAGCAGCCCGGTAATTTCCAGAGCCCTTCTCCTAGACTGACACATAATTGTCAGATTGTTTTATGAGAGCTGCTTCCTGCCCCCTTCCTGCCTCGCTTCCAAATGTGCTCATTCCCAAGGAAGCATCACCTCTCCCTCTCGCCCTTAATCGCTCCTTTCCTGCCCACCCCAGCCCTGGGGCTGGGGCGATTTCCTAAATCACTCAGATTGGCTTCCAGGGCTGGCGCAGGCACCCAGGGTGGGCTAGAGGACAGGCAGTATTTGTCCTAAGTGGCCTGTGACCCTGAGGTCAGAGATGCTTCCATTCTGTTTAATGTCTTTCCCGGGAGGCCTTCCCTCACCCACCTCTTCTCCTTTCCTCCTGAGCTGGCTTTAATTCCGAGGTCAGGAAGAGATTAAGGAACTGAGTTCTGTTGCTTTTTCTATCCATTGTGGTGGTAAAGGCCCAAGTGGGCAAGGGCCAGGCAGGCTGGAAGTGACAGAGCCCTTCAGCCCCATCCACATCCAAACTTGGGGAGTTTCAGAATATTCCGTTTAGAGCTGTGTTTTGAAGGATTCATCCAAGAGATTCCTTTTCTTATGGGCATTTTTCCCTCTGCCTCCAGACGCTCATTCTTAAGAAGAAATGTTAAGTCCTAACATTTTCCCCATTTGAGAAATTTCAGAGGAAGCAACATGGTTCTTTCTGTATTTTAACTACATTTTTTTTTTTTTATTACTAAAGCAATACACAGTCATGGTAAAAATTTCAAACAGAATCGTTTCCAGACGTAACCACAGTTTAACAGAATTTTGTATATCCTTCCAGAAATGTTCTAAGAACGTACAAGCATACAAATGTATATATATATTTTTAACACAAATGGGAACATATTGAACATCTTGTTCTACAACTTGTTATTTTCACTTAGCACATTTTGGATGTTTCCTATTTCAGTAAATCTAGATTTACTAAAAAAAATTGCCAAATGGTGTTCTCTTGTGAAGATGTACTAATGTATTTAACTTGTTCCCTTCTAATGAATATTTCGGTGGTATTTGCTTTATTACAAATAATGGTACAGTAAGTATCCTAAATCTTTATCCATATCCTTTATTTTTAGAATAACTTCCATATAGAGGTGTGTGTGCGTGTGTGTGTGTGTGTTTAATAGATTAAAGGGCTTGGAGAGATAAAATTGTGATAGATGTTATTAAATTGTCCTTCAAAAAGATTATGGCGGGGGGCGCCTGGGTGGCTCAGTGGGTTAAAGCCTCTGCCTTCGGCTCAGGTCATGATCCCAGGGTCCTGGGATCGAGTCCCGCATCAGGCTCTCTGCTCCGCGGAGGGCCTGCTTCCTCCTCTCTCTCTGCCTGTCTCCCTGCCTACTTGTGATCTCTCTCTCTGTCAAATGAATAAATAAAATCTTTAAAAAAAAAAAAAAGATTATGGCGGTTTTAACTCCAGAGTGAATGTATGGGAATGCTTGATTATGCACGCTGTCACCAGTACATGGATAATTATAATTCTTAACTTTGCCAATGTGGAAATAGAAGAATATTATGGTTTTTTTAAAGTAATAGTTCGTTAGGAGTGGGCTTCCAATCTTATTCCCAAATAATGACCATCTTTTTGTATAAACCTTCTGCTTGTGTAAATTTGACTATTTTCCTATTAACTTACCTGCTTCTTATTGACTTGCAGATCTCCTTATATCTGAAGGAAAATAACCCTTTTCTGGTCTTAGATTTTATTAGTAGGTCCCCATTGTATCTGTTGCCATTTGGTTTTGTTTATAGTATTTTTCCCATGTAACACCTGAAAATTATTTAAATGACAAATTTATCAAAATTATCAATTCTTTCTTCATTTTTATTATTATTGCTTTTTTGCTTCTGGACATGCTTAGAAACTGTCCCAGAAACTAATTTGTTGTTGTTGTTGGTGGTGGTGTTTTTAATCACCCATCTTTCTATTTTTTTTTTTACATATAAATCTATAATCCACGTAAAATTTGGGGGAAAGACCATCCCATAGAAATTGACTTTATCTCACTTGTCGAAAACAGTTGTTTCATACTATCCATTAATGAATACATCTTTTCTTGGCATTTTTAAAATACAAAACTTCTTAATATCAGGAGAACACTTCTCATTTCACAATGATGGCTTCCCCAATATGTCAGGCTCTTTAGAGATGAAAATAATTTGATCATTGACTGACTTTAAAGATCCTAAGACCCATCTTCTAGAAAATAGCACAAACTGATTATTGGTATTTTTAAAAAAGATTTTACTTATTTATCAGAGACAGAGTGTACGTGTGCTGAGCAGGGAGCCCCAGGTGGGGCTCCGTCCAAGATTGTGACCTGAGCCGAAGACAGACACTTAACTGACTGAGCCACCCAGGCGCCCCACTAATTGTTAGTGTTTGAAAGTCTTTGTGAAATGAATGGATGGTGAATGGATTTCCAGAGCTGGTGTTTTCCATTTCTTCAGTCCAAAGCCCTCGTTGTCACAATGTACAGTGGACTGCAGGATCGCAGAAACGACTATAAACAGTATTTGCTCTCAGCAAGTTTGTAATTGGACAGGAAGCGTCAGGTCTTCCATTTTGTGGAGGTATGTGTGTGTGTGTATGCTGTGTTTACAACTTGGTGATGTATCTTGGGTTCCTGGGGTCTTAAAAATGTAAGAAAAGATTTAAATTTGTCCAGTTGATTATTTTAGGAACAAGCTATTGAATAATTAGAAGTTAGAACATCAGAAAATATTATCAGATACCTGCGTTTTAGGAATGTATATTCTGTGTGTGTTCCTGTGTGTTTTCATTTGTCTTAGAAACAAAGCCCTTTCGGGGGAATTAAACCCTGTTTGGCCTTTGAGACCTAAGGGGAAATCTCCTGGATTCTATTAGGATAGATTCTCTTCCCAGATCAATAGACCCTTGTGAAGAGAAAGTTTTTATCCTCCTGCCTGCCAGCCTGCCTGCCTTTCTAGCTTGGGATGCTGATGCCTGGGGTTATGGCAGCTATATTGTCATCATGAGTTGAAAAATATAAGTACCAAAAGCCTTTGTGCCAGGTGCAGTTAAGCAGAAGGATGGTAAAAGTGGCAACCTTCACCAAATTGTTGAGTTGCTAGATGAATCCCAGTGGCCATTTTCAGACTTCTTGTTAAGCAAAGAGTAAATGTCTTTATAGTGATTTTGCCATTGTTTGTTAGGTTTTCTGTTATTTGCAGCTGAAAATATTCCTAACTAACATGGAACTTAATTATCTCCACTGAGCTATACTGACTCCCAGGGAAAGCATGACTGACCTGTCTCATCTTAATTTTTAAACACTAGGATGCTGCTTAAACCCCTTCAGCTTTCTCCAGTTGCTGGCTAGCGCTCATCAGCCAAGAATTTATCTTAAAACTTACACAGGGCTTTTACCTTTTCTGTTCATGCTGACTTCCCAGAGACAGAAAGTTTAAGGAGTTGACGTTGTGCTAAATAGAGAATGACTTTTGTTTATTTGTAATATTACTGTATAACATTTTTTTTAATTTTATTTTTTATAAACATATAATATATTTTTATCCCCAGGGGTACAGGTCTGTGAATCGCCAGGTTTACACACTTCACAGCACTCACCATAGCACATACCCTCCCCAGTGTCCATAATCCCCACTCCCAACCCCCCTCCCCCCATCAACCCTCTGTTTGTTTTGTGAGATTAAGAGTCACTTATGGTTTGTCTCCCTCCCAATTCCATCTTGTTTCATTTGCTCTTCTCCTACCCCCTTAACCCCCCATGTTGCATCTCCTCTCCCTCATATCAGGGAGATCATATGATAGTTGTCTTTCTCCGATTGACTTATTTCGCTAAGCATGATACCCTCTAGTTCCATCCACGTTGTCGCAAATGGCAAGATTTCATTTCTTTTGATGGCTGCATAGTATTCCATTGTGTGTATATACCACATCTTCTTTATCCATTCGTCTGTTGATGGACATCTAGGTTCTTTCCATAGTTTGGCTATTGTAGACATTGCTGCTATAAACATTCGGGTGCACGTGCCCCTTTGGATCACTATGTTTGTATCTTTAGGGTAAATACCCAGCAGTGCAATTGCTGGGTCATAGGGTAGTTCTATTTTCAACATTTTGAGGAACCTCCATGCTGTTTTCCAGAGTGGTTGCACCAGCTTGCATTCCCACCAACAGTGTAGGAGGGTTCCCCTTTCTCCGCATCCTCGCCAGCATCTGTCATTTCCTGACTTGTTAATTTTAGCCATTCTGACTGGTGTGAGGTGATATCTCATTGTGGTTTTGATTTGTATTTCCCTGATGCCGAGTGATGTGGAGCACTTTTTCATGTGTCTGTTGGCCATCTGGATGTCTTCTTTGCAGAAATGTCTGTTCATGTCCTCTGCCCATTTCTTGATTGGACTATTTGTTCTTTGGGTGTTGAGTTTGCTAAGTTCTTTATAGATTTTGGACACTAGCCCTTTATCTTATATGTCATTTGCAAATATCTTCTCCCATTCTGTCAGTTGTCTTTTGGTTTTGTTAACTGTTTCCTTTGCTGTGCAAAAGCTTTTGATCTTGATAAAATCCCAATAGTTCATTTTTGCCCTTGCTTCCCTTGCTTTTGGCGATGTTCCTAGGAAGATGTTGCTGCGGCTGAGGTCGAAGAGGTTGCTGCCTGTGTTCTCCTCAAGGATTTTGATGGATTCCTTTCTCACATTGAGATCCTTCATCCATTTTGAGTCTATTTTCGTGTGTGGTGTAAGGAAATGATCCAATTTCATTTTTCTGCATGTGGCTGTCCAATTTTCCCAACACCATTTATTGAAGAGGCTGTCTTTTTTCCATTGAACATTCTTTCCTGCTTTGTCAAAGATTAGTTGACCATAGAGTTGAGGGTCTAACTATATAACATTTTAAGGGCTATCAGGTTCTCATGCTCAAGGATTCGGTGAACAAATCTCTGTTCTCTTTGTGTGCGAACTCTGGCTTTTGTGGACCTGAAACATAGCCCTTCTTACTCTGATCATTAGCACTAGAGGTTGGGTATTCAGGAAGGATTTCAATATTCATTTTATTTTATCTCCAAATTTTTATTTAAATTCTAGTTAACATAGTGTAATATTGGTTTTAGGAGTAGAATTTAGTGACTCATCATTTATATATAATACCTGGTGCTCATCACAACAAGTGCCCTCCTTAATGCCCATCACCCATTTAGGCCATCCCCACCCACCTACCCTCCAGCAACCCTCAGTTTGTTCTCTATAATTAAGTTTGTTCTATGGTTTGCCTCTCTCTCCCTGCCCCCTCCATGTTCACCTGTTTTGTTTCTTAAATTACACACCTGAGTGAAATCATATGGTATTTGTCTTTCTCTGACTGACTTATTTCACTTCTAGTTCTGGGGTACCTGGGTGGCTCAGTGGGTTAAAGCCTCTGTCTTCAGCTCAGGTCATGATCCCAGGGTCCTGGGATTGAGCCCCGCATTGGGGAGCCTGCTTCCTCCTCTCTCTTTGCCTGCCTCTCTGCCTACTTGTGATCTCTGTCTGTCAAATAAATAAATAAAATCTTTAAAAAAATATATACTCTAGTTCCATCCACATTGTTGCAAATGGCATGTTTTCATTCTTTTTGAGGGCTGAGTAATATTCCATCATATATATACACATCACATCTTCTTTATCCATTCAACGGTCAGTGGGCACTTGGACTCTCTTCATAGTTTGGCTACTATAGATAATGCTGCTATAAATGTCAGAGTGAATATACCTCCTTTGAATCTATATTTTTGTATTGTTTGGGTAAGTACCTAGTGGTGCAATTACTGGGTTGTAGAGTAGCTCTATTTTTTTTTTCATAATTTATTTTTTATTTATTTTTATTTTTAATTAACATATAATGTATTATTAGCCCCAGGTGTACAGGTGTATTTTAACTTTTTGAGGAACCTCCACACTGTTTTCCAGAGTGGCTGCACCAGCTTGCATTCCAACAAACAGTGCAAGAGGGTTCTCCTTTCTCCATATCCTTGCCAGTATCTGTTGTTTCCTGAGTTGTAAGTTTTAGCCATTCTGACAGGTGTGAGGTGGCATCTCATCATGGTTTTGATTTGTATTCCCCTGATGATGAGTGATGGTGAACATCTTTTCATGTGTCTGTTAGCCATTTGGATGTCTTCTTTGGTAAAGTGTCTATTTATGTCCTCTTCCCATTTCTTAACTGGATTGTTTTCTGGGTGTTAAGTTTGATAAGTTGTTTATAGATTTTGTATACTAACCCTTTATCAGATAGGTCATTTGCGAATATCTTTTCCCATTCCCTGGATTGCCTTTTAGTTTCATTGATTGTTTCCTTCACGGTGCAGAAACTTTTTATCTTGATGAAGTCCCAATAGTTCATTTTTGCTTTCATTTCCCTTGCCTCTGGCAATGTGTCTAGTAAGAAATAGCTGCAGCCAAGGTCAAAGAGGTTGCTGCCTGTGTTCTTCTCTAGGATTTTGATGGTTTCCTGTCTCACATTTAGGTCTTTCATCCATTTTGAATATATTTTTGTGTATGGTGTAAGAAAGTGGTCCAGTTTCATTCTTCCACAGGTTGCTGTCCAGTTTTCCCAACACCATTTGTTGAAGAGACTGTCTTTTTTCTCTTGGATATTATTTCCTGCTTTGTCGAAGATTAGTTGACCATGGAGTTCTGGGACCATTTCTTGGTTTTCTCTTCTGTTCCATTGATCTATGTGTCTGTTTCTGTGTCAGTACCATACTGTCTTGATAACTACAGCTTTGTAATAGAGCTTTAAGTCCAGAATCATGATGCCTCCACCTTTGCTTTTCCTTTTCAGGATTTCTTTGGACATTTGGGATCTTTTGTGGTTCCATACAAACTTTAGGATTGTGTGTTGGAGCTCTGTGAAAAAGATCCTTCTTTGTAGTTTTACTGTGTTCAATTATAGTTTACAACATGAGTAAAAATTGTGGTAACTTGTGAGGGGGCAGGAAACAGAGCCCATCTCTTAATTTTCCTTTTTCTAAATGAGAGCTCCAATGTTTCTACTCCTTAATTAGATGTCATTTTATTTTGTTCGGTTATGATTCAAGAAAACGTTTCCCATCTTGTGAAGGAAAGAAATGATAGAATGGTAGGTACTGTGACATGGCAAGTAGGAAACAGTCTTAAGAGTTACTCTGTTTAGGTCTAAATTCTACCTCTGCTCCCTTCCAGTTGCGTGACTGTGTGTTAGCCACCTAACCTCTTCAGCTTCAGTTCCCTCTTCTAAGAAATGGGCATGAAATTAGGGTTGATGTCAGGTGTTGTCAAGAGATTTCCGTATCTGCTGGTATCGGCTTGGCCTGGTGCCTGATGCATCCTTAACACTTGCTAAGTGTTTGCTGGTGCTGTTGTTCTTCAATCTTCATGCTGGGCCCCCATTATGGATTTAGTTTTTCAGATTTGCATTTTTTAACCTCTTATTTTGGTATAATTTTGGGTTTAAAGAGAAGTGAAGAGGTACAGAGTTTCCATATAGCCCTCACCCAGTCTCTGTGCATTTTTGACATCTTATATTAACTGTGGTATATTATTTGTTAGCTAAACTCCAGACTTCAATCCAAGTTGCATTCGGTCCTCAGGTTTCCCCAGGCACTTCTGGTCTGAGAGTTGCTCAGTCTTGTCTTATTTTTGATACCTTAATAGTCTCAAGGAGAGAGTCCTGGGCTTTTGAGTCTTCTGAGCCCACAGATAAGAGGAGAGGGTGTTGACCAAAGATGATAAACTGTATCCCTCCCCGGGGGGGGGGGTGTAGATCTGGCTTTGGGGCAGATAATTTTTTTAAATGATTTATTTATTTTTAGATCAGGGGATGGGGACTGGGGTAGAGGGAGGGAGAGAGAGAGAGAGAATCCTAAGTAGATCCGCTGAGCATGGAGCCCATTGTGGGACTTGATCTCACAACTCTGAGATCATGACCTGAACTGAAACCAAGAGTCGGATGCTTATCCAACTGCACCATCCATGTGCCACCCAGGTGTCCCTGGGGAGAAGGTTTAAGAAGATTCTACCTGCAGTGGGTTCTTTATATTCATGGAGGGGTGAGGGGCTGTATGTGGACAGAATGGGGTGTCTCAGGGTGAAACTTTGATATATTTGTGATAAGCTCGGTAACTGGTAAGGCTTGCTTCTCATTTCTCTTGAATACTAGGCTACGTCCGAAGCTCTCTGTCAGCCGTCATCCTGAGCCCTTTCCCTTGGCTTCTCTTGGATAGTCCTGTGGCTACCTCTTCTCAGTGTCCAGGGGACAGAATTCATCTCTAAAAGATGGAGAAAGCCTCTAGTTGAGCAGATCCATAGCTGTGCATGCTATTACTGTCTGGGGCTTAGTACTTTTCCATTCATGGTCATGTGTAGACAGCCCCGAAGGACATCTGAGCCCCATTAAGTCCAGATTTACATTCTTTTCCAGCAAATGGCAGTGCTTCAGAACATTTGTTTATTTAACATAAAGTACAATTTTAAAAAGTTTTAGCCCCTAGAGTACAGGAGTTTATGTGACTTCATGCCCCTCTTTCTGGGCATGAATAAACAAAACAGGGAAATGGCAAAATCTATAGGGTTTTTCCTCCCTCCTTGTGGATGGCTAGTCTTTTTTGTTTATAATACTGTGGGGTGAAACTTCTACGTAGGAAGAAAAAAAGATTGTTTTCTCTTGAGCAGAGTTGTTTGTGTTTGTGTTTATGGCGGCTGATTAGTTTTGTAAAACCTAATTCCTTCCTTATCATTTTTCAGTTAACTTTATTCTTTCTACCTCAAGTTGGGAAATGAATTACATTGTCCATGCCCACACGTGCGTGCACACACATGTGTGTGTCTCTAGTCTCTGGAGGAATCTTGGACTTGGTCTTGGTGGAACCAAATTATTTAAACCTATTTCTCTCTATGTGCACACACATGCCTGAATTGTCCTTCTTCTTAGGGTTCTGTCGTACCCTGCAGGGCTGATTGGTCCCTGCAGAGCTTTTAAGTAACCAAACTCAGAACCCAGAGTAAATAAATATCCCTGGAGTCACACAATCCTTCCCGAAGTGCATTTCAGAGATTTTTTTTTAAACAGCTTCCTTGAGGTATAATTTACATACCATAATTTTCCTTTTTTTTAATTGAGGTGTAATTGACATATAACATTATATTAGTTTCAGGTGTACAACATAATGATTCCACATATTGGTATGTATTGCAAAATAACCGGCACAATGAATCTAGTTAACATGCATCACCCAGAGGTCTTTTAAATAGTCTTTCAGCCAAGAGATGCCACTTTTTGGTGGCACAGCTATCAGGATAGAAGGCTGAGGCAGGGAGGACTAGAGAGATTAGAGTCAGAGGAGCAGAGAGATGACAAGTAAATAACAAATGGTCATAATGGTATGTATGTATATATTTAAAAGAGTTAATTTATTTGACAGAGACACAGCAAGAGAGGGAACACAAGCAGGGGGAGTGGGAGAGGGAGAAGATGAGGGGCTCAAACCTAGGACTCTGGGATCATGACCTAAACAGAAGGCTGATGCTTAACCGACTGAGCCATCCAGGCGTCCCGTAATGGTATTTAAAAGAGAAGTAGATCTTAACATTAAGCGTCTCAAAGTGCTATACAGTTGTCTGTCACTGATGGGAATAATCTGTAGTAAAAGGGACTTAATATTCAACTGAAGAGTTTCTGTCCTAAGTGTATGATGAATAGGTCAGATTTAACATGAGAAAAACAAGAGATGAGCAGCCTCTTGGGTGGAGCTGGAGCTTCCTGGTATTAAATATTGCTAGAAATAAGTGAGTCCTGGCAAGAATTTGGGATGATTTTGTGTTGCACTTGTACTCACTGTAATGGGATTTGGTCTTCCCTGACCCTGAAAGTTCCAGCCAGCACAGCTTTGTTAAGATTCGAGCACCCATCAAAGGTTTTAACTGCCGCTTTGAGTTAGTTTGGGGGATAATATGAAGAATTATCTGATTCCAATTTCAGAGATGAGGGACATAGATTGAGATGTTTGGCATGAAACCATATTGCAAATTGTTGACATGCACAGTTCCTGGCCACAGTCCTTTTCATGGACTCTGGGAATCAGTGCTTGGAGCCTCTTTTCTACTCTGGAGCCTGCTGCCCTTCAAAAATAGCACTCGGAGGGGGACTGAAGACCTGAGGGTCCTGGGGGATGAGCCATGATTGCTCTTGGAATAGTCTCCAGGCAGGTGAGGCGTGCGGGGGTGGGGGTGGGGGGTAAGGCCCATCCTAGTGTATAGGCAGCCAGCCTGGGCGGGGGGGTGGGGGGTCTGGGGGTGGGGCCTGACGCTGACCACTGTTGTCCTGGTCCACACCCCTCACCCAGTGGTGCCAGGCGAGCCCACCGAAGAGGCTCCACCCTTGACTTCCTTCCCCTGAGACTCACAGTCTTGTCTTCATGCTGCTTTCTTTAAGGTCTTTCAGCATGGCTCTAATGCCCATCCTGTCCACATACTATCTTTGGGAACCATTGAAAAGGCACCACTTTTTGGAGAACGTGCCAGGGAGAGCAAGGGTGGCTCCCTGTCCCACCCCAACCCTGGTGGCTCCTTTTCGTAAATGAGCCTGTTCAATGAATCAAAAATATTCCATTAACCAAATGAGTAGAGCTGCCAACAGAAATGCTCCAAAGAAAATAAATGAAAGCTTGTCTACTTTGCACTGTTTTGATGGGCAGCCTCTTTTTTTTTTTTTTAAGATTTTATTTATTTGACAGAGAGAGATCACAAGTAGGCAGAGAGGCTAGCAGAGAGAGAGAGAGGAGGAAGCAGGCTCCCTGCCAAGCAGAGAGCCCGATGTGGGACTTGATCCCAGGACCCTGAGATCATGACCTGAGCCCCCAGGACCCTGAGATCATGACCTGAGCTGAAGGCAGAGGCTTAACCCACTGAGCCACCCAGGTGCCCCCCTCTTTTTTTTAAAATCATGGTGCCTGTGCTGTTTCTTCTCAGGTTGTAGCATTTTAGAACAAACGGACACTGAAAGTCCTGGGAATGTTTTCATGCGGTGATAATTCACAACTCAGAATTTATAGTACTTGACACTCCCCTCTCCTCACTGCCTGAGGCACCCTGGCAAGGCACTAAAGATTGAAGGAGACACGTTAATTTTAACTCTTCCAAACCATTGGCTTATACATCTAAACACAGAATGTAATTACAACAACAAAGCAGTAACAACAATTATTATTTTAATTTTAAAATGTAATCTACTGAGCAGGCATCATAAAATGCTCTTATATCTCTTTATTTTTTTAAGATTTTATTTATTTATTTGACAGAGAGACACAGCAAGAGCAGGAACACAAGCAGGGGGAGTGGGAGAGGGAGAAGCAGGCTTCCCTCTGAGCAGGGAGCCCAATGCACTGCTGGGACTCATATCTCCTTAAATTTTAAGTCTTTGTCAAATGAGTTAGAAGGAGTGAAGATAACTCCCATCAAATGACAAATGTCATCATTTTCTCTATTTTAGAAAGAATGGAATTCTCTTGGTAGAGACTGATGACTCCAAAGCTCTAATCTTGAAAGCCCTGATGTACCTCATCAGGCAATACAAATTTTGCTGCTTGTTATTATCCCTACTTTGCAGATGAGGAGCCTGCTTATCTTTGGCTAACTAGCCAAGAGAGACCACATAGTAGGGGCACCAGCTTGGCTCAGTTGGTTGAGCCTCCAGCTCTTGATTTTGGCTCAGGTCATGATCCCAGGGTTCTGGTATCAAGCCCCGCAATGGGCTTCACACTCAACTCACTTTCTGCTTGGGATTCTTTCTCCCTCCCCTTTTGCTCCTCGCCCTGCTTATTTGTGCTGTGTCTCTCTCTTTTTCTCTCTAAAATTAAAAAGAGAGAGAGAGAGACCACATAGTAAGGTGAAGACTCTAGGCTTTGTCTCAGACAAGCTTGAGTTCAAGCCCTAGCTCTGCTGCTCAGAGACTATGTGGCCTTGGGTAAGTTGTCTAACCTCTCTGAGCCTGCACTTCACCAACTGTAAAACATGCAGCTTAGGGAATTAAACAAGATTACCCATATGAAACCCCTAAAACCTTTCAAGGGGACAGAGTGGCAGGGTGATTAAGAGCAGGGACTTTAGAGTAAGCCAGGCCTGAGTCCATATCCCAACTGTATGACCATGGACGACAAGTCACGCAACCTTGCTAAGCCTTCGTTCTCCCATCTAAAAATTGGTGACAGTAATAGCATCTACGTCATGAGAACTGAAAGACATGTACTAGAGGAAAGTATCAGAAAGATAAGGAGTAGCTCAGAGGAAAAGCTAGAGGACCACTCTTGGAGGATATGAACCAAGGCAGAGATGACCCACTGAAAATGTTTTCAAATCATCCTGTCTACACAGTGGAATCGAAACAGCATAATTTGTCGATTTGGTTTATGTACATAAGTCTCTTAGGCATTTGATTGGCCCATGTTGGCTTCTGCAGGTCTGATCCACTCTAAGGCCCTGATGAGGCAGAGCACTTGTCCCATATCATCATGGTAACTTTATTGGTCTGCCTCCAATCTATGCCATTATGGCGGACAAAACTCTCCTAGAGATAACCTAACATCTTCACTGTCTCCTTTACTACCTACGTCATCTGGGTTTTAGTTATGCTTACTGTATTGTCCATAATAAGTGAGAAATACCCTTTTTGTCCCTCTCATGTCTGATGTTCCCAGCAGCTTGATTTTGTTGTTATTAAACATGAGAGAAGTTTATTTCTCTCTCACAGAAAAGTCTTATGGTATGAAGTCCAGAACTGGGTATAGTAGCTCTGCTCTGCAGAATATTGAGTTCCTGTCACTGCTTCCTCACATGACTTCTCTACGCGGGCTCACCTTATGGCCTAAGATGGCTGCTCTAGCTCCTGCCATTATAACCACATTCTAATCCAACAAAAGGAGACAAAAAGGAAGGGGTAAAGGGCTTCCTGGATCAGCTTTATTTTCAGAAGGGCTCTTATAGGCTGTCACAGGACATATTTGTTAATCTCTTTGTCAGAACTCAGTCACATGGACATGCTGGGCTAAAAGTGTATCTGGGAAGTGTCCTTATTAGGAATAGTCAAAAATGTATTGAAAAATTAGAAGGAGAATTTGTTGGCAGAGAGTCAGAGGGCGTTAAGTGCATGATCAGTTTTCCTCCTCAGGTCATTTGTTGCTTTGAGGGACTGTGCAGGACTAAAAACCCAAGTGGAAAACCTCTAAAGAGCAAAAAGGAAGCCTTTTGCAGTATCTTGAGATCAAGATTAGAATTACAGACCCTCCAGGGAAAGGGAATCTGGACAATCAAATCATTACATTGTGCATGTTAACTATATTACAATTTTATTTGATGCTTATACCTCAGTAAAGCTGAAAAATAAAAATAAGTATAAATAGATGAGAGTTCTTTAAATGTTTCCATCTTTTTATCCTATTTGCTCTAATTCTTTTCTATTTTCTTTGGTATTTTAAGCCTAGGGTTTTGGTTTTCTTTTTTGAAGTTTTATTTATTTCTTTTTAGAAAGAGAGAGAGAGAGAACGAGCAGGGCGAGGGGCAGAGGGAGAGAGAGATTCTCAAGCAGACTCCCCACTGAGCACAGAGCCTGACATGGGGCTTGATCTCATGACCCTGAGATCATAACCTGACCTGAAATCAGGAGTTGGACTGAGCCACCCGGGAGCCCCTTAAACCTAGTTAGTTAAAGTCCTTACCAGCTACCTCTAATATTGGAATCATCTGTGAATCTGTTTCTCTTGTCTGCCTATAATTTTTATTCTTCATTTTATTAATGTTGTGTATCACATTTATTGATTGGCAGATGTTGGATCATCCTTGTATCCCAGGAATAAACCCCACTCAGTCATAGTGTATAATCCTTTTAATGTACTGTTGAATTCAGTGTTCTAGTATTTTCATGAGGAGTTTTCCATCTGTCTGTGTTCATTAGGGATACAGGCCTATAGTGTCCTTGTCTGACTTTGGTATCAGGCCAATGGTGGCCTTGATATTTGTACTTTCAGTCCTTCTGAAAGTTCTTAATTCAAGATTATCTGTTTTATTCTAGTTCTTTGTATTTCCATATGAATTGTAGAGTCAACAGGTCAATTTCCAGGAAAAAGAAGAAACAACCATGCCAAGATTTTGTTTGTACAAGCTTTGTGTCTATAGATCAGCGTGGGGTAATTTGATATGTTTGCATACTGAACTTTCCTGTCAATATTGTATCTCTTCCTTTATTTAGGTCTTGTTCTGTTTTGTTTAGTTATATTCTGTAGTTTACTGTATAGAGGTATTATGTATCATTCATTTAACTTATTCCCAGGTATTTCATACCTTTTAATCCTATTGTAAATGGCATCATTTTCATTTTCCTACTGTTTTACCTTATATATGAAAGAAAATCTCCATCTCATTCTTCAACTAGTGACCTTGCTAAATTTGTTTATTAAGCCTAATAGGTTCTTCTATATTATCTGCATATTTATGTTATCTCCAAATATTTACCATTTTGTTTTTGCTTTCCAATCCTTAGCCTTTTTATTTATATCCTCCCACATTACTGTTCTAAGACCTCCAGTAGAAGGTTGTAAGTTATACACTGTTATTCCATATCCCAGGCAGAAATTTTTCAATATTTTACCAACAATTCAGTGAGCCTTTGCTAGGATAAGCCACCCAAAACACAGTGGGTTAAAATAACAATTGTATATTATTTCCCACCAATCTGTGGACTGGTTGGGTGGTTCCTCTGCTGTTTTTGTGTAGGCTGACTCATGTGCTGCTTGGCTAATTCCTTCTAAGCTAGGAGATCCAAGGCAGCCTCATCTTGCCCCTGGTGAGGGCTGTGGGCTTGGTCATCACCTTTGTCTTCCAGGAGGCACCTCCTATTTTAGTACCTGAGACTGGCTTCTTTAATAGTGGCTTAAGGGCAGCTTTTCAAGAGGCAGCTTGTCTTTTTAATAAACCATGTTTGATAATTGCAGTTAGATATGGCAACTAGAAAGAGGGAGAAAGCAAAGCTAGGGACCAGGTAGTTCTATAGATAAATTAGCATATGAGTAATCCCAGTACAGGAAACCCTTAAATAAAAAAAAGCTCTAAGTATCTGGGATCTTTGGAAATAATCCTAGATGCAGAGGAGTGGATGAGATCTAGGGAATACGGAAAAGTACTCTATTTTCATATTGTAGAATTATCATATGGAATTAGGGAAGCATAGGATCTTCTCAGCCACTCACCTTTTGAAAATGATTATTTCTTCTAGTGATGACTAAAAATACAACCTAGGCTGAAACAAGCCCCTGACACAGTGATCATTGGGACATCCTGGCCACCCACATCCATTATTTCTCAAAGTTGGATGTCAAAAACAAAAAAAACCCTTTTTGGATTAATGTATTGTAAAATCTGCATAACTCATTAGAGTTTGTTTTTTTTACTCAAATAGTCCTCAGGGTAGCTTTTGGATTGGTATAAACCCCACTGATTTCCAAGAATCTGTGAATCTCTCTCACTATTGCCTGGGTATTATGCTACTTTGACATCAGCTTTCTTTCTTTTTTTTTTTTTAAAGATTTTTATTTATTTGACACAGAGAGACACAGCAAGAGAGGGAATACAAGCAGAGGGAGCTGCAGAGAGAAAGGGAGAAGCAGGCTTCCCACTGAGCAGGGAGCCGGATATGGGGCTTGATCCCAGGACCCTGGGATCAAGACCTGAGCTGAAGGCAGATGCTTAACGACTGAGCCACCAGGTGCCCCTGACGTCAGCTTTCTAAGCAAAAAAAATTATTTCAGACTTTTTTTTTTTTTTAAGATTTTATTTTTAAGTAAATCTCTACATCCAACATGGGGATTAAACTTACAACCCCGAGATCAAGAATCACGTGTTCCACTGACTGAGCCAGCCAGGCACCCTTTAAAACTTTTTAAGGGGGAGAAAAGGTATTTAATAAGTTGCTATCACATAGTGAAGAAACATGGGAGAATATTTTACAGATTATAGCTAAGAAGCCATTTTGATTATACCTGGAAAATCCCATCTTTACAAATGAGAACCTTGCTTAACTAACATACATTTTTGTTGTTTATTAGTAAGGCTGATGTACTAAACATCCCATGTCTGGGTTTTAAGTGAAGAGCAGTTTTGAAATCAAAGTTAATTCTGTATATGAAGTAAAATATTAAATATACTTTCCTTCAGAAATCAAGGTAAGTCTCTTATCAAAGTTCAGTTCCATACTATTACAAAGAAAATCTCAATTCTTTTGACTCAAACAACATGTCTAGTGTAAAGATGTTATCTCTTCCATGTGAAATTTCAGTTCTTGGAATTACTCAGGTCAAACCAAAGGGGAAATTAACAGTTTCGTGTTAGGGGTATGGACCACTAGATACACACATGTTTAATTATATTCCTCTTGAAATGGGAGGGAAAGGGAAGCTTTATTAGAACAGTGAGATTGATTCTCTCTTCTCTTTGATATTTTTTAGTTTAGTAAAGTCTATAGAGTTCCAGTGTGTGGCTATCATTGTTATAACCTGTTTGGTTTCTGTTGGTGCTATCACCAATTACCTCCATCTTAGAGGCTTATTTTCTCACAGTTGTGCATGTCAGAAATCTGATGGGCATAGTCCTCAGTTCTTGGTCTCACAGACTGAAATCAAAGTGGGGGTACGATGAGTTCCTTTCTGGAGGCCTGAGGGAAGAATCTGCTTGTAGGCTTGTTCAGGTTATGGGCAGGGTACTGTTATGTGTGTGATTGTAGTATTGAGGTACTCATGTCCTTACTGGCTATGGTCTGGGTGCTGCCCTGAGCTCCCAGAGACCTCTCATGAGAAAAACAGAAAGGCTTCTAGGACTTCTAAAATTAACAACTCAGGGAACGACAGATGTTGGCAAGGATGCAGAGAAAGGGGCGCCCTCTTATATTGTTGGTGGGAATGCAAGCTGGTACAGCCACTCTGGAAAACATTATGGAGGTTCCTCAAAAAGTTAAAAATAGAACTGCCCTACAACCCAACAATTGCACTATTAGGTACTTATCCAAAGGATACAAGCATAGTGATCTGAAGGGGCACGTGCACCCCAATGTTTATAGCAGCAGTGCCCACAATAGCCAGACTATGGAAAGAGCCCAGATGTCCATTGACAGATGAATGGATAAAGATGTGGTGTGTATCTATACAATAGAATAGTAGTCAGCAATCAAAAAGAATGAAATCTTACCATTTGCAACAACGTGGATGGAACTAGAGGGTATTATGCTAAGTGAAATAAGTCAGTCAGAAAAAGACAAATACCTTATGTTTTCATTTGTATGTGGAATTTAAGAAACAAACTAGATAAACACAGGGGAAGGGAAGGAAAAATAAAATAAGATGAAAATAGAGAGGGAGGCAAACCATAAGAGACTCTTAACTATGGGAAACCAACTGAGGGTTGCTAGAGGGGAGGGGAATGAGGGATGGGGTAGGTGATGGGCATTAAGGAGGGAACATAATGTAATGAGTGCTGAGTGTTATATGCAACAGAGGAATAATTAAATTCTGCCCGTGAAACTAATAATACACTATATGTTAACTAAGCTGAATTTAAATAAAACATTTTTTAAATGTTTTTTTGTATTACCATGCAGAGGTTTATTACCACTATTTTAAAATAAATTAATAACCATTTCCTTAAAAAAAAAAAAAAAGGCTTCTAAGACTTGAAGAAGAGGCCTCAACCCTTGTAAACCTTGAAGCCTGAGCTCCCAGGGAATGTTGAGGGACATCAACCCCATTGGTTTTAGACATGATGTCTCTTTTAGTGGGTCCTTGGGGTTTGGGTTGATTATTTTATGTTGTCCCCACTGCTGCTGCCTTTCCCAAGACTACCCTGCCCCCACTTCAATCCTTGGTGGTGTAAGTGAGTTTGCATCCTGATATTTACAGTGTTTTTGGCCAACTCCACCAAATGTTGGGGCCTTTTAAAGATTGGGACCTCTGTTAGACAAGCTTGCTTTCTCAGATTTTTAAAAAATTAAATTTATTGACCTATTGTTTGCATGTTAATTAATTATAAGCACCCATAGTTAAGTATATATGTTGATAAGTTTGGGGAGAGTTATAAATCAGTGTAATCACCACCACAGTCAAGATACACAACATCTATCGCCCCAAAAAGTTTCCTTGGGCCCCATCCCAGTCAGTCCTCACCTCTCATCTTTCCCACCCCACCCCAGTGTCCCGCTGATCTGCCTTCTGTCACCCTGCCACTGATTTGTCTTTTCTGGGAGTTTCATATATGAAAAAGTTTGTATGTCTATATCTCTACTTACACACATATACATTTCTGTTTGGCTTCTTGTCCTTAGTGTGATATTTTTGAGATTTGTCTCTGTTGTCATGCCTATCAGTAGTTTGTTCGTCTTTATTCTGAGTCATTTTTCTGTTGTACGAATATACCACAATTATCCTTCTCTGTATCACTAGATTAAATTTGCTAATATTTTGTTAAGTATTTTTATTTTTATTTATTTATTTATTTTTAAGAGAGAGAGTGGAGGAGCATGAGCCAAGGGGTGGGAGTGGGGCCGAGAGAGAGGGAGAGAGAGAGAGAATCTGAACCACTGAGCATGGAGCCTGACTCAGGACTCTATCTCCCAACCCTGAGACTGGAACTGGAGGCTAAATCAAGAATCAGACACCTAACCTACTGAGCCACCCAGGCATCCCTTGTTAAGTGTTTTTAAATCTATGTTATGAGGGATGTTGGTCTGCAGTTTTCTTATAATGTCTTTTGTTTCAGTATTAGAGTAACACTGGTCTCAAAAATTGAATTGTGAAGTATTTGGGATGTTTATTGCTATTTCTGGGTGGCTCTTCTTGGCCCTCATTTGGGTGCTGTTTCCTCAGGATGCCCAGATATGTCCTTCAAAGAGCTTCTTTTTCCAGGATTAAGGTGGACAGAGAAGCCCATGGCATGGCCATCAGGGTTTTGTGGCTAGGCAGAAATCCCCCATTTCTGTTCAGGTATGGCATGTCAACAGGGCACAGATGTTCAGGCAGTATATGCAGAAACTCCAAAGCCATGACCTTCCACAAAATTCCAGCCATTCTTTTGAGTCTGGCTGCTTTTGCTCCTTTGGTGTAAAGCAGAATACCATATCCTTCCCTCTGGGATGATCTAGTATAATCCCCTAAACCAAAAAATGCTTACTCTTATTCCATTAGGCATAAGGAAGAGGGAAGAGGAAAAGGGATGGGATGCTCAGACCTTTATTTATTTATTTTTATTTTTTATTTTTTTAAAGGTTTATTTGAGAGAGAGAGAGAGCAAGCATGAGCTGGAGGGAGGGGCAGAGGGAGAGGAAGAGGGAGGGGCAGGCTCCCTGGAGCCTGAGACTACAAGGGGCTCTATCCCAGATCCCTGGGACCATGACCTGAGCCATAGGCAGACACTTAACTGACTGAGTCACCCAGTCACCCTCAGGATGCTCAGACATTTAAAAAACAATTTCAGCCTTTTCCTGAGAGTGGAATGGGGGAAGGAAGACACTTTAAGTCCCTTCTAAGTGCCAGAAGCAAAAATTCTAGGAAAAAGTTAGTGTTCCCCTTAAACACTCCCTGTAAGGCCAAAAAAGGGAAATTGAGTTCCATACATAAACTTCTAGAGAAGGAATGTTACACATCATATAATGTCTCTCCTCAGCCATTTGTCTTTTACTAATGTAAAGAGTTATCTTTCATCTCCATCCCTCAGAGAGAACCAAAGATATTTGAAAAGCACTATTTTATGAGGTTTTAAGGCCCCAGGCAAATGAAATTCCTGCTGATTCCACAGATTTCCTGAGTTGGCATGCAGATCAGGTTCTCTTAAGAGTTCTGGCTAGCAAAATCAGGAGAAGAAACACATTATGATGACTTCCAGCCTAAGACTGAGTTTAGTACATCATGCTCTGTAAAATCCCATGATCTTCAAGTGCCTTTTCGTTGATATTACAGCAAGAATAATCTTCCTCAGTATATATGGTCTTGTTCTTACTGTGTGAGTTTGTGTGTATAAGCACATATGTGTGTGCAGTTATAATAGTTACATGATTAAGGTATTAGTCTGTTGAGAGGATAATATTCACGATTTAGAGTCTGTTTTCCTGTGATGTTTAGGAGACACACTGTAGACTCCTAAAGGGGCTGGAACAAGCTACCTGAACCATGGCCACTCATGAAGACTTAGGGATTTTAGTCCCCATTACCAGGTAACTCCATTGTAAAATCAGGCATGTTGTTTAGATGGAAAACCAAAACTGGGAGGAATGTTTATGAGGAAAAAAAGAATTGGTTTGTTTGAAGGAGTTGGAGTTTGACCTTGAATATAGCAAGATGTTTGGATCAACCAGTTTTCAGGGGCCAAGGAACCAAGATGGTGCTGGGAGGCCACGTGGTAGAAAGCCAAGGAGGAGTCAACCTTAGGATGGAGGGAAGGGATCAAGACCTTGTTTTTAAGAGTGGTAGCTTGAAAGAATGAAAAGAACATCGGATCGGGAGGTAACTCACCAAGTTTGGGTTCTGCCTCTGCTACTCTATAGTTTCGTGACTTTGGGCCCTTCATTTACTTTCTCTGGGACTTAGTTTCTCATTTATAAAAAGAAAGTTAAAGAGGCTGATTGTTAGATTATGCCTAGATTTCAAGTTTTAACACTGTGAAGACTTAAGCGTTCTGTGTTTTTGTTAACTTATTTGTTTTATAATGTTCTTTATAAAATTGTTAGCTTGTCTGAGACCTTAAACTTCAGCTACAGGCAAGAGTCAGAAACCACTCAACATTCCTTCCTTCTAGAAGATTTTTCTGTCATTCTTTAGAAGATTTCGCATTTTTATTTAATCACATGGTGACTTGGCTAAAGGAAGCAGTAAAAGTCCTGATATCCCAAGACATAAGCAAACTCCACATAAATCTTGCAATTTTCTTTGTTTTATAAGCAATAAGGTAGGTCCTATAAACACTTACATGAGCATAAATATTGAAAGCTCTTGGAGTTTGCAGTGGATTGTTTGACCAACCTCTCTGACTTGCAAGGAACCATTTCAGCCTCCTGGGAATAGCTCCCTACCCTCCCTACCCTACACACACCTCCTCACACTCACCCACATAGTCTCAAGGTGAGCAGGCATCTCTCCACAATGTGGTCACCCTTAGGCCGCCTTCTCCTTGCTGGAAATCTGTTCATTTTGAGACTGAGAAAAAACATCATGGGAATCATTTGGGAATAATGTCTGCTTCAGAGCTCAGGATTTTCCTGAGTGCATCAGGAGGAGGAGGAGATTTGGAACTGAGAACTGGAGAGCTAATTACTTTCAAGGTGTTTGCTGATCATCCACTTGGTAATGTCCAGCAGGCGGTTGAACACACTGACCTGCAGCTCCCAAAAGAAGTCCGGACATGGGTTGGAAATTGTCAGGGAGCAGGCTGTCCACAAAAGTTGGAGCAGCTGTAGTAGCCTAAGGAGAGTGGGAGAGGCCAAGAATAGACCCATAGGCAAAAGAAGGGGAGGGAACACAAAGCAAAAGAGATTGTGAAAGATGCTGAGGGCCCTGGGCCAGGCCTGTATCACTATCCTCTGCTTTCTGAGGAGACAGTCTCTGGCTCATGCACGTGCCCACTATCTGTTCTATACATCACCAGTTCTCATTATGTTGTGTCCAAGGTGTCAGCATTTCTAGGACATATTAGTATTCTGGCTTTGCCCAGCAGTCTGTCCACGTGTGGGAGAATTCATAACTAGGTGAGGTAAAATATCTACCCTTCCTTTGCCACATTTCATGTCCTTACATTCTGCGGAGATTGACCAAATACCCATTAGATTGTATGGACGGGATCTGAGTGGCTAGACAGCAACACCACAACCCTGGTAACTTGTTCTAGGCCAGAGAAAATGAGTAGGTGTTCGAATCCAGGTTTTGGCCTCTTGATTTCTTATTTCAATTGAAAAAGAATGGGATCTGTAACTTTGCTCTTCTAGGGGACCAACAAAGGAAGGGATGGTTCCGGTGGACAACCAAGAATGTCAGAGTCAGGTAGAATCTAGAGTTTTGAATCCTGCCTTTGGGCTTCATGAGACTGCTCAGGACCTCTCCCTCTTTAAGTCTTAGCCAGATTCTCACCTGGAGTGAGGTGAAGTTGAATGCCTTCAGCTGAGTCTGGCATCTTGCTCCCATTTCCGTGATCCCAGAGACAAACTCAAACACACTGCTTTGGTTGGGTGAATATTTTTATGTTTCAGTTCACCAGTCACAGAAAATGAATGGATATGGTTTCAGTTTGAACTACATACCCTGGGGTTTATTTATGTACTTAAAACATAAAGTTAGTCTTGCCACTGAATTAAAATAAAGGGGGGCGGGTAGAGAGGATAAGTGAGCTCAATTCAAAATTCACAAAATGTGCAGCTATTGGTAAATAGATAGTATGGGTCAATTGCCTAGCTCTTTATTCTTAACTGTCTCCTTCAGAGAGAAGTGGATAACATCGTACCCTTAACTAGAAAGGTCTATGGAAAAATAGGCTACTTATTTTTCCTACTCTATTTTCCTCTGAATGAAGGGGAATATTCCTAAATTTAGTGAAGTCCAAGTAGATCTTCTTTTCCTTGTCATATTGTTCCTGTTCTGTTCATGATCTGGCACAACTCTTGTGGTCATATGGGGGAGTTATTTTTCAGGCAAAGTGTTACTGCTTCTTTTCCGCCTAAGTGTTAAGGACAGAACCTGTGTTGTAATCCTGGACAGAAGAACAATGATGAGGTTAATGAAGTGTCAGAAGACTGCAAAATCCGCTCCATTGTTATGCTCTCCAACTTTTTAATTAGGAGTCCTGATTGAATGGCTTGCTTGTAAAATGTTCTTTCACTGGGTGACACGCCCTCACCCCCCCACCCCCTAGCCCAGTCAGGAAAGGTGAGGAAGTATACGATGTGATAAAGCAGGGCAGTCTGTCTCTGTCTGCTTTATCCCGTGTGTGTCCGGCTCACATCCAGGGCCCGTAGCTGCCCGTGGCTGCCATAAATCATGTCCCAGGGGTTTCCAGAGGCTTCCAGAGGCCAGAGCTGCCAGCGTAGCATGAATTACCGTGGAAACATGAGATAGCTGGGAGCTGTCTGTTACCATGTTCTTCCTGCGGGCCCTTGGTTTACATCCAGAGTTTCCCACAGCTTTTTTTGGTGTGCTTTCTAGATGGAGCCTTAAGATTTGGGCTTTTGTGGGATTGTCTACTTCCAGGTACTCAGAGTCATGAAACCAGAAGGTTTTCTGGAGCTGTCATTATTGAACGACCTAGGAGACTCATGAGAGAACCCAAATTTCGCCAGGTTTGTACCTCAGAGAAAGTACTCTAAATGTTTTCCTCATTGTGTTGTGATAGATGTGTGTTCTTATCATCCAGGACCCTGTGGACATTATCACTGGGACACAGACACCTTTCTTTTACCCAAGTGAATAGAGTTTTGTTCAGGAAAGGTATCCAGGCTAGAAAGACAGTGTGATTTTATGGGGATGGATGAAGTGCAGGGAGAAGAATTCCTTCTAGGAATAGAAATATGGATGCTTTGTTATAATTTTATAAAACATATTTTCCAGACTGTGATCTTTGGACATTTTTTTTTTTTTAATTTTTATTTATTCATTTGACAGACAGAGATCACAAGTAGGCAGAGAGGCAGGCAGAGAGAGAGAGGAGGAAGCAGGCTCCCTGTCGAGCAGAGAGCCCGATGTGGGGCTCGATCCCAGGACCCTGAGATCATGACCTGAGCCGAAGGCAGAGGTTTAACCCACTAGGCCACCCAGGTGCCCCGATCTTTGGACATTTTGAGAGAGGGAATTATGGGGAGCCCAGGAGTGGCTATACCTCTCTGTTCTCTCCAGCCCCTGCTACTCTCTGTTTGTCTCTTCTAGATACCTCATATAAATAGTATCATAAAGCATTTGTCCTTTTGTGTCTGGCCTGTTTCACTTAGTTTAAGTTTTCAAGGTTCATCTGTGTTATAGCCTATCGGTATTTCCTTCCTTTTTATGGCTGCACAGTATTCCCTTGTATTTAGGTCCTGCATTTTGTTGACGCATTCATCTATTGATGGACACTGGGTTGCTTCTACCTCGGCCATTGTGAATAACACTGCTGTGAACATGGGGGCTCTCGTATCTGAATCCTTGCTTTCTGTACTTTGGCCAACCCTACTTCTTAATTTAAATTGGTGGTGTGGGCATGTATGTTGGAATTATTTCTATGAATCTAGTGTTTTTTTTCTCTGAACCTAGCTGTCATTGTTCTTTGTATTTAGCATTCTTTTTTTTTTTAAGATTTTATTTATTTATTTGAGAGAGAGATAAGAGAGAGTACAAGCAGGGGGGAGAAGCAGAGGGAGTGGGAGAAGCAGGCTCCCTGCTGAGCCAGACCCCAATATGGGGCTTGATCCCAGGACCCTGAGATCATGACCTGAGCTGAAGACAGACTCTTAACAAGCTGCACCACCCAGGCACCTCCGAAGTGGTCTTTAATAAATGTTTTACATGATGTACATTATCTAGCCTTTGCTATACATTTCATCACAGAGTTGGCTGAGCCATTAGGAGAGGACTTAAGGTTAGGGACAAAAGTACCTAGTGAGAAGTAACTCTGAAGGGTCTGTGCTTTTTTTTTTTTTTTTTTTTTAACATTTTATTTATTTATTTGAGAGAGAGAGAGAGAGCAAGAGAGAGCGAGCATAAGTCAGGGGAGGGGCAGAGGCAGAGGGAGAAACAGGCTCTGCCCTGAGCAGCTAAGCAGTAGCTCAGTCCCAGGACCTCAGGATCATGACCTGAGCTGAAGGCGGACGCTTACCCGACTAAGCCACCCAGATGCCTCTTGAAGGATCTGCTTTTATTTGTAAGAAATGTCTGAACCTACCTAGTGTCAGATAGCTCAGCTAAATTCCTCATGCATTTAGAGTAATTGGAAGTAGGGCCAGTCTGAACTACAAGAAGTACAGAAAACAGATTATGACCCTCAAGCATGGACCTTTAGGGCCAAGAGCCTAATAGACTTGCCTTGATTAAAAGATAGCTATAACTTATTTTTAAGCAGCTTCATTTGTATACAGTAGGAGCTGAAGTCACTTTAAAAAATGGTGGTTTTTTTCAAGCAGTGAAAAGTTTATCCTCTAGTGTTACTAGTTTGCTTATTAAATTTCTCTTTCTAAAAAAATATTTTTATTCTTTTTGGTGGGGGGTTAGGGGCAGAGGGAGAGAGAGAAGCCCAAGCAAGCTCCACACCCAGTGAGGAGCCCAGCATAGGGCTTGATCTCAGGACCATAAGATCACGATCTGAGCTGAAATCAAGAGTTGGATACTTAACTGACTGAGCCACTCTGGTGCCCCTTAAATTTCTCTTGACAAACATTATAAAGATAGTTCAGTTTCATCCAAGCCTTTCTTACCATAAATTACCATCCCATAAAGATTAAAACTGTAAGATTTTGTTTTAAATAGTGAGCCTGCCTTCTTGGTAGACTAAATATATAGTGTGGTTTTTGTTTTGTTTTGTTTTTTTGTTTTTTGTTTTCTTAATGTTATAAGCATTCTTTTGCCCCTAAAGGATGACAAACCCTCTCCTTTATTACTGTGCTGCCACAGCCTGCCACTAAGACTAAGGTTCTCACCCTGGAGCAACTCCGTTGGCTTAAAACCCTTCATTTCCAGGAGGCTGTTAAATCTAAGGGTGGTGTTCTTGTTGTTGGTGGTGGCGTATGTGTATTTCTGTTTCAGAGAGGATCTCTAAAAGGGAATGTAAACCTATTTTGGATTGCTTGGATGTTTACCCCGTTGCTCAGTCTGGACGCATTGTTACAGCTCCCAGGTTTGCATGGGAATTCATGCTCACACTGGGAGCAAGGGAAAACTGTTGACTTTCCATCACAGGGTAGACTTAAGGGAAAACATGATGTGGAAATTGAGTCTTCAGGAGGCTCACACCAGCAGAGGCATTCCAAAGTGAAAAACCTGATGTGATGGCCACCTTTTTCATTACAGGCAAAGACTCGGCCAAGAACCAGCTTGTAGATTCCAAGTTCATTAGGACTTTTTACTTGAATAGAAATTTTTTTGGTATTGTATTTTAAGGTGACTCATTAAGTGTCAGAGTGATGGAACAGAAGTTAAAATGGGTTTATTATCAAAGAGGACAAATTATAACAATAGTAATAATAACTGGTGAAGCCCATTTTATGTGCTGGGCACTGGGCTAAGTACTCCTCTCCTCTTGTTGCATTTAGTCCTCATAACATCACTGATTTGGGTCTCACTCTCTTCATTTTAGAGGAGAGAGATGGGGGCTTAAAGAGATTAAGTCACTCGTCCAAATCACACAGTGGCCTTTCAACCCAGGCAGCCTGACTCTACTCTGAACCTGCTTCAATGAAGGAAAAGACAATTTTAGAGGTTCCTGGGCGGCCAGTCAGTTAAGTGTCTGCCTTTGGCTCAGGCCATGATCCCAGGATCCTGGGATCGAGCCCTGCATTGGGCTCCCTGCTCAGTGGGGAGTTTGCTTTTCCCTCTCCTTACACGTGCTCTTTCTTGCTATCTCTCTCTCTCTCTCAAATATATAAAATTTTAAAAAAATAAAATAATCACAATTGTAGCCATTTGTCTCAGCAAAATAGCATCATCTGCCACACATAGCTATATTTTACGTTTTATTGTCATAATTTTGCTTATAATTTCTTTATCAGTAAATCCTATTTCTTTATAAATTTGTTTTGGTTTAATAGGTGTTTAAGAACGATAAGCATAAGGGTTTATACCTACTTTTATATATTTGTATGTATTTAAGTAATATTATAATAAAAATGGCTTAGGTCAACACTGGCAACCCACAGCATTGAGTCATTAGCACCCTCAGCACATTAACACTGTTTACTTGAAATAAAATCTCTTAATAGCCCAAGAGACTGGACATATTTGATGGATCGGGAGTGAAGAGGTAATGAGAAGGCTAAAAACAGAAGGGGTGTTCAGAAATAGCTCTGCAGCTGGTTGCAAGGTACCGAAGGGAGGGGGGCGGGATGAGGTCGAGATCTATTTTCTCTCAGCACTTTGAAGACCAGATTCTGTTCTCTCTTGGCCACTGCTGTTGTGTTGACAAGTCTGCTGCCAGTATAAATGCCACTTCGTAGGCAATCCCTCTTTCCTCCACCTGTTTTGAAGATACTCTCCATGGTTTTCTCCCCCCTCACAGCTGTTCGTCTAGATGTGGCTGTAGTTTTGTTTCTACTGTGTAGGGCTCCATGTGCTTCCTGAAACTTAGGATTCATGTCTTTCATCAACTTTGGAAAATTCTCAGTAAACATCCCTTCAAATACTGTCTGTCCACATTTCTACTCATCTCTCATTCGACAGCTCCTCCTGTCTTTCTTTTCTCCCTGAACTTTTGTTGATTTCACCATGTTACGTTCTGGTTAATTTCTTCAGATTTATTTTTCTCTTTACCCATATTCTCTCCCATATGTCCAGTATAATATTTAACCCATTCCTTAGGACTTTTTTTTTTTCCTTTGAGAGAGAGCAAGAGAGTTGTGCAAGCTGGGGCAGTGGGGGCAGAGGAAGAGGGAGAGAGAGAATCTTAAGAAGGTTCCATGCCCCAGCACAGAGCCCGATGTGGAGGTTTGATCTCATGACCTTCAGATCATGACCTGAGCTGGAATCAGGAGTTAGATGCTTCACTGACTGAGTCACCTGGACTCCCCTCATTAGGGCTTTTTTTTTAGTGGAAGAGAGATAGTTCATCATTTACATTTTAAAATACATTTATTGAGATATCATTTATGTACAACAAAGCACACCCACTTAAATTATATATTGGAGGGTTCTGATGAATGTATGTGCCTATGAAACCCCCACCACAATAAAAATACAGAACATTCCCATCACTCCTAAGAGTTTCCTTATGCCCCTCTATTAAGTTTTCAGCAATTCTTTCTTCAAATATTTTTTTCTACCCTTTCCTTCCTCCTCATCTGCCATTGGAATTCTGATTAAATATGTTTTGAACATTTGGATATTATTCCCTCAGGTCTCTGAGGCTCTCCTTAATTTTCCTTAATCTTTATTCTTTCTGTTTCTTGGTACGTCTGTTGCTCTATCTTCAGGTTCACTAATTCTTTCTTCTGCCCTCCTCAATAGATAATTGAGCCCATGTAATAAACATTTTAAATTTCAGTTTCTGTGTCTTTCAGATCTAGAATTTCCTTTTTTTTTTCCCATTTTTCTTTTGAAAATTCCTAACTGTCCTTTCAGTATGGTACCATATTTTCTTTTACTTCTTTGAACATATTTCTAATAATTGCTTTAAAGTCTGCTAAATTCAACATCTGGAGGCATTCAGAATCAGTTTCTATTGGCTGCCTTTTCCCCTGAATACAGAGCACACTTTAACATTTCTTTGTATGTCTAGGAATTTCTGGTTGAAAATTGAGCCTTATAGATAATACGTTATGGCAACTCTAGATTCTCTTTTATTCTTCCAAGGTGCATTTTTTTTTCTAGTAGGCAATTAACTTGTCTGGACTCCAATGTAATTTTTGTCACCCTTGGGTATGCAGCATCGAGTATCTCTATTCTTACGGCTTCTCATTGCTACTTTTTTCACCTGGTCCTTTGGGAGTTCTCCACTTCTTGTAATATAGTGGTTAGTCAGGATTTCAACAGAGATAGAGGTCTTGCTTTTAGGGATTCCCCTCTCTTTAATTCCTAGCTATTTGGCTGGTTTGGGGCTCTTTCTCTGAACTTTCAAACCTGTAAAATTCAACTTTCTGGTTCCTGACTTGTGCATGTTTGGGAAGTTAAGTCAGTTTTGAAGAAAAAAACCAGCAAACTCACAGATAGGGCCGTACACAGCTTTCTTACTGAAGAGCACATTGCTTTCTGGTTTCTGCCCATTTTTTCTCTAGGCCCCTTAGCACCTCTTCCCACACATGCGTAGTTTAGCTCTTGGCCCAGGATTTGGACAGAGTTTATACTCAGAGTTTTATACTCCTTCTGTGGTTTTTCTGCTGCCAGTACTTTTCCTGTAGATTTCTAGCTACGTTTTCAGCCTTGAGCTCTGATCTTTGGCACCTTAGCTGGTAAGGCTGTGGTTTTCCACTGCTGGTTTATTTATTTTATTTTATTTATTTATTTATTTTATTACAACTAGAGCTGTAAGGGTTGGGCATCACCCTCAGTCCGGGAAGACATAAACTCTTAATTCTGACTCCTTCCTGTGGCAGTTTTTTAAGATTAAACTCTCTTGCTTCTGTCTGCTTTTGGACTCTCTTCAGGGTCTAAAATACTGTACTTAGTTGTCCTCTAAAAAATATTTCTTTAATCTTATTTCTACTATTGTTGTCTATGGGAGGGCTTCATGTCTGCTTCACTCCCCTGACATTTCTGGAAGCAGTCTACCCATTAGGTTTTTAATTTCAGTATCTCTATTGTTCTTTTGAAATTTTATTTCACTCCTATGTGAGTTAAACCCACCTGGTGTTCAAGATAATCTTTTTATTTCTCACACTGTAAGTCCCTTCTAAAAAAGTGTATTGGGCCACTTTAAAAGTACTTCTTGATGGTCTGTATCCAGTTAGAACTCAAAAGTCCAGTGTCTGAAATGCTTGAGTGTCCCACAGCACCACTTTTGTCTACTGACTCCCTCTTGCTCAACATTTAATAAGTAATTTTTGTTTTGTTTTAGAGAGAGAGAGAGAGAGAGAGAGAGAATGCACATGTGTGGGCAGGGGAGGGACAGACGGAGAGAGAGAATCTGAGGCAGGCTCCATGCTTAGCTCAGAGCCGAGGCAGGGCTCCATCTCATGACCCTGAGATCATGACCTGAGCTGAAACTAAGAATCAGACACTTAACCAACTAAGTCACACAGTAATTTTTATGTTGTTTGCTTGTACTTGGTGTGTAAAGAATATCAGGGTCCATTGTCTTACATTAATTTTTAAGGGTATGGGTTCCTAGATGAGGCAAGTAGTATAAGTTTGTGGCCCAATTCTACTTGAGGGTAGGCTCATGATTATAGCTTCTTAGAGGGAGACTTTCCTTTCTCATCATACAGACTGAGGACAACCATATCCCCAAGCCAGGGGATAGATTTTTTCCCTGTGATCCATCCCACCACTGACAGAACAGCTCTTTGAAACTCCTGGTTAGTAGTTGTCTGTTATAGTTTCTGCTTACCTCCAGCTCAAGACCTCTCCTTTGTCACCCCACCCACCAGAAGACTTTAACACTTCATCTACTTGATTACTATGAGAAATGAGATGAACTTCTAATACTGCCAGTTCCCACTTACTACTCTGATTTTTTAAAAATATATTTTATTTATTTATTCGACAGAGAGATCACAAGTAGGCAGAGAGACAGGCAGAGAGAGAGGAGGAAGCAGGCTCCCCGGTGAGCAGAGAGCCCAATGCGGGGCTCGATTCCAGGAACCTGGGATCATGACTTGAGCTGAAGGCAGAGGCTTAACCCACTGAGCCACCCAGGTGCCCCACTACTCTGATTTTTTAATTTTCTAATTGATTTGACTTACTACTCTGGAAAGTTTTGAACAGAAAAAATTTTAAAAGAATGCAATAAACTTCCATGTACCCACTTCTATATTTATTCATTGTTAATATATTTTTTTAAGATTTTATTTATTTGACAGAGAGAGATCACAGTGGACAGAGAGGCAAGCAGAGAGAGAGAGAGAGGAAGAAGCAGGCTCCCTGTGGAGCAGAGAGCCCAATGTGGGACTCGATCCCAGGACCCTGAGATCATGACCTGAGCTGAAGGCAGAGGCTTAACCCACTGAGCCACCCAGGTGCCCCTATTCATTGTTAATATTTTGCCTATTTGCTTTTGTATGTGTATGTGTGTTTGCTAAACCATTGTAAATTATATATCATGATATTTTACCCCTAAATATGTTACAATACATCTCCAAAAATGAGGATTTTCTTTACAGGATTGTAATACTATTTCATACCTAACAAATTGTATTAATCAGGCTTCTTCAGAGAAATTTTGTGTGTGTGTGTGTGTGTGTGTGAGAATATGTATATATATATAGAGAGAGGGAGAGAATGTATATGTATGTAGAAGGGGTACGAGAAGAAAAGAATTATCTAAGAAATTTTGCCAGAAAATTCTCTAGAACCAAAAATCATGTATTTCTAGACTGAAAGGGTCCACCACTAACCTACCTCAATGTATGAAAAGATCCTCAGCAAGGTGCATCATTCTAATACTTCAGATACTGGAGCCAGAGAAGATAATGAAAACTTCCAGAGAGGAAAAGAGGTAACATTCAATAATCAGGAATCAGAATAGCATTATACTTCCTCACGTCAGCACTATAAGCTTAAGGGACACAGAGTAATGACTTCATGTTTCCAAGGGAGGGTAATTTACAACTGAGACTTCCATACCCATCTAGACTATCAAATGAAGACAGAAACACCTTCTAAAAAATAACTTTCCATTTACCATTTGTGAAAAAAGCTACTAGATGTAATATTAAATAGCCAGGGACTAAATCAAGAAAGAAGATTGCATGGGAATCCTGGAATAGCAAACCTAAAACAGGAGAGAGGCATGAGGAATCCCAGGAAAATAGTGGTGGGAAGCCACAGGGTCATGACGCTGCCAAAGGCCCTCACAGATCTGAGGACTCCAAGAGGGATGTCTTGATGAAAACTGAAATGGTAAAAAATGTGGTTGAATATATTGAGAGGCTTTTTAGAATCTGTCTGAAAGTTTGAGGCTAAATTAGTGATGAGTAAGCTGAAAACAGGGAAACGAAAGACAGGCACTTGTATGAAAAATGACATGAAATCATCCCCTCCCTTATGTGTAATTAACAGTTACAACATTGTACTAATCTGAACATTGAATCTTGAACTAACCAGTGATGTGACTCTTTAGGGATGATGGGAAGGGCCCTGGGATGGGGGTAAAGCTTATGTAGATAACTGGCTGACAGATCTACAGATAGCTATCTACATAACAGAGGTTATGTAGATAACTGTATCTTCCATAGAATGAAACTAATACATACTGTTTCATAAATACTGCTTAGAAATACAAAGTGAAATATCAGGAGAACTATCTAGAAGAAATAAAAGTAGTTGCATCTGGAGAGCAGGAACCGAGACCACATGGGGAAGGGTACTACTGCTATAAATTTTGTAATACTGTATTATTAAAACTGTGTGCCTGCATTAATTTGATTTTAAATTTTTAAATTAAATATAAAAAATTCATCAATTTCAGGATGTTCAATGCTCTTTGTAATTAATTAACTGTGACACACATAAAGTTGTGTCATAACATCACCATATTGGTAAAGATCTAAGTATTCCTTACCTTCTTCAAGGGCAGAGTGTTCCATCTCCTAAATTTGCACTGTCCAATGCTGTAGCCCCTAGGCATGCATAACTATTTTATTTAATATTAAATAAAATTCAGACTTCACTGTTGTAGTTGTACTAGTCACATTTCCAAGGGCTCAATAGCCACATGTGGCTAGTGGCTGTTGTACTGGACAATGCTGTCCTAAATCACTCTCAGATTCTTCTCTTCATCCCAGCTCATCGCCAGTATGCAGTATGGCATTTTGAGACAATGTGCAGTAGCAATTGAAGGTATGGGCTCTGGAGTTTCAATGCATGAGATCCAGCATGGGTTTCATCACCTCCTAGCTATGTAGCTTTGGGCACATCTCATAACCTCCCAGTGCCTCAGTTTCCCCATCTGTAAAATGAGCATAGTAGTAGCACTGATACCTCCTGAGGGTTGTAAGGGCAGATCGTGGTCATGAATTTACATGAGATGCTTAGCATCATGACTGGCCCATGGTAAGCACTCAGAAAAGGTTACCTGCTGCAGCCAATGTCCTCTCATCATACAATATCATTGTCATCGTCGTAATCCCTTGCCCCATATCTCTTCAGCCACTTCTGAGCTTGCATACAGCCTTGTTGGACAGTCCACACACAAACCGGCAGCTTTCCCTCAAGAGCCTGCCTCCCTTTTTCTCTCTCCCCAAGGGCTTCCTTGGGTGTTAAAGAAATCTGCTCAGTCTGGAGGCATAGCAGCTCAAAAGTGGGGGGATCTATACCTACAAGGGAATCCCTGAGCTGGAGAAGGGTAGCATCACTGGACAAGTATCCCACCTCCATGACTGGGGCAATTCTGAGCTGTCTTCTCCACAGCCTTGTGGAGACCCCAGTGGAATTGAGCCTCACTTGTCCACAGAAGGGACCTGTTCTGTGAGGCATGATTAGCCCTTCTCCTGTCTATCCCTGTCCTGTTCTCCCCTCCTGCACTTGTGCTTTTTGGGATCTCCTCCCAGCCTGTGCCCAAGTCATGGTCTCAGGGTCTGTTTTGGGGGAACCAGCATTAAGAAAATCATCACCATCACCACTGTCATCAGCTCAGGTTCTCCTCATCCCAAGAACATACATACTCTTTTATTTTTTGAAGATTGATTTATTTATTAAAGCAAGTGGGTACATGGTGAGGAGGGGCAGAGGGAAAGGGAGACAGAGAATCTCAGGCAGACTGCCCACAGAGTATGGAACCCAACACGGGGCTTGATCCCATAACCCTGAGATCATAACCTGAGGTGAAACCCAGAGTGGGATGCTTAATTGACTAAGCCACCCAGGTGCCCCCCAAGACCACACTTTTACAGTAGCTTTCTGATGAGTTTTCCCCATCTTCTTTTTCACACAACAGCAAGAGCTATCTTAGTTTAACATAAATGTAGAGGTATGACCTACCTGCTAAATGTCTCCATTGGTTTCTTCTTGCCCAAAGATAGAATTTAAGCTTAGTCCCGCAAGAAAGAATGTTCACAGATCCCCCAAAGCCTCCCTTATCAGCTTCACCTCTGGCTGGCTACGCTGGCTGGCTATGCTCCATCCTCTGAACACACCATTCTCCTCTGTCACTCTGTGTCCTCACGTGTGCCGTCTCCTCTGATTGGAGTGATGATCATAGCAGTAAGGGTCGAACACTTACCTTGCACCAAGCAGTGTTCTATGCAGTCTACACTGTATAGCTCATTTCATCTTCCCCATAACCTTGTGAGGGAGGTTTTAATATTTTCCCTGTGTTAGAGATGCAGAAATCACATACTGAATAGTGGTGCTGGGTCACTCCCAGCTTGTGCCATGTGCCTGGAAGGAAAGTGACATCACACACACACAGAGTTAACGTAAAAGAAATCCACTTTACCAGCTCAGGAGAGAGAGAACGTGGGGGAGGGAGGAAGGAGAAAGAGAACAGTAAATACTGTGGGTGATCTGCCTGACATTCTACTCCTGCGTCTGTGTGCTCCCAAGGGGAGCAAGAGTCTGCTGCTGTCCTGGTTTTCCAGGCCTCTTGTACTGGGAGCACCTGGCTGGCTGAAGGTGATTACAGGGCTTAATTTTTCACGGGGTTCATACAATATAGGTCCCCCAAATGCATGCTGGTTCTTCACTGAGATATGGTACGTCCATCTAGGGGCTTTTCAGGACTGAGCTTGACCATGGGGGTACTGACTCCTCTTTGTAAGTGGAATTTCTCACTCCTAATCTTCGTAAATGAGGTGAGTATCATCCTGCTTCCCCCTGCACCATTGCCCCATAGTCCCCCCCCTTTTCCTGCTTCCTTCCCCGCCTGGGAGACACCTGCTCATCTCTTCTGACACAGGTCAGACATCACCTCCTCTGGAAAGCTTTTCCCTAACTCCCCCGGAGAAGAATTTTTCCTTCCACCCGTGCTCCTGGAGCACCCCACATGCATTTCGTTCCGTGCTCTCTTAGGTTATGTTTTGACGGTTTTGTTTATAAACGGCATCCCCCAGCTGAGTGTCGGAGTCCTCAATAGACCCTTTTTCTCTCCTCTTCCCCCATGTCTGTTTCAATAACCTCCTCGACGGCAGAGACTCAGGAACTGTCTTCTTTGTTTGGTTGTCAAGAAGGCAGGTCTCCTCGTCTTCCAGAAAAAGCAATGAGATCAATTCAGAATTGTTATTATAAAGAGTTGGTCATGTTTCTTAAAGAATCTGGAGTGCCCGAAATAACCTATTCTGCCTCTGTTCACTTTCTGTCCTTTGAGTTCTTTGTTTTTCCCACAAGGTCACTGTTTGGCTGTAGGACTTTAAGAGCCCACTTTCTACAGGGCAATGTGGTCTGTTGAGTTTTCCTCATTAGAGCTGTGTAAATATGTTTGTGTTCTCTATTTTCATCCCCAGATTAAGACATCTCCGTCAACCAGCCAAATCCCCCCTAAACCCTGAAACTGGCACCATGTCTGAAGAGTTTCCAAGTTGCCTCTCTGTGTTGTTGTTTTTTTTTTTTTTTTTTAATCTTATGAAGGATGTGGGTTTTGGTTATGTGATTCTTTTTAAGCCGCTTCATTTGTTTTTGGACTGATTAATAGCATAGCTCCCCAAACTTGGACAGAAACGTCAAATTCAGAATCCCTGGAAGCATAGCAGTAAGAAGCTAATTAGCTCATGTTTTTCATATGAATGAGACTCAAATACACAATCACTGCTTCCTTGTTCTATCTCTCACCCTTGACTGTGCTGGCAAACCTTGCTCTTCCTTTTTCGATATGAGGGGATTTGTTGGGAACCAAAAACATTTCCCTGTACTCCACCTGCTGGATGGAATGAATAAAAGCCTGGGGGAAAGGTCTAAATATTTAGCAAATGTAACCTCAGCCCCCAAAGTTTCAAGTCTGGAATATATTTCACAGTCCCAGGCCAGAAATTTGCATGTCGATGCTGCGTATTTGTGTCCTTTGGCAGAGGGTCTAGAGAAGTGTTAAAATTCAGTTGTGTGGGGGAGAGAAAGAGGGAAAGAGAATGATTATGTACATAGAGCTTCAACTTGGTTATCTACAGATGTTGGAGAATGGAATCTACCTAACTTCCCTTTTCCATCACTGGCCTCTACTTTGCCAGCTAGCCTCAGTTCGCCACATGCTCCCTGCCCTTTGGTCACCACACTTGAGCCTCATTGGCATTGTGTTCCCTCCTGCCACAGGGCCTTAATATATGCTGCTGCCTCTATCTGGAATGTTCTTCACAACACACACTCTACCTCTTTACCTTGCGAGTTCTAATTCTTCTTTCATTTATTAGCTCACTTCCTTAGGGGAAGCCCTTAAATAAGTTAAATCCCCCTGTTATATATTCTGAGGACCCTGGATACTTCTCATTATAAGTGTTTGTCACACTTGCAGTTTTACATGTCTCTGTGTGATCCTTTGTATAAATTGCTTCCTAAAGTATGGTACGCATATGGCACAAATGATTTGCAGGTGTTCACTTTTTTTTAATTTTAAAGTTATATGTTTAGTTTAATGTGTATTAGAAAAAATATGGATATACTCATAGCTTATCCTTTTGTGAACATTTTAGCCTACATTGGGCCTAACGTCAGTAAAACTGTGAATCCACCATCCATAAGCCGGAGGAAGTAGAAGTATTGTGATCAGGCAATGGAGACACAGGTAGGTGAACATTTTGGAAGAGGTATGCAGATGACTGAAGTTTGGGAAGTAGGTTGATATGTTTCTCCTCACTAGAATGCAAGCTCCAGAAAAGAGCTCTTTTGTGCACTGTGTCTTCACCAGGCTCGGTGTATTTCTGGGCCCTGATAAATAGTTGTTGAAAGACTTGACAAGTGCTTCAATCAACAACGTAATGACTCAACAGGTGCCCCTTGTTAGTGAGTTGAGGCCAGCCGTAGATCAGACAATAACGAAAGAAGGCTAAGATTTCTCTTGAGAATCATCTGTATGGATCGCGCGCAGTGGACACAGACCAGAGCTTTGTAGACTTAGAGCGTTCAGCTTCAGATGCCCAGTGGCTTTGTCGAGTCATGGGGCTGCGGGGCCCTTTGCAGTTATCCTGCTCAGAGCCCTGCCCCTAGCATCCTGGGCAGGTGTCATCACAGGCTGGGCTTTCTGAGAGGCAGACAGTGAGGTGAAGATCCACCTGCCGGCAGTTTATTAGGCATTTGGGGATCCACTTCTGTGGGAGGGAAGGAAGCAGGATAGGGCAGAAGGAGAAGTGAGGCCTCCTTGGTAGGAGCCTCAGCCGACGTTTTGAGAAGCTCTGAAGCTGAAATGATCCTTGAGATCTGTCTGGTGTTGAAGCAAAGGAGCCGGGCAGGTATACCCTATGCAGACTGCCTCGGGGAGGTGTGCCCTTGAGTAAGGCGGGTGTCTTCACCTAGGCCATTCCTGAAGGTTGCTGATGGCTTCATCTTGGGAGGGAGACGTGGATGATGTGTCAGACTCTACCACAGGTGTCCATCCAGTGTCTGTGCGAAAGTCTGTGGGAGTGGCAGATACCAGCTGCTAACCATGGGTGTCCTTCAGCCACAGCTGGAATGGCTATAGTTGTGACAAGTTTTTTTTTCCCTTTATGCTGAACCAAAACCCCTTCCTTGTTAAGTTCCCTGTACCTATTCTCATTTTGACCAGCAGAGAAAGAAAACCAAAATCACCCTTGAACTAGCTGAAGAGAGTGAAGACAACTCATTTTAAATCCTTTACCAGGGGCGCCTGGGTGGCTCAGTTAGTTAAGCTGCTGCCTTCAGCTCAGGTCATGATGCCAGGGTCCTGGGACCAAGTCCTGCATCGGGTTCCTTGCTCGACAGGGAGCCTGCTTCTCTCTCCACCTCTGCCTGCCGCTCTGACTGCTTGTGTGCTTGCATGTGTGCTCACATTCTCTCTCTCTCTCTCGTAAATAAATAAAATCTTAAAAAAAAAATAAATCTAACCAAACACAGTTTCTTCAGCTCTGTTTTTGCACATGTCTTTCTGGCCCCTTACTACTCCTGTGTTATCTTCCACATACTTTTTTTTTTTAAATTTGTAAGATTTCATTTAAGATGTGCCATATAAAAGTAAGCTTGGAGATGATCTAGACTTTTATCCTTTTTTTTTTTTTACAGATTTTATTTATTTGAGAGAGAGACAGAGGTAGGAAGAGAGTACAAAGGGAGGAGCAGAGGGAGAAAGACAAGCAGACTCCACTCTGCATGCAGAGCCCATCATGGGGCTCTATCCCAACACCCTGAGATCATGACCTGAGCTGAAAGCAAGAGTTGGATGCTCAACTGACTGAGTCTGGGTGGTTTTTTAAAATATTTTTTTAGAAAAATTTTTGTCAAATTTTTTAAAAATTTTCAAAAATTAAAAAAATTTTGTTATTTTAAAAAAATATTTTATCTATTTGAGAGGGAGAGAGAACGAGGGAGAGAGAGCACAGGCAGGGAGAAAGGCAGAAGGAGAGGGAGAAGCAGACTCCCCACTGAGCAGGGAGCCCAATGCGGGGCTTGATCCCAGGATGCTGGGATCATGACCTGAGCTGAAGTTAGACCCATAACCTACTCAGCCACCCATATACCCCAATTTATATCTTTTTTAAATGAACTGATTAAAAGCAAGATCTTTCTAAATGTGGGTTCATGAAAACAATCTCTGGGAACCTGAATGGAGATTCTAAAAGATCATTTTTAGCTCTATCTTATACTATGTACAATTTATATTTATTATAAAACAATTGCAAATGTTTATTCAATCCTTTTTGTACGCCACATACTGTGTTAAAAGTACTTGCGTGCCTCCATCTCAGTTCATCCTCTCACCAAGCCTGTGAGGCTGATACTGTTTGGATCCTCACTCTTTGGAGGAGGACATAGAGGACAGCTAGATTATGTCACTTGCCCAACATGACCAGGTCAGTAAGCAAAGGAGCCAGGATTCCAACTCTGCTGGTGTGATTCCGGAACTAGCTTCTTCTCTGTGTCTATATTGCATTGGTTACAGTTGCCTTAAAATAACAAGTGACCTTATTATTTTCCTAATAAAATAAAATAAAATAGCAAATTATTTAATATCTCAAGGAAGGACCTTGAACATATGTGATGGTCTTCAGAGAGGCTCAGAGAGCAGTGATTTTTTTCAAGGGCGTAAACCAGAAAAAAATGATGCCTTCATCTAGGGACTGTCTGCCTCCATGCTGACAATAAGCCTTTTAAGGGCAAGGCCCACATTTGTTCATCTCTAATGCTATGTCTGGTGGAGTATCTAAATCATGGTTGTGCAGGTTGTCAGTTGACTGTGTCTGCTTGCGATCCATCCCTCTTTGCCTCCTTTTATTGTGCTGCAGCTGGACCCTGACGATGATGTTTCTCCTTTGCCAGCTGATGCAGCTTTGGCTTTGTCAGCAGAGGGCACCGGAGGGACACTTGAAGGGTTGTCTTTGGGGTTCTTGTGCTTTTCTTCTTGCTCCCGAGGCACAGTGGCCAGCGGTCAGCTTCCAGCGCGAACCTCCAGTGAGTCGCCCTGGCTGGGCAGGGCCACAGGCTGCTTCTAGGGACACTTGTTGCTGCCACTTGGGAAACTCCTTGAAGCGCTCCAGTGAGATCCATCTCCATCCTTGGGCCACAGACACCCCTTTGCTTGTGGAGTCTGAATCTCATCCCTGAGAGAAGGCCCTCTCTCAAGTTTCTTCCTTCCTTGAGTACTTGCCTTAGCCTTGGGACAGAAGCTGCTCTCTCCATCTTCTATGCCAGTATTGCTTCAAGATCTCTCTACCCACTCAGTAGTTAATCCCTCTTTATTAGTTAATAATTCTTCCCATTAAAATTTCCCTGTTCTGATGACTGGTGTGGTCTCAGTTTGCAGACCTGACCCTCACGAACTCAATGCTAGATGTTAAATAAATGACCAGTGAATGAATGAATGAGGGAGGGAATTGAGGAAATGTGCTTCATTTTCAACATATTCCTCCTGCTTATTCTTGAGGACTCGACGGTATGGGGTAGCCCTCTGCCCTGCCAAACTCTTCCAAATGTTCAGGTTGTTGAGAGTTACGAAATTTCAAGCAGTCTATAAAACCTACCTATCTTCTTCTTTTCAGGTAAATATTCTATGACAGATTCCAGTGGCACCACGGATTGGGAAACAAGTTCCTCTCTCATATGTCCCCTCTGCACACCCGCCCTGGATTTACAATTTGGTCCTGTAATATCAGAAGTAATCCAGCCAGTCCTAACACCTGCCCCATTTCCCAGGTCACACTCATGGCTCCTAATGGAGGTGTTTTTTTATTTGTTCATTTTCAAAGATTTTATTTATTTGAGAGAGGGAGAGTAAGCATGGAGTGAGACCAGAGGGAGGAAAGGCAGAGGGAGAGGAAGAAGCAGACTCACCGCTGAGCAGGGAGCCTAACTTGGGACTCAGTCCCAGGACCCCGGGAACACGACCTGAGCCAAAGGCAGATGCTTAGCTGACTGAGCCACCCAGGCACCCCCACAGGTGTTATATTTTGAGAAAGCCATAGATCTTACTGTTTACTTCTGTAGGGAACAGCTGAACTCTCAACACAGTTGATATTGCAGACTACGAACAGTCCTGTTTTTACATTCCAAACAGAACATGTTAGTGTATGAAGACATCCCTGTAACTCACTTTGGAGGAGAAAGCTCTGGGTCAAGGCATATCAGTAAAACTGCTCTTATATTACCTCTGGGTAAGATTAACAAAAGAATTTCTCTTAAGGCAGGAAGATAGGGAATGCCAAAGTCCCAGTGATGTGCGTTCCTGTGTCTACACCTACATCCCTAGACACAGCAACCAAGTGAGCCAAATCCTGAAATTGAACACACTTCCAAACAAGGAGGGCCCAGCCCTTCATTAAGGCTGATAGAGGAGCACATCAAGGACATGGTGAGGTTTTGCTTGTTTACATAATAAAATAGACACCAGTGTTTAGCTGCTGAATGTGTAAATGTAGCCTGTGTGACAGTGGGTAGCTCAGAGGAAGGAAGCAATTTAGGAAATACCTCCTTCCCACATCACACACATTCTCAGAGCCATCAGAAGACCCCAAAACTAGGCCCTACAGTACATGTGTTTTATAAAGCAAACCCACCCTCCAGCTTCAGGCTGTGTGTGACCTGGTTTCTCTTTTTAATTTTCTAACTGGGGTGGAAAGCTAACAGTGTAGTATGTCATGGTCAATATGTCAACCACAGAGTGGGTACAGTGTTACAGAAAGATCCCGGTAGTCATTTTAGTGCATTTCCCCATAACTTGAGAGAATGTTCGATGGATCACTGGGGTCCCGAGTGCCCTGTGTCAGATCCCCACATCTCAGGCTTGGAGTTCTCTGACTGGGTTTTAGAGTAAATTTTATGTACAGTAGCAAGGGAGTTTCTTTCTGGGGCTGGAGGACAGGTCTGAGGAGTGGAGGGGGAAGGTGGGGGTGTGCCGCTTTTCACAAGCCATTACTGCAATTTTAACAGTTGTCAAACAAATGCCTAATGATTTTGAAAAAGAGAAGTTACAAGTCCCATGGCTAGGTTGGGCTTAAGTATTCCTATATTGCACTACAGCTCCTTACAGATCATTTTTGTTAATTTGTACAAGTGCACATGAAGGCACGTCTTCGAGGTATCACTATCACCATACTCCTCAATATAATGGCAACCCAAGGGTATTTAGGGTTAGGATTCTCCTCCCCTCCCCATCCCTTGGCAGCTAGGACATCGCTCAGATAAACGTGGAAGGCAGTGACTTCAGTCACACTTTTCCCTTTTGCTGTCAAGTTCACCCGTAAGAATCCGATTCTCAGCCAGCCTAACCCTCCGAAACATTTAGGGCATAGAGTTACTTTTTTTTAGTTGGTTCAGCCAAGATGAAAATTTTCGAATCCCTGTATAAGATGCATTCCAGTAGCAGTGGTGTTTATCTTGTCACTGAATTATGGTAGGAAGATAAGAGGGTCATTGTCAGAAAGTGATGGAGGCGGGGGAGGATGCTCAGAGACCCTGGGTGTCTCACCTTTTCCTGGCTGTCTACTTTACAAGTCTTGTTTAGAAATAGTTATGAATTAAGAGTTTGGGGATGGGGGAGCAAGAGGGAGGAATGAAGTGAAGACAGTGGGAGTTAGGGAGACAATGCCCTCAGGCTCCACAGTGATGAGAGTTTCAAAGGATGGGAGGGGGCCAATGTCCTCAGGGCCCTTCCATCAGAAATCTGCTAAAAACATTGGAGGCTTTGCAAACAGTGGTGGTTGCCTGTGGGATCTGCATCATTACATTCATTATGCATGATTAGTAGCAAACCAACTAGAAGAATTCACCAAGCCCTCAGAACAGATGGTTCCTGGATAACAGGATGTCCCCTTGTCTTTGAACAAACTGTCTTTGAAAACACTAAAGTCGTAATACAGGATCCCTCATTGGGTTTCTTCATCTTTGGGAAGAAGACCAGTTGCTTTGAGCCAGTGTTTTTCAAAAAATTGTGATTGTAACCCATTAATGTTGTGACCCAATTTAATGGATCTTTGACCAGCATTTTTAAATGGAATGTAATGGAAAAAATGCATTGTCTGTGTATAGTTTCCTGCTGTTTTTGTTTTAGTTGTGTGTGTATACATATGTATGTACTGGGTTGTGATAGAAAATGTAGTTCTTACTGTGGATCAAGCTCCAAAGAGTAGGAAAATATTGGGTTTAGGTGACTTTAAAAGGAAAAGGAGTGATTGATGGTGGTGTGTAATTGGTAGATTGGACAAACTCTGCCCAGCCATTATTAATAGGTACTGCTTGTTGAGAGTGTGTGTGTGTGTGTGTGTGTGTGTATGCTTGTGTGTGCGATCTGACTCTGTCTAGGAAGAAACAATATGCTTTCTCCTAAGAATAAGAAGTCCTAAGATTTAGGGGTGCCTAGGTGGCTCAGTTGGTTAATGCCTGCCTTCAACTCAGGTCATAATCTCAGGGTCCTGGGATCAAGCCCCCTTGTTAGCGCTTCTTGCTCAGCAGGGAATCTGCTTGTTTTTCTCCCTCTCACTCTGCTCTTTCCCCTGTTCATGCTCTGTCTCTCTGCAAATAAATAAATAAAATAAATAATAAACAAATAAATAATCAAAAATAAATAAATAAATACAATAAAAAGAAGTCCTAAGATTGAGAAGTTTATTTAAAGAGATGTTGCTTAGTATGAAAATAATATCAGAAAATCTGATGGGCAAATTAATATCCTTTGTTAGGCCCTTGAGATGAAAGAGATGCACCCTTTGCCATTGACTACAAGTTGTAAGTCCTTAAATTTTGGGGGGGGGGGTCATAGAATGTTTGCCTCAGCACAAGCTGGTCAACTGTATGATAGTAGCATAAATTTTCATAATTTTTACTATGAAGAAAAAATATCAGTTGATTTAGTTATGATACTTGGCTATTCAGGGGGCAAATCCCTTGAACGTACTTCCCTGATGGATCCCTAGAAGAACACTAATATTGCCTTAGGTTTCCAAACAAAATGAAAAAGTTTTCTACCTTAGCTTTCCTGTCAGCTTTTATGGTATCCTCTGGTGACAAGCTGTGTCTAGAAAACACAGGAGCCACACCTGTCAGGTGCGCAGGGGAAAGATGGGGGAGACCTTCCACAGGAAGATGAGACTGTGTTGTTTTAAAACTCAGAGAGACATTATCACCTTTTAGTGGAACATTTATTAATACTTGTAAGGTGCCCAAAAAAAGAGCAACAGTGATGTAAAATGATAGACGTCTTCTTCATCAGAGGTCTGCTTTGTAGCCCATGGTCTCGGTTGGTTTAGGCAGTACGTTCCCCAAGGCTGAGGAGTCGGGCTCTGTCACTTCTGACACAAAGCAAGGACCTTGATCTTCAGGACCACTTGATGCTCTAGTCAGTTTTTGATAAGTCCACACTGTTGGCTGGAGGAGGCTCTAATTATCATCCCTCACAAGGAAACAGATCACTAACCACCTCCATGTTGGGAACAATCAAAAGCATAAATGCTCCTGATGCTTCATACAGAATGTCAGGCAATTCTTAACAGTTGGCCTGAGAATGAATCCAAATGAGAGGCATGTGACAAGCAGATGGCTACATGACTTACTCAAGGAAGAGAGAGAGCACAACAGCAATGCTCCATCCATGTTTAAGGAACTAGAGCATGTTCCTTGTGGCGGGGCATCTGACAACCACCCCCCCCGCCCCAACAAGACCTGACAGGCTCTTTTCCCAATTTGAAAGCAGTGCCCCTGAAGCCGACATGGTTCTACGGTTGAAAATAGTAGGTTTACCTCGCCATGTCCTCTGACACCTTGATAGGGATTTATCTTACACTGGGTGTTGCAAATTCTTCCAGAACCTGGGTTTCTGGGTCTTGCTGTTTGTTCAGCGGGAACCTATACAGTCTGCGTTTTCACTTGACTGAAGTAAATGAATCCACAGCGTCTTTCATCATAAATATAATGCCCTGGGAGAGAGTACAGCAGTGAACCAGACAGACAAGGTTTCCAGGGGCCCCAGTACCCAGGACAGTGCCTGGCACACAGTAGGCACAAAATACATATTCACTGAATGAATGCATGAATAATGACTGGGCAGAGGTTGTGGAGGCCACCGTAGTGTTTCTTCTAACTGCTGTGGATCTCTGAAACCACAGACTTCCTGTCTCATCTGTTAGCAACATTTAATTTTTCTTGGCCAGTGTTATATTTGAATTTGATTCATACACTAAAAATTATGGACCATTATAAATATCTTAGATTTCCTCTCTCGGTACCCTTTTCTGCCAGATCTTCAGAGTAAGGAGATATTAAACCACACTGCATGATCCCCATCTTGCCCGTAAGGATTTACTAAAATAACATAGAATTGTCTTATCCAAGTTACAAAAACAAAAATTTCTGAATGCAGAATGATATTATGAACCATAGTATGAACTTAGTTCAGTTCCTCAGTTGCACTGTTGCTTTGAACTTTCACAAATTGTCTTCCCCCCATCATAAACATGACAATTCAGTTAGTAAAGAATTATTTTTCCATTAGTCATGTCAATTTCTTATACCATGAGCTAATATTCTCAACAGTTTTTATCCACAGTTATATCTTTGCTTCAGAGTCCCCACTTTCAAAGGAAAATTGGTAATAGCACAATGGAAAATGAAGTACAATCTCTTTTTATAGGTAAGTATAGTATAAGTAGTAGATAATTGAAGAACTTATACATCATAGCCTGTTATTTTATTCTCAGTGGCTGAATGCTAATCAGTTAACTGACTTTTGAGCTCTATATTTTTAAATGTGACTAAAACATACAGTCTCACAGTAAATGTAAATGGCTTATTAAGGGCCTTTACATGGCAACAGTATCATATGTCAGAGATGAATGGTGTTTCTAATTTGCTAGCCACTTGGGTCAAGTTTACTTTAAGCAGGAAGCATATTTATACAAGTAATCGTAACACAAATGGTCTCTTGAGAAAAGCTGTTGGTGAGGGTTTAACATTTTTGAAGTATGCTTTTGGATCTCTTCTAAATGGGTATTTTATAGCCACTGGGCCAAAGCGCCTTAAATCCATGATCCGTCGCACCAGCGTCACTGCTGCTGGTGCTGCCTAAACGCTCAGGAAGTCTCAGGGTGTGTATGTTTCTAAGGGGGAGGCAAGAGAGGGTCAGGGGGCTTGAGCCACGTTCCTTTGCTTCAGCACTTTGCTACATAAAGTGGGGGTGGGGGAGAGGGCAGCAGCCCCTGACGTCCCCAGGGCATGTTAGAAATACAGACTGCACCCCAGTCCCACTGCCCCAGAATCTACACTCGATCCCAGTCCGCTTGTGATTTTTAAGTCTTGCCTGGGACCCCAGTTCCTCTGTTTTCTGGGGACTGGGCACAAGTCATGGTGTCCGTCTCTCTTTCCTCCTCACTTCTGGAATCTACCTCTTTCTAGGAAAGCATCCCCTCAGCCCACATTTCCTTTCTTTCTCAGCACTCCCACACTCCAGACCCAAATGAATTTACCAACATTGGATGTTTTCGCTTTTATCAAGAGCCCACTTCTTATGCTGCCCGTCTGACATCATCCTGGGGCTTCCTGCTCCCAAATAATCTTGGGAAAGTCAAGGCATCATAAGGACTTCCAAAGCTATGGATGTATTCTGCTTTCTTGCGACTAAGCCTCCCATTCTTTGTTAATTCTGCATTGAGAGCCCATCCTCCTAAGCTGTCCACCAGAACCCAATCTCCATTTGCCATTTTAGTCCCTTCTCTTTGGGGCGGGGGGTTGATTTCTTTGTCCCAGTTTCCACTCATGGAACACTGCCTTCCCCTAACCTAGTCATAAACTTCTCTGTTAATATATGTGGGGAACTGAAAGGACGAAAGGGCATCATGCGAGATGTTTGGGGAAATCACCAACAGAGTTTACTCAGTAGAGGGAATTGTATGCAGTTACTAATGACCCACATGGCAGGCCTCTGAACACACTTCATTTGGCCACACCTTTGCTTTGAGAGGCTCAGCCTATAGCAGGTGCCCGGAGGCAACTGGACATTCACACACCCAGACTGACCAGCCAGTTGGCCCCTAGAAGCAATTTGTTCCCTCTGCTCCAAACTGTGCTGGGCTAAGAGGCTCTGCAAAAAAAAGTGAACGGGGCATTTAGAAGCGCATTGCTTACAGATTCAGGCTCTGTGGGCCAGGGGTTAGTGCAGCCATGGTCAAGGGAGCAATCTGGGGTCAGTTGGGTGAGGATCCCCTCAGCCTCCTCTGGAGTGGTCGGCACCCAGAAGAGATTTCTTTAATCAGAGGAGACTGGCAGGGGGAGAAACAGAATTGCTTTCTGGCCATAGTGAGTCCGAGGACCGCGTTTGCAGCTTCCATTCTTCTTGAGACCTACAAACCAATTCTTTTCGGCGTGCTTCTTGGATGTGTAGGTGTTGTAATGGTTTTCTTCCAGCCTTTCCAGGAACAGACATTCCTCATTTGGTGTCTGCTAAAAAGATAAGACGGGAGAGAGGAGAATTATTAGTGACTGGTTTTCAGTGTGGTTTCTCTGTCTGCTAGCCACTGTGACCTGGGGCCAGTCTACGGAGTCTCTTTGTGCTTTGGTTTCTTTCTCAGGAAAAGCGAGATTATAATGGGACCTGTTTCTGAGGGAAGTGGTAATGGTAATGACTTAGAACAGAACCCAGCACCTAGTGAGCCTTCAAATTCATTTACTGTTTTTGCAAGTTCCCCTTCCTTCTGCTGTCCTCAGGACCCTGGAGTTCCCTGCTGGGGAGGTCCCGAATGATCAGCCGTAGCACATCAAAAGCAGGGCTGAGCCTTTCGTCTCTAAAGGCTGGCACATAGACATGACCCTGAAAAATGGCCAAAATTGGTAAAACCAAACTGTGATGTGGTGGGGATTTTTAAGTTTGGACTTGAAAAATAAATGACAACCTACTAATATTATTTTATATCCTGGCAACTTTCACTAACAATATCAGGATTTTTATGTTAACATTGTTTGGGATATAAACACTTGCACAAAATGTGTCTTAAGCATAAAACATTATTCTGTAACTTAAAGGTTTTAAAAACTGAACATAGCTTTATTTTTTCCTATGTATAAAAAATATCTACTCATACAAAGAATTGTCCTTTTTTTTTTAAAGAATTGTACTTTTAAAAATCACAACTTTACTTTAAGAAAGAAGGAAAAAATTAAAATAAAACAACAACACCCCAAAGCCACCCACCCAGGTATAAGGGCTGCTAACAGTTGATGGAACATACTTTCACATATCTTTACGTATGTACACACGGAGGGACATAGATAAGGCCATATGGATAGAGACTGATGATGTTAGCAAAATGGCATGCTATCACTGCTTTTAAAAAGAAGTGGGAAAGAAACCTATGAAAACATTCAATCTCACAAGAAAATGCAAATTAAAAATAATATAACAGGTTGGCTATAATATCTGCAAAGAACAAAAAAAATTGCAATGCTTGGTATTGTGAAAGCATAGGACATAGGCACTTCTGTGCACTGTTGGTGAGATAAATTGGTGACAATTTTCTCAGGGTAGTTTGGCAATATGTATTACCTTTGACCCAGCAATTTCATTTGTAGGAATTGAGCCCTAGGAGATAGTTGAGCAAGTATAAAACGTTATTTTCAAGGATGGTCTTTGCAGTACTGGGTATAATGGGAACACACTCGAAGCAACCTACATCTTTATGGAAAGGTGATTGGTGAAGTGGCTAGGGGCGCACCCATGCAGTGGAATCCAGTGCAGTTGCCAATTTATTAATATGAAAAGATCACTAGGACATATTAAATAGTCCAGTTACTTGAAAAATAGCTACCAACAATTACTGTTTTACTTGGAATTCATCTGCTAGAATGTGGTAAGAAGGACCCCAGGCATTTGGCTTCCTATTTCATCAGGATTTTCTAATACATTTGTTATACTTGAAGATAAATGATATAGGCTGTATATCAACTTTGTGCCAGTTCCTAGTCACGTGATCTAGTATTATCTCTTCACTCACAGTGGTGGGTGATGCCCTTCCTGGTGGTTTCCAGTCTTGTTGTTCATCATTCTTTATTCATGGGCATGTTTGTGTATGTAGCTGTAAGCCTCACTGAGGGAAGAGGTGGAAACTTGTCAGCCTTGCATCTACCCAGCCGACGCAGAGTCTTGCGGAGGATAGGTGCTCTCCAGCTAGGTGGTGACTTTCATTTGCTTCTTGAGAGTGTGGAAAGCAGTCCATAAAGTTCCCTTTGGTTTGTAAGGAACTCTGGAACAGGAAGTCTCCTGCTCCTTATTCATTTGTAGTCTAGTGGAGTGACATCTGGGTGAGACACTTTGGATCCTTTTAGAACAAGATGGGAGATAAGGGTAATATCTGATTGGGTGACTCTTGCTATCTCTGCAGGAACTTATCCAGACATTAGTGTTCGATGCATATTGCCGGGTGTGGAAGGGGGTGGGCAGTGGTGGACCTGCGTGGGTTGCTCACTCCTGTGTAGGGAGGGTCCCCCATGACACCCCTCAGTGGGCGTCAGGCCTGTGTTCTGTGACGAAGCTGAGGACAGCCACGTCCCTCACCTGACGTCTGTGTTACACTAGAGCAGTTGACACACACAGAGCGGCTGAGTCACAGGCTGAGTCAGCAGGCCGCATCACGGAACTTCGTCTGTCCCTCCACCAGGATTTGTCAGTAGTTGTTATGCATTTGGTGCAATGCCAAGGGCCTGGAGATTAATAGTTGATTCATAACTATTTTTAAGATGATTTTTTTAATATTTAGCTCTCTTTTTCCCCACTATATGGGTGACATAGGCCTACTGTAGAAAATCTGGATAAGACAGGCATTCACATATTACACCATTGGATGGTTATCACCCCTAGAGATAACTATATTAATATTTTGATATATAATCTTTCAACTTATTTTCTAAAATAACATGTCCTTTCCCCAGGCATAAAAATTTGTACCAGGGTGGATTAACACCTAAAACTGGTTAGACATGTGAGGCAGAACTCAGAGATATTTTAGAACTTATCATTATTGGTGGAGAAATATATAAATTATCAGATATGATATATTAAGATTACCCTCTGAATATTTCCGGTGAAGTATGGGGATGGCCAGGACTATGGTGGGAACCTAGAGGAAATTGGATTTGGGGATTCTCCCTCAGTATTTTTATACAAGTAAAAGATGGTTATATTAAATGACAAAATGGATTTAAAAGAGGAAAAGCCATAAACTATAAGTATAACCTGGAAAATAATGAGGAAAAGGGATTTATAAACTTATTATTCGTCTTCTAGCTCTCACTGATGGGGCACCTCACACGTGTCGGCAATATCGGTGGGTGGGTTCTGTGCACTCTCTCGGACCCCTCTTAACGCCTCTATGTGACAGTCACCACCCATTACTAGCCTCATTTTAGACAAGGCTCAGAGGAGGCAAGTAACTTGCCAAAGTTGCAGAAAATTTTCAGTTTTGAGTCTGAGATTCAGTGATTGATCAGTTGATTGATTTTATCACCAAGAAGAAAAACCACCTTAAAAAAAAAAATCTGCTTTCTATGTAACAGCTACTGCCTATCTCCAAACCCTTTAAAATGGCCCCATTTGATCCATATTTCAGTGAACAGCCTACAGGAGGCTGCTCATTGCTCTGACAGTGTCGTCTCCTGACCCCTAGTAGGCGGCATGAGAAACCAAACTGTGTTCACATTCCCAACCCTGCCTGAAGTTACAGCTTCAAGAGGCAGTCTTCTGTGCCCACTGCCCCTTGGCAGTTTGATGTAAGTTAAAGAGAGGTTCAGACCAAAACCCCCTACTAGCTGCCTTTTTGTAGACATCTTCATAAAAGGGAAGAAAGGGGTTTGGCCAAGCCTCAATGATCAATTGTTAAGATATAGAGAAAGGATCACTGACATGTGGAAATAATTTCAAACCTTGGGCCCACTGGCTTTAGTTCTCTTTCCATTTAAATCTTCTACCAGAGATACCAACAGGGGCAAAATTATACTGTTTCTTTTCTTTTCTCCTTAAGACTGATACATATACTGAGTCAAACCCGTGCAAAGCATTACCAAGGAGAGGGTCGGAGCAGAAGATGTGGAAGATTTTTAGCTCCTGAATAAACTCTGAGACTGTGCTTCTCAAGGACATGTGGCCCATTCATCATCACCTCCCTTCAGGCCTTAGACATGGGAGCCACTTGCTAAATATTTGTTGGATGACGAGTCGCACGCTGGAGTCTAGGCTCTACAGTTTTTGTGAGAAGCGTAGAGAACACATAGCCTATGGTGTTGCTCCAGAAACATTGTGGGAATGAATGAATGCAGTGGGAATAGGTATTCTGAAATGACTGACTGAGGAGTTACTGAAATTTCAATCAATGTCTCCTCTGTGTCCAGGCGATAGTATGTTTGAGTATTTTGAGAGAGCACCACAAGAAACTCTTTCATGCCTGCGCCTAAAATAAGGCAGGGTAGAGGGTGGGAATCCTGCTGGAAAAAACAACAAGCAGAGACTAATTGTTGCTTTCTAGTTTGCATCACTCAACGTAACACGATTTCTGGAAACCTCAAACCTTGGCCGTGTCCGGAAGCATGTCAGCCTCATACTTACTGAGCCGTACAAAAGCCCATCGGTGTCCATGGCCAAGTACTGGCCAGTCTCGGTACTCTTTATGTACACCTCCCCCACGCTTTCCGCACTGAGCTGCAGCTGAACTGAAACAAAAATAACACGAGCAAAAGTAAATAAACACTAAACCTTTGCCGATAGGGCCTGGCGGCCAGGACAGTTAGCCATGGAAAATTTTGCTCATTCATTTCTCAGTGCCCTCAAGGATGAACCTCACAGTAATCAAAACATAGAAACACAGTTCCTTTTTCTTTGCCCTCCAAAGAAAGCTGCCCTTTGGGAATGATGTTCTTGAGAGAAGGAGAGATGATGATGGGCGTGCCTGCCATCCCCCTGTTGGTTACAGAATGACCCCTCATGCTCTTCCTCTGTCTCTACCCCCTCCTGGTGGGGAATCACCATGGGAGGAAGAGACGTTCACTTCCCTGGGTGCTGCAGAGTGGCCAGCTGGCCAGCCTGACTGTGTTCCACTTTAATTAGCAACCTGCTTTGGGAGGGCTTTTTAGGGCCCCAACCTGTTCGGCGTGGGAGCTTCTTGTGGACAGATTGTTATTTTAAAAAATCCCATAGCGTTTTTTTCCCAGACAGAGAGGTCCCAGGAAGTTGGACCGGTTAGTGCATCTGAAACTCAGGGAACACTCCCACTGTGAAGTTCAGTCAACGGCCAGCCTCTGTGGCAGCCCAGCTGGGACAGAGGCTGATGGGAACCCTGGCTTCTCCTCGGGAACACAAAGTGGATGTCTGGAAATGCAGGGATGGGAATGGTGGTTCTCATCCTGGGGTGATGTTCGCCAGGTGACATCTGACCATGTCTGGGGACATTTTGGGCTGTGTTGGCTACAGTGCAAATGGTACATCGAGGCCAGGGATGCTGTGACATGTTCTGCAATGCTCAGGGCGGCCCCCACAACAAGGAATTATTGGGAAACTATGAGGCCAAGGCCAAGGACCTGAGTTCCTCTGAGTTAGACTCCCCATTTACACTGGTTAATACCCTAAGGAGCCTTGCCCACTGCTGGACCACTATCTGGAGTATAGCAGCCATTCAATAATTCTTCATTTGTTCATTCTCTCCTAGTGGCTCTCGAGGGGGAAGATCCTTTGATGGCTCACATTTGAGAAGCAAAATTAATTCTGGGCTCTCTAGATGATGTCTTTGGTGACTAGACTGTCACAACCATCGTGATGACTAGGGGTAAAAAATCTAGCTGAGGACCAGTGAGCACCCCGTTCTCCGGGAGGACAAGCTGGTCTCCCTACGGGTCGGCTTAGTCAGAGGCTGGGGGGCAGGGTGGGCTAGAAGGAACATGGGGCTCTGGTTGGCAGCTGGAGACCCCTCATTGCTTTTCCTTGTTTTCCTGCTTTAGTTAATTTCTTTGAATAGGAAATACATTCACCTGTTTCAAACTTGGAAACCGTGTAAGAGGAGACAGAGTGTTCCTTCTGTTGTCTCTGTCCCCCAGCCTCCCAGGTGCAACTGTTGGGGATACAGTGATAAACAGGACAGATGAGACACTTGTCCTTCCTCCCAGAACACATTCTCTGGTGCTGGGGAGAGGCAGAGATAAATGAGTAAACCCCTCCTAGATCTATTTTATGTGTACCCTTCTAGAGAGCTTTTATGCACATCTGGGAAATACATGTTATCCTTCCTGCTTTTTTTATTTTTTAACACCAGTGGTATGATACACACATAACTGTGTACCTTGTTCTTTTGTTTGTTTGCTTAACAACCGACTAGAGATCTTGCCAGTTAAGCACTGAAAGAGTTAACCTAGTTCTATCAGCCAGCTGCTCCGCGTTCTACTACGTGGCTGTACCATAATCATTTAACCACTTCCTTATTAATATGTTTGTATTTTCCCATTTCCTTCTGTTTTCCTTATCTTCTGATTCATCCCAAGAGTGATACATAGTTACTCACCCTTACTGAAGATGCGGTTCTCTTGTCCTTGGATGTGTTTGCTACAGAGACTCGGGTCTCCTCTAGCTTCCTGTGGTCAGTGCAGTTTATCTAATTCACAGGAAGGAAACTGGAAGCCACTGATCTCCTTTCCCACGGGTCCTCCTGACTTGGGTTAGTCCAAGAGGGTAGTCATGAGAGAACAGGCCAGAAGGCCTCCATCATGATCTGGGCCTCCCCTCTAGCCTCACACCACACCACTTGCTCGCTCACTCAGCCCGCCCCACCCATTTAACTCTCCCGACACGTCAGGCTCTCTCCCACCTCAGGATTCCTGCCCACGCTTGACGCTTTGTCTGGCACCTTTTTCCCCCTGATGTTGACACAGTTGGTTCTTCTCCTCATCCGGGCCCCAGCCTAAATGCCCCCTTCTCAGGGAGGCCTTTCCCACCAAGGCCCCCACAACTGTCTATACACAGCCTTGTCCCTGCCAGTGCCACCTGAGTTCCCCCATCGTCCTCTTTCTCAGTCTTTTGTTTCCTCTGTGGCACTTTATGTGGCAAACACCTATTTTTGTCATTTAGGCGTTTGCTCCTTTGTTTCTGCCTCCCCAGGAGAATGTGTACCTGGGGAAAGAGCAGGGATCTTCTCTATCTGGTTGTCCGTAGATCTGAAGCCCCTCCCGCTGGGCCTTGCCCACTGGCTCAGCCAAGATAGATTTGTCTAATGGACAATGTTAGGCCAATATTTGCAGAGATGAACCTGCTGTCCATCATCAGTAAGCTGTGCACTTTGAATTGTGTCTCCAGTGATGCTTTGTGGAATGAAGTAAGAGGGACCGAGCTGAGCATTCCAGGCTCTCCCACCAGGCTTCTGGGTGACCTTGGCGAGGCTCCTTAGCCTAGAGGCCACAGTCTCTTTATCAGTAAGAGGGCAAGCCTTTGTGTCTAGCCTCTAAAGTTTTCCCCAGCTCTAAGAGTCTATGAAGCAGTAAATACCTTTCACAGCAATGCTGCATGCAACAGAATATTGTTCGGCCCTAAAAATGAACAGAGCACTATTACGTGCTACAGCGTGGATGAGCCTTGAAAACATGCTCAGTGCAAAAGCCAGTCCCAAAGGACCATATATTGTATGGTTTTATTTAAGTGAAATGTCCAGAGTCGATGGACGCATAGAGATGGGACATAGATGAGTGGTAGCCAGGGCTGAGGAGGAAGGTGGGGAGAACAAAGGGGGAATTCCGGTTGAGAGATCCAGGATTTCTTTTGGAGGGGATGAAATTGTTCTAAAATTGAATGTGGAGATAGTCACAAGTCTATGAATATATATATATGTAAAAAAACCATCAAGTTGTACACCATAAGTGGGTTAATTCTATGGTATATGAATAATATGTTGATAAAATTGGGGGTTTTTTTTAGCACTTTGTGCTTTCATTGGCTCTTATGGTCTTCAGAGAAGTTTTACATATATTTCTCTGCCATTTTCTCGGCATAATCTTGATGTTTAAGAGAGACCGAGGGAAGGGACTGACTGTGTAGGGATCACCTAAGCGTGCCAGGCGTCGTGCTAGTTTCTGTTCTGGTATAAACAGTATAAAATTAGAGTATGGGTTCCAGAATCAAACCACACGAATTCAAATTCTAGCATGGCTGTGTATTAGCTGTGTGATCACTGGGCAAGTTATTTAGCTCTTGTTGCCTTATGCATGATGATAGCACCTGCTTCATGGAATTGTTTTGAGGATTCAATGATGTAATGCATAGAGAGGGCCCAGGACCATCACTGTCATTTCCACTGAGCTACAGTGACTCCATTGCTTTTCCCAGCGTTGTCTGGAGGAAGGTGGCAGTGACTTTGTCCTATAGGTGAGAAGACTGAAGCTCGCTGATGACATGTTTTACCCAACATTTAACGTTGTGACCAGGGCCCAGCTCTGAGTATTGCAAGTATCCTGTGTTTTCTTCTCTTTAAGACAACACCTTGGGCTCCAGTGATGGGAAAGATGACTCCAAATCCAGCCAAATTCTCTTTTCTTGCACCCTCTTGTGTTCAAGGTCAGACAAGATGTATAAGATGGCAAATGGTCATCCAGTATCCCACTTGCAGCTCCTGGTTAGCTGCTGGGACTTTTTCCACCTGCCCACACATTATATAGATATTTATTCAAACACATTATAGGTGCTACAGAAATCCCAAAGGACAGGTCCTTTTGTGTAATCAAGGAAGATTTAAAAAAAAAAATGAATTTTATATTTCCAAGCAGTTTTAGGTTCACAGAAAAAATGAAGGGAAGTCAGTGATTTCCCCTGTGTCCCCTGCTGTCACACGTGTGCAGCCCCTATTATCAGCACCCCCATCACAGTGGTCCATTTGTAACAAGTGATGGACCTACACTGACACATCATTATCAGCAAGGAGTGTTTTTAAAAAGATTTTCATTTCCTAGCTCATTTCTGTTCTCTGCCTTCCTTAGTCTCCGTTCGTCTTTCTGGGGTGGGGGGCAGGTAGAGTCAGCTTCGTTGTCTGTGGACTCCCATGATGGCCACACGAAGGCCTCACGGAGGTAACCATGAGCCAGAGCTGCTTGGCACAGGACTCGGTCCTTGGCCATGAGCCCCAACGCCAGGCTTGTTGCACTGGTGAGAGTTCGTCTCAAGAGTTTCCTCTGTAAATATTATTTCTCCAGGATGTCCAAGTTTCATAGCTCATTTTCACTGGATTTCTTTCTGGCTAAGTTTCCTAAACATATATCCTTTGCGAGCGGGCCTGGCAGGAAGGAGTAACACCCAGCCAAGGCTGCTCGTGGAACCAACGAGGTGTCCGGCTCCCTCCAGTGACTTCATCCACTCTTCTCAACCTCCAGCTCTGGCAGCTGTTGCCCGGGAGGAGCGGGAAGGAGGGCGTGTGAGAAAGGGGGCTCCGAAAGGGGAGGGGAGACCACACAGCCTGGCCCAGCACCAGCTCCTCCCTCTCAGAACAGCACCAGGGTTTGGAAGCTGCTCAGTCCACACACATTCCCTGCCCATCCATCCCTGGCATGCTGAGAACTGCACCCCATGCCACACAGGGACCCCACACTGGGAGCCGAGGGGGCTCAGACCTGTGATGGTAAATATGCCCACTTGAGAAACCCCGCTCATTTTTCAGCTAGAAGCAAACACAAGTGCAACACCCACAGCAGAAACTCTCTTTCTCTCTCATATGTATTAAATAGTATTATGATACATACACATATGTATTAGGTAGAATATATATATATATATATATATATATATATATATATATATATAAAAAAAAAAAAAAAAAAAAAAAAAAGAAAAGCAGAAAATAATGCAGAGTGAAAAAAGCAAATTGCAAAAGAATATAGTAAATCCTTGATGAAATCCTTTATAAAACACAAAACAGTGTGCATAGTTCATGAATATATAGGGAGTAAAATGAGAAAATGTGCCTTAGATTCAGAACAAATTCCTACCAGTTGCTGCCCTGGGAAGGATGAGGAGAAGGGCTGAGTCTGCAGAGGGCAGTGGGAGGAACCTCTCTTTTGTCCTAGCTCTTCATTTTGTTAAAGACACAATTCTGAGGCAGACCCAGCCATCGGGTGACCCTGGTTCGGTCTGAGTGGTGGGGCTTCTGGTGACTGTGGACTTCTTTTCGGGGACATCGTGGTTGTATAAAGCTCAGCTCTTAGTCAATGCGCAAACACTCAGAGCTGGCCAAGGCTCCTGTTGCTTGCTCTTGACCACTGGGGCTTGACCCAGGCCCCTTGCAGACCCAAGCACAGGTGTCCATGAAGGTGAGTCTTCTTAGGGGGTGATGGAGCCAGGAAAGTTAATGAAGCAGGACAGGGATGAGGGGGCACTGGGGCTCCCCCGTTCTCTGCTCAGTTTCCTTTTCTATCACCTTCCACCAGGTTAACCAACACCTGCACGAACAGGAAGAAGCAGCTTTTCTTTATCCTGAGCAGGAATTTAGGACTTCCTGTCTGAGATAGGAGGGTCCTTGGCTCTAACCCATTCCCAGGATGAAAAGGCAAGTACTTTTTCAAAAATGAGACAAGTCAATTAGTCCATAGAGTACTTATTGTTCCACTTTCGATTTATCAGGAGAAATGGAAGCATTTTTTAATTAAACAACTTTTTTTTTTTAATTTGTCGCTTTATTTTACTTATTTATTTTTTATTTCTTTGTTGTGGTTCCCCAGTTTGCCCAGCTCTGCCCCTGCCTGGGACTCCTGCCTTCTCTGCCCCCAGCTGGGCCTCTTCTCTGCCTCTCACCAGCAATTTTTTTAAAGGTACTCTAGCTAGACATCAGTTTCCTAGAGAAATTCAAATTTACAAAGCAGTATAACATTTTTTATACACAGGCTATGTTTGCTTGGTGGATTTGTGACCATCATGTGCCCAGTAGAAACTGGGAAGCACAGAAGGCTGTGCTGTCTAGGAATGTGTTCTTTATCAAAACTAAAGATCAAGGTAATCTCCACCTTTGTGGATCGTGCTCCTCCCTGCCCCCCTGCTTACACTTTGAATCCCTTCACGGGGCTTTTTGCTTGAAGGAGTGTACATAAAGGTGAACCCGGAGCTTTTGGGGGGACGTGCCAGCCCCAAACTAGGCAGTCTAACCTGTTTTTCTGCCAGAGCTCTGCCTGTATCTCTGGTGTTCTCTTCTCCACGGTGCCTTCCATTAGCTCTTAGCAGTACTTTTATTCACAGGAAGATACATGATTCTTATTTCCAAGGATAGAAAGAAAGAAAAAGGTGCCAAGAGCCTGCAGCTGCCAAGACAAAGGGAGCTTTGGGGCCCTGCACATGGTTCCGCACCCCAAGCCATCCTCACGTCTTCCTCTTCTGCCCCTAGAAGTTTTTAAAGATAAGATATCAGCTGGTGCGTTCAGGGCACAAATGAGTGCAGAGGGAGGTTCTGCTCTGGTAGCATGCCCGTGGCCTTTAAGCCTACTTTCCACCTCTGCTCTCCAAAGAGAGGCCAAAAGAGATTACGTGCCTAGTTTATTCTGGGTCGGAGACTTCCCGTCCTTTGCCGTGTTTACTCAAAGTGAGGTCAGCCTCATTCAGAACTCAGTGAGGTTGTTTTATGTCAGTGGCATTTATAATTAAAGTGTAGCCACAAGCCGAGCTCCGTAAAACATTAGAGGAAGATGGAGAAGTTTAAAAAAAAAAAAAAAAAGTGAATTTGTGGAAAGAAAATTCCAGTGGTTTGGAATACATATATGTATGAAAAAGACTTTTCTTAGAATGTGTAAAGGTGTCTGCTTCTGCTTTAGGGTCTGAAAAAAAGATCCCTGGAAAATTTCGATATAGTCCACGGACTATGTGATATTAAAAAAAAAAAAAAAGTCTTTCTAGAGATTTTTCTGCATAACAGATAAAGGGTGAGTGGGATGAAGGGCAGGGAGACCTTTGGCATCCTATCTCACCAAGGTGGGAACAGCCCGCAGGGGGTGGGGGAGCATTTCTGCCTGAAGACTGGCCCTGCTCACTGGCTTCTGCCAACAGGGCCCAGTTGTGCCCACCCTGGTGATCTGAAAAGCTGTCTTGACTTGCAGCACAAGCCAGTGGGGAGCCAAGTGTCCTTACCATGAGGTGCCAAGTCATAGCAGACAAACTGCAGACTGCACGGTCCCAAAACAAGGAGGTGGGAGGGATTTTACTTAAGAGGAGTCTGCCCTTATAAAGGACTGCAAAGTACCATTTCTCTGACCAGTGAACTCCCTTAGTACCTTTAGGATGTGGTTTGATTTATAAATATTTGATTGGCACACACTTCGCTCAGGAACCTTTCCATTTGTGCGGTGAACAGTGCCAGTAATCCTGCTCCCCACACAGCCTCTTGTGTGCTTGGGAAAGCAAGGGGGTGTGGGTCACAGCAGAGGCTGCAGATCTGGGATGCTCACAAACTTGTTCTCCATTTACCATTCACGTGTTCATCCCATTGAGGAACAAATCATGTCCCCTTTGGCCTGAGAGGAAGGTGCAGCAGGAAGGGCAGAATCGAACATGGAGCCCCTTCTTGCTCTGCCCACAACAGTTCGCTCTCTCTGCCAGAGAAGTTAGACAGGACAGGGCTTGCTGGGCCTGGGCCCATTTTTCCTACATTCCAGGCCATGAGAGCTCCAAACCTAGAAGGTCCTGGCAACACCGAGTTGAAGAGTAAGACTAAGTTCCGTGAGCAAGGCTAACATTCATTTAACTTAACAACCTACAGAGATCAGATGGTTACAGGAAGAAGGTTAAGTTAGCCTAGAAGTGATGATGATGGTGAATAACATTTTTTGAGCACCTGCTATATGATGCTTTTAAGGTTCCTCCTTTACTGTGACATGGGAACTGTTTTTAAAATGAAGAAACAGAGGCCTGTGGGGAAGTAACTTCCCCAGGGGGACAAGGAACTAATGAACAGGGAGCTGCACCTACACCTCTCTGATCCGCATGACAGGCTGTGTGAATCCAGTACTTTCTTTCTTTCTTTCTTTTTTTTTTTAAGATTTATTTATTTATTTTAGAGATAGAGAGAGAGAGCACAAGTGACAGGGGCAGAGGAAAAGGGAGAGAGAATCTCAAGCAGACCCCGTGCTGAGTGTGGAGCCTGACACGGGGCTCGATCTCACAACCCTGAGATCATGACCTGAGCTGAAACCAGGAGTCTGAATTGAAACAAAGAGTGAGACACTTAACTGACTCCACCACCCAGGTGCCCCTCCAGTATGTTTATTTTATCAGTTCTTGGGGGGAAACCACCATCATCTTATTGATGTCAGGGGTGGTAGTGGTATATGAAAAGAGTCTTAGAAGAGGAAGCTTCCTTAGAAGCAGCAGCTATGGACCCCTTTCAACTTTCCCACTTACTGAGTGATCACAGGCCCTATTAGCTCAGTGTCTACAGAGTGATGATTATTCATAACTTTGTGAGATTATGGTTAAGTGGAAATGCAGGACTCTAACACAATACCTGGCATTTATCAGGTGCTCAATAAGTATTTACTGAATCTGTTGTTGAACTTGAATTTATCTGCCACCAATACAATTCATTTACTCATCAAATTCATATTTATTGGGTACTATGCCAAGTGCCAGTCAATGAACTACACACAAAATTGGATTGTTGAGCTCTAACAGACAAAGTCCCCATCCTCAGGGAGCCTAGTGGGGGCAAAAAGCATTAAATACTCACACAAGTGAGTGTGATTATAACTACAGGGAAATATGCATGGCACAAGAGGCACTCCTCAAATGTTCTGTGTCTGAAATGGAACTGGTCATCTTTCCCTGGGCCTGTTCCTCTTCCAGGATCCTCCCTCTCAAGGTGAGGCCACCATCTGCCCATGTCCCAAAGGAAAGCCATAGGGGTCCCCATGAACCTTCTTGCAACTTAACATCCATTGCCTTGTCTCGTGGTCTGCAGATCTTGACTCTGATGTTTCCTGGCTTTCCTAGAATGGCGTTATAACATCTTCAAAGCCTGTATGGATCATTGCTTACAGCTGTGATTTGAGGAGCTTTGGGAACGTTTTACTCAGGCCTACATTACAGTGGCCAGTGCACAAACACCTGTCATAGGTTTATACTACTCCAAGAGAGGCCTTGTGTTAGGTACTTGGAAACTTACTCTCCTGGAAGTAGGAAGAAGATAAGTTTTGAAAACACTCCAGTTTTGCCCAGGGCAGATCTGCTGGTTGCAGACAAAGAGAAGCCACAAGAAGAGTTATTTTTTGCTTTGTAGAGCTGGAAGACATGCAGTTCTACTTGGTATGATTTATGTAGATTTATTTCAATATTTGATTGGGTTTCATATATATTCTTCCTGACGGAAGTCTTAGAGTATGGCTCTGTGCCTGTGACCACAATCTCTAGTCATGCTCAAACTAATGATCTAGGAATAGAAACCATCCCCTTGCCGGACCATGCTAATCAGTAAACCAAGGTCATTTACTCTCTCTGACCCTGCCCTGTCCAGATTGATTCTGATTCAAAATAATCTGTGAAATGAAGAGGGTGTGTGACAGTACCACCACTGGGCAGTAGATGGCGACAGAAGTACACTCAGCGTGTAGAGAGTCCTGTTGCCTGCCGGATCGTTTAAGACCTTTCAGCCTTTTCAGACACACAGAGCAGTGTCATTGTTCCCATTCCCCAAGGTGAGGAAGCTGAGTCTCAATATTATTCCCAAGGTTAGACAGCTGGGAACACTGGAGACATCTACATTTCTAGACAGGAGGGGTGATTGGAAGGGTCTTCGGGCGGGGGAACTTAACGTTTATTTTGCAGAGCATTTTATGCAAAATGGGGAAAATGGTCATTGTTCAGTGCTGTCCCAGTTAGAAAGGGACAGTGCAAGAATATGAACTCAAGCTTTCTGACTCCAGATCTAGGGCCCCTTGAGTCTGGGGCGAGTATCTGCATTATCCTGTCCTCTTGGCACTGATAAGTACAGAGATGGATTTCTGCTCACTCACCCCACTTAACTCTGATTTCTGTCCCCCTTGGCCCTTGTTCTTAGTTCTGGAGTAAATAAATAGGTGAACACAACTCTGAATGTTGCCAGACAGGCCCTGAATCAAAACATGAATCTAGACTCTTGACCTTCCTGGGAGATAATATTACAGAAAATATGAAGGGAAGGTCCTCAAATATTATACTGTATTTCCACTTGCTGAGTTGAATAGTTGGAAGCTTTGAGGTGATGATGATGATGTCAGCAATATTGTACTGAGCTGTTCCCATGAGTCAGGCACTGTGCCGGGGACTTTAACTCGATCATCTCATTTAATCCTCCTGAGAAACCAGCGAGGCAAGTTGTTTTATTCTTATCTTACAAGTGAGGAAAGTGAGGCCAGAAAGATTATGTAATTATAGCCCAGGTTCACTTGGCAAACAGTTGTTCCAGCATTACTGGGATGTAGACCTCCTCACACCCACTCCTACAGCTTTGTTGTGCTGCATTCCAGGGGTTCCTGATGTCCTAGGTCAGGCGGCTGAATCCACAGCACTTTCAGAAGTTGTCCGAATGTTATATACCCGGAATGCAGTCAGTAGTATTAATGATGGAGTGACAACAATGAAATAAAATGCCATTTGTATAGAAATTCCAGTACTTGGAAGTCCTAACTGTAGTGTCTCATTTCCCAGAATTCAAGATGTCCCAGAAAAGCCAGCCTAACCCTGAGGAACACGGTATCATGCTTGTCTTTCCCCAGGGATTCTGAGCACCAGAGAGCATTCCCAGTAGTTCAGAAGATGGGTAAGACTTATCAGAAACATTTAAAATCCTGGAGGAATCAAAGCTTCTTTCCCTTGTGTTATATGGGGTAGATCACACAAATTGTGTAGCTTGCCTCACACAGTGGACTACAATCTAAGTCCATTTGTTCACAGTAGATGTTACTTATATACATGTATATGTTTAATGTACTAAACAGAGTCCTTTTTGCCTCACTCTGGTACCTAGTTTTCATCAAATACAAGGCGTTCACTAGGCCCACTTGAAGACAAGCTATCAAAACAACCCCCCCCAAAAATCTGACCCTGCAGCTAGAAGGCCCAACACCAGCCTTCCTGCTCTTTATCTCAAGGGTATGCCTGGTGAGTGGGAAGGAAGAGATTGCCTTCTGCTTCATAGATGGCAGCTTCCGACCCCAGGACCTTTGCATTTAAAAGTAGAGTGAACACCACTGAGGTGGTCATTTCTGCTTACAGCCTGCAACTTTTGGTGCATATTACATGACTAATTAAGACTATTTGGTAAATCACATCAAGGTCAGTATTTTGCATTCCATTTTACAGCCTGTTCTGTAGAACCTCACTTTCCACCTCTGCTGTTACTGTGCATCTCTTGGTTTCCTCTACACTTTTCTTTTCTTGATTCGCAGTGTGCTTCACCCATCAGATCACTGACTCTCTAAGCAGGAACTTAGGACTTTTGGCTTCTCCACAACAGCTAATGCCTCAGTGGTCTCAGGGACTCCCTGATAACAACCCAAAAGGGCCCAGACACCTAATGTCAAACAGACACACCACCGTGAGAAGTACTAAAGCAGAAGGAAGAGGTTTTTATTCTTAGAGAGTCACGGAGATTCTTTTCCCTCAAGTCATACCTCAATTTATCAACACCATCTGAGGGCTAAGCTGGCAGGAGAGCCTGAAAGAGAGAGCCTTTGGCTCCCACTGCTCCCGCTCTCCAGTTTCTATAGGGTATGGAGAATGACTTTACCCCTCCCAGTTACCACAGCCCCATCTGCGTGATACGTAGAGTGAGCGCTGCATAATTTATGATGTGTAAGACTATGATTATGAACTAGGATTTCACAGATCAGGCCTGGTGGGAGCATAAGCTGGAGAGTCCGTGACCATGAAACTGAGCCCAGGTCTTTGTGAAGGGTTCACTGCTCCTCTGCCCCTTGTGGCTCGTCCTGTCAGAGAACAGGCAGGGCCCTCACCAGCCTTGGGAGCCAGGCCTTTCTTCACTAGTGCCAGAAACCCACAGCAGTTGAACAGTGGAAGCCATATCTGCTCTCAAAGCAGTTGCGTTAGGACAACAGAGAGCCCTTTTAAAACTTGGTATAGGACCCCTTTAGTTAGGCTGGACCTCTCACAATGTGTTATTTTCTTCACCTAGACCCTGGACACAAGCTTCTGAGTGTGTCAGGCAGAGAAAGGGTACCCATATGTAGACAGCCTCCCCACTCGCCTCCTTGACTGAGAAAGACACCAGGAAGGCAGGAGGCTGCAAGAGGGATGGGTGCTTACTGTGCAGGTCGCTCCTGTCCCTTGTGCCGTCCACTGTGCCATCTGGAAGGATCCTCAGGAAGTGGCCCCCGTTGCTACAGTAGAGGAGTTTGGGCTTCTTGTAATTCCCCACAGGCAGATTAAACTTCTCCATCAGGGCGGTGAAGGTTGTGATTTCCCCTTCAGCCATGGCTCAGCGGCTACTGGTTATGGTGCTTTCAAGGCTGTAAGAAATCAGACAACCCTGTAGAATGTCCTTCCGGTGAAGGGGACGCGTACCCTTTCCAGCAGGGAAGGAGAGCCTCAAGGCACGGGGCTCCCGGTTGGTCAGTAGCCACAGACAGCCCAGGTGATGGCCACTGGAGACGGTCCTGTGTGGTGGGCAGCAGTGAAGGAAGAAAGGTCTCTGGCCTGGGAGGGATTTTCAGGACATTTCTTACTTCCCAATTGGACACAGCTTTGGACCAGGCTGTGCATTTTTTAGAATTTCAAATTTAATCACTTGGCCAAGGGGGAAAAAAAAAATAATGTTTTGGTCCCTCCTTCTGATCCACACATATCCTCAAATTAAACACTGGAGTGGCACTAAAATAACACCTGGGCCCTGGCTGAAACCCACAAAAGCCGAGTGGCCGGCACTGAGGTTTTGCTGTCCATCCTCCCACTGTTTTGGCTGGGGACTGCCGGCCCCGTGGACATAGACAACTCTGACAGTCTGACTGTTGGGGACCTGAGAAAAAGGGATGGAGGCCTTGCAGACCACCCACGATAGGGACGATGAAGCGTTCATGCATAAAGGGTTTGCTGGTGGGAACAGCACCAGAATGGGGAACAAGCCTATGGTGGGCGTTCCGTGGGGGTTCTAAAGGGCAGACGCCACACCAAAGGAAACCTGATGAGACAGATCATGATGAAGGGTCTGCCGGTTATCCTTCCCCAGCTTTCCTTACCTCCTAATATCACACAGAGAAGGCAGGTCTGTCCCTTGTACAAAGGCTATCTTCCTCCTCGTTATTTTCAAATGAGACCTACTTATTCTGATGAGGAAACCGCCATATTACACAGTATAATCCTCTCATAATGTAGACACCCACTCTGTCGAGATTTATACCATCAGTGTAAAGATGTATCAGTGCCACAAAGCTAAGTTTTAAGAAGCAAAAGTAATGAACATTAGAATTTTAAAACCTCTTCTTGCCCCACCATTTAGGAGAACAACGCGTTAGCCACTACAGGGCTACTCAGGGAAGAGGCAAAGAGCTGGAAGATGACTTCAGGAGCTTCCTAACAAGAGTGAGCAGGTGGTGGTTGTGCACAGTGATTATCCAGGGGCCTTGTAATAATCATGACCATCATCATTCACGCCTCCTCCATTCACGCAAGCAAGTTAGCTTGCGTGACATTCCTTAGTACTTTTTAAGACAGACACTCATATTATCCCCATTTTTTCTAAAATGATGCTGAAGCTTTCAGATGTTCGATGGCCTCTCTAAGATCAATACCTTCTAGGTGGTGGTGCCGAGCCTCAAAAGGAGTGTGTTGAGGGCGCCTGGGTGGCTCAGTTGGTTAAGCAACTGCCTTTGGCTCAGGTCATGGTCCCAGAGTCCTGGGATCAAGTCCCACATTGGGCTCCCAGCCCCATGGGGGGTCTGCTTCTCCCTCTGACCTCCCCACTCATGCTCTCTCTCACTCTCTCTCCCTCTCTCAAAATAAATAAGTAAAAATCCTTTAAAAAAAAAAAAAAAAAGGAGTGTGTTGAAACAAAACCATCACTTGCCCTTAACACCAGGAAAAGGTGAAGAGACTTCACTGATACTGTATCATTGCTGGAAGTGGGATTTTTACCTCTTGTGTGGCACAGACATCTACTCCCATGAGCTTGTTATGCATTAAGTTATTAATTTGTGACCCAGATGTTGGTTTTCACCAACTTTTGTCCCCATGTCAACCTTGAAGCGAGATTCCAGGCATATTGTCATTCCCTGGAGACCCGACAACACCAGGCATTAGGGAGACTGCCAGTCTTCTGCATGCCCTGCATTACTAACCATCCACCCATGCTTCCATGCATCCATCCTTCCATCCATCCATCCACCCATCCTTCCATGCATCCTTCCTTCCATCCATCCATCCACCCATCCATCCACCCATCCTTCCTTCCGTCCATCCATCCATCCACCCATCCATCCACCCATCTATCCATCCATTCTTCCATCCATCCATCCATGCATCCATCTATCCTTCCATGCATCCATCCATCCCTCTATCCATCCATCCATCCATCCATCCTTCCATCCATCCATGCATCCATCCTTCCATCCACCCATCCTTCCATGCATCCTTCCTTCCATCCATGCATCCATCCTTCCATCCACCCATCCTTCCATGCATCCTTCCTTCCATCCATCTATCCACCCATCCATCCATCCATCTATCCTTCCATCCATCCATCCATCCATCCATCCATCCATCCATCCATCCACCCACCCGCCCATCTATCTATCCATCCATCCTTCCATCCATCTATCCATGCATCCTTCCATCCATCCATCCTTCCATCCATCCATCCATCCTTCCACTCATCCATCCTTCCGTCCATCCATCCTTCCATCTTTGCTTCCTTCCTTCCTTCCATCCTCCATCCATTCCCAGGGCGGCCTCACAGAACTGCTCACATGGAAAGCAATTCCATCACAAGTCAAGGCAACAAATTTGAGTAATTTTTCTGGTGACTTTGGAATTAGGGTTCGTGCTGGAAACCTCTCTTGTTTCTTTTGCTCCAGGCATTTTAATGTCTGTGGTCCATGTCTTTTAGTCTGCAGTCACAGGGGCCAGTCACGGACCCCAGGTTCAGCCGTGCTTTGTAGTTCCTCTAACAGCCCCAAAAGGGAATTCTGCATATGCTACATAAACTGTATTTAAAGTCAAGCCATCCCAAATATCCCCTTCACATATGGTCAAACTCTGTCTAGCTCTTTTCAGATAGTATAGTACCAGATCGAAGATGTTCTTTATATATCTGCAGACTTTACCTTGTGGGGCATATTGCATTTCCTTCCCAAATTCACACTCTCTCTTCCAAACCTTCTCATTCATCCAAAAGCCTCTACATCCATGGGCCCACCTCTCCCTCTCATGGTTTCTTTTTCTGTCTGCTTAGCCCTTTTTCACTCAACCTCTCAATTTCTCTCTCATTCCACTTCCTCACTCCCCTTGCTTCTGGATCCCCTTCTGATATAAAGCAGTTTAGTTCTTCCAAACGTGGACATCTTTACCCATCACCTCTTCATTAACATGCAACAGTGATCAGATCCCGGTGCCTTAAAGTATAGCCAAGAGATAATAAGTATTTTTTTTCCCTCCCAAGCACTTGCTAAGTTGTATACTTAATTTGGTACAGGAGACAATAATTATATACTGGTGGTTGCTATTTAACTGTACGAATAGCTATTCGTATTGCCGGTCTTTGGTGGACAGGATTTTGTTTCTCATTGTCCCTGGGTTTCCTCAAGTGGAGGTCCCTGTGTGCCCCTGACTGTGTGGGTATCAAGGATGGTTCCCTTCTAGATCTAGCATTGGTGGGGAGTCTCCATTGAGTTGTTTTCTAAGTGCTGGTATGGATTTGGCTCTATCCATTTGCCTTCTTGCTTCTATCCCCTTGGTATGAAGGGGGACCAGAAAGACCAGAAGGCTCCTGAGGTTGGAGGCTCCATCTCTGGCCAAGGGTTGTCATAATGCTCACATTCTCATGTACGTCTAAGCCTGACAGCCTGGGCTTGATCACTATGGAGATCTTCCCAGGTAAACAACCTTGTCCAGAGGCCAGCAGGTCCTCAGGTATCCCTCTCCTCCCAACCACAGTGCACCCTGCAGTTATAAAGCCACAACTCTGCTCTCTGACTGCTCCCTCCAATAAGAGGGACAGTCATGGGGGTGGCTGTACTGACTTCTAATTGCTCTCACCACCCTGCAGTTCACATCCTTAGCTGGAAACCTGAGGAGAACACGTTGACTCCTGAAACTGAGCCTTGAGTCAACATGAAGCTGATAGACTATGGCAGTGGGATTTATGAATCAGCTGAAACATACAAAAAATGAAATCCTTTTTTGCTGCTGAAGAAAACCCCAGAGGCACAAAAAGCCTTTATTTTTTTGGCTTTACTTACAATTTACCTATATTTTAAGCAGTAGTTAGTCCTAAGTTCCTTGCCTACTCAGGATTCCTTAAAAGAAAGGAGTAAAGGAAGCCTATGACATGATAAAAAACCATTAAGCAATAGCCTTTACGGGCCCTTGGGGATTTTCACAAATTGTTCTAATGAATGAATCCATTAATCCATGACTACATGAAATCAGGCGTTAACCATAATGGAAATTTATAAGTTCTGCTTCTTGTGACTATTCTTTTTTTGTTGGCTGTCAGGGGTGGGGCTTATCTGTGTATATCCGTTGAGGGATGGAAAAAAATCAAGCCCCGTGGACTCTATGTCATCCCTGTGTGCTGAGCCCAGCCCTTTGAGATTTGGGGCGCTGGTGACATTTTAGGGAAAGCCAGATTTCTTGACTTACCAGTGACAACAAAGTGAGGGCAGTGTGATGCTTGTTGGAATATCTGTGCTAAGACTACCATATTTCGTCATCTGTAGCTACTCAAAAAGAACCTGAGCTCTGACGCATGAACAGGATGGTAAATATACGGGCCTGCCCAGCAACACAACAGTCACTTTTCAATCTGGGGTAATGAGTAACACCATATGGCCCCAGCTATGCAGAGGTTGACTCTGGGAACCTCGGCGAATCATTCACTCCTTCTGAGATGTTTCTTCTAATAATCCCCATCCTGTCTACCTCATAGAGTTGTCTGAAGGGTTAATGGGCACAGTATACATAGCACTTGAAAAGTACGAAAATGTGACCTGACCTGTAGGAGATACGAATAACTGGTTCTCTTGAACTAGTTGAAGCCCGGTGTGGTTTAGGTTAATCAATGGCCATCGAATGCTTAATTTAAAATAATTTTTCAGTTGGTATGCAAATAGAGTTTTTCATTCCCTGTCATATTTGGGAGAAATTAGCTAAATTCCTTCCCCATCATTTAAGCCATAAGCATAGCAGAGAGGATGAAGGAGGTGAAGGTAAGCCATGGTTATGTAAGAGAGAATCCAGATCCCCATTTTACACTCAGTTCTCGGCTTATCGACAGTTGTTGAAATGACATTATGAAATCCACTATTTCGGAGAGCATTTGTGCTCAGTTTGGCCCGGGTAACTAAGCTAGCTGGAAAAACTTAGAGTTCCAAGAACCAAGGAGAGGCAAACACTGATATATTTGTTTTTAACCCCTGTCACTGCGCAGGTAATATAAAATACCCATGAAGAGAATATTCTACAAAGTGTATAATGCCACCAAAGGCATACATATAGGCATCTGGCAATCTGATAATTGGACATGTGTCCTCCAACCAAGGATATGTAAAATAGGTCTCCCCTTTGGTTCCAAATAGGCTCTAAGTCTCTATCAATGGCATCACCCAAAAGCATTAACTCTTTGTTAGAGATACTAATTAACGTTGGTTTTGTTGAGTCAAATATTAAATGCCTATTAAATGTTAAGAGCAACTGCTTAAAGAAATGAAATAGAATGCAGTGATTCCAACCAGCAACTAGTAGGGATAAGGGAAATGAGGTGAAAAAAATAAAACTGTACTTATCCAAAGGCATCCGGAAAAATAATAGAAAATCAAAAACAGTGCTCAAAATGAGGTGGCAGAAATAAATCCAAGTATATTTATAGCCACAATACAATGTAAATGGGCCAAATCTATTAACTACTGGATTTTTAAAAATTCCACCTACGTTCTGATTACAAGAGACATGTTTAAAACATAAACTAAGGACACAGGAAGGTTAAAAGCAAAAGGCTGAAAAACAGATACCAGACCAATGTTAACAAAAGTTAAAAGTCGGTGTGGTTATGTTAATATCATAGAAGTTAGGTCTAAGGCAAAAAGAATGATGAATGATAAAAGGGATCACTGCATAATAAGTGGAATAATTCACCAGAAAGATATAAAAACTTTAAGTTTATGTATACTTAGTGACTTAGCCTCCAAACATATGAAACAAAAATGAAGAAAAATATGAAGAGAACTTGGCAAGTCCACCATGATAGTGGGAGACTTTAATACCTTTCTGTCACAAACGTTAAAACAAACAGACAAAGCTTAGTAATAAGGGTGTACACTAAAGTGCACCAAACTTAACTGAATGAATTAACAACAGAACCCTGCACCCAACAATTAGTGAACACTTGCAAAAACTGACCATGTTCCAGGTCATAAGGCAAGAGTCAACACAAGTAGAAGAATCCATTCTGTTCTATTCTGTGGGTAGAGCAAAAATCACTCCCACTCATCCCACTGGTGACAAAGCCCATTCAACTGCACCTTTTTAATGTCTCTTAAAATCATCCTTTCTTCTCCGTCCTCACACTGGCTCCTTCCTGCCGATGCTGCGCCTTGTCTCACCTGGGCTGCAAAGGTGTCTTCTCTAGCACTGCAGCCTTCCAACCCACTGTTGACTCTGCTGCAAGTGTCCTTTCTAAGGCAGGAGTCTGATCATCCTTCTGCTGAGGACCTCTGGCTGTGTTCGTGGCTTGTCTGCAGCCATCAGGATAAAACCCAGACACCGCCATGACCTGGGAGGTACTCATCATCAGGTCCCTGCCTAACTCTCTTGCCTTTTCTCTTACTGGCCTGTTTTTCTTGTAGTCCCCCCACACCCTCACACTCACCCAGATGCATTCTTTCTCCCTCCCTCCCCCTTCCACAGTGGCTGGGCTAGGTCATCCTCTCCCTTCAAAAATTCATCTCAGATACGTCCTCCTCCAGAAAGCCGATGTGGACGCATCCCCAGCCCTAACTTCCCTCCTGTCCCTCCACACCACACACACCAGTTTAGATTTTAGTTGATTCCCTCTGTGCTCCTCTAGTAGCACTTCATTTACCCTATGGAAGCCCTGGCTATAATTGCCACGTATATCTCCCACTGAAACCATCCAGTGGTTTCCCATTGCTTGGGATAAAGACTAAGGCCTTATCCCTATTGTCTCATAATGTATATGAGTGTCGAGTCACTGTGTTGTACACCTACAACTAATAGAATATTGTATGTCAACTACGCTTCAATTACAAAACATACTTACAAGTTGCCTTTTGCTTTTTAAGAAAAGTTCTAAGGCCTTAATGGGCCTGTAGGGTTCTGAGGACCAGCCTTGGCGTCCCCACATGCTGCACCACCCACCACGCTCTTTCCCCACACTGGCCTTCCATTTCCCTGAAACCCCTCCGCCCCTGTTCACCCGGGATCTTGGCCTACATGGTTCCCTCTCTCTAGACACAATTCCTGTCTTTCCTTCCACCCCAGTCGCCTGGTGAACACCTACATTTTGTTCAAGTCCTAGTTTAATTGCCAATTCCTCAAGGAAGCCTTTGCTGACTTTCTGGAACTGGGTCAGGTTCCTCCCATTCTCATTGGACCATCTAACATTTCCTCCGAGCTCTCTTACTATATTTTTAAATTACACATTCATTCTTGTGATTATTTAATTAATCTCTCCCTTTATGACTGGACTGTCAGCTCCACGACAGTACAAACCAATCTGTCTTGCTCACCATGGGAGCCCAGTGCCTGGCAAAATGCCTGGCATCTAACGGGCCCTTGATAAATATTTGTTTAATGAGTGGCTGAGTATCATTTAACTAAGGTTACATGACTGTCTCCTTTACTGGTCTCTGAAGCTCCAGAAAGAAGCTCTGACTCTTTTTCTAGGCCCAGAATTTATTAGCAAATGCCTACATGTAATCATTGCCCTTGGCGTATTTGTGGATTGAATACCAGGCCAGTCTTTTCATAGGAGCCTCTAGTGGAAACATGTTATCAGAAGACCTACTTAGAAGGTGGGGTCCTTACAGGTATTAACAGAAAGGCTAAACCAAGACCCCAAATGTATTTTAAGTGGGTTCAAATTAGGCTGGAATACCCTGCCCTTGGTTAAAAGCAGACCCAAACATATGAACCCAAATATACCCCATCTTGTAGAAGACACTTCCTTACTTTTTCAAAGGTGATATTTGGGAATTGAAGGATCTCAAAAATGGATCAGATCTTTTAGTCTCAAGTCTGACTTCTTTATCGCACTGCGGAATAGTCTGTGAGGCCTAAAAAGAGCTCTAGGTTTTATTATTTCTGTCAGGGAGGGCCAGGTTGGCGGTAGCCCACCTCACACCCTCTGGTGAAGGAAAGTTTGCCTGAAGAGAGGGAGACAGGGTTTTCTTCTGTCATTTCCCCCTTCTTCCCTGCCTTAGGGGTCTGTACTGGGTCCTGGGTAGGAATGTGGCTGTGGCTCACTTGCGGGGCTAGCATCGTGGTCTGCTGCTCCCGGGCAAGCTGTGTTCCATAAGCAGCAAGCTCATCTTCCAGAGTTGGTCTGGGAAACTGTGGACGTGGCCCTGGGGTAGACTCGACCACGTGTACAGGAGGAGGTACCTCCAGGTTTGTGAAAGCCAATTTTTAAATATTCAGGTTAGTAAATCATTAGTGGGCTTGAAATTAGTCCTTTTGAGACTATTTACACCACAGAAATTGGAAAATACTATAATCAGGGCTTTTTTTCTCTCTCTTTTTTTCCCCTCTACCTCCCTTTTTTCCTTCAGTTTTTTCCTTCCTTCCTCCCTCCCCCACACCCCCCTCCCCGCCTTCCTTTCTTCCCTCCTTTTCTCTGATAGCTAGTTCACCAGCATACTACTAGACTCAGGTTTCAGCCCTGGCTGGATACTCACTAGCGAGGTACTCACTCGGTCTCACAGAGCCTCAGTTTCCCCGTCTGCAGAATGGCCCCCGTTAGCTACCGCGCAGAATTGCTGTGTTCAATGATCACATGTATAAAGTGCTAAGCCCAGCATTTGAAAACTTGTAAGCAGTCGCAGACGTTAGCTTGATTATCATTTTCTGTGTAGCTTGTTGTTTTGTTCTGCCAATCCCCTGTGCTACTGACTTATCATTGAACAAACTTGAGTTTAACATTTAGTAGTATTTTGGCGATATTTTTTAAAAATATCATTTTCTAAGCAATCAGTTAAAGCTTACCATTTGCTGATGTGCCGTGATGCCTTCCTCTCATTTACTCAGGGACTGAATATATTGTGTACTAGTCACCATTCTCAGTGTATTCATGGGTTTGTGTGTTACTGTCCGGGATGACAGAGAGCCTGTGGGTTCAATGTCTTTCTCTCCTATTCTTTAATTTAGAATCCTTCTAATCCTCAAGAATCCCCAAGTCACTGAGAATAAACCATCCCCTGGCTTCCAGGATCAAATATTATTTGAGGGAGATCAAGATGTCATGCTCTAGATGCCAACCACTTCTACTCAGCACCTGCCACAGGCAGACTGTTCTGGAAATTTAAAAAAGAAAATAAGGAGAAAGAAACGGAAATGAAAAGAAAGACCTAAAATCCCTAATCTACATTCTGAGATGCAAAAAAGCTCTGAAAACTAGACATTCTTTCATAACTCAAATTGGGGCCAAACCTGATCCAAACTGTCCTGAGACCATGTAAAGTCTTTATTTATCACCCTTTATGTTAATATTTGTGTAATCTGGTGCAGAATCACCAGTGTGTTTGATGACAGGGCATGGCCCCGGATCCCACTGAAGTTCTTCCATAATATACAATATACGTACCAAACCACCTGTCTAAAATCCCCTAGCGTCTCCATTCAGAAACATACCTAGCCCCAAGGCTTTTTAGAGAAGGGATTCTGGGCTTGCAGTAGAAATCACTATCTGTCTTTAAGGAGGTTATAATCTGGCCATACCAGATCGATCCAGCCGAGCTTCCGGTTGGAGGGGCAGATATGCATGGACCACGTGTAGCCTGGAAATCCAGTTTAGCTGTTTCACCCAACAGCTCAATCCCACTCTTAGCCCCTGCACTGCTTCATGAGGAATAGGAAATAGCAGAGACACACACATTCCCGGGGAGCTCTTCCAGTATCTGTTATTTGTTCCCTGGGTTCTGGCTCTTCCTCCCCCAAAACACACACCCTCTTAGAGCATCATTCCATTGGAGGTAGGGCATTAGTTTAATGCTTGGAGAGAACACCCTCCAAGAGGAGAAATGGCGCACTCCCCGGCGCAGCGACGTGCCTGGCAGGCCACAGGCCTGTCTGAGCCGTGCGGGTGCCCCTCAGTCTGGAGCATCCTGCGGGCTCTGGGCCAGCCTGAAGACCTCCATACTTCTTACGTGAAAGTATCCTGCCTGCAGGCAGATGCTGTAGAGCCCTGGGCTTCCAGCCAGATGCAAAGTGGTTCTGAAGGGGCTCGGGGGCCGTCCTCGAGGCTGTTCTCACTGATGTGCCTCCGAAACTCTTTTGAAAATGTTGTGCAAGTTACAATCTCCAGGACCAGCCCCCAAGGACATTCCTTTCCCGAAGACAGCAGACCTTCCAGCTCGCAGGGATTCAGTCTGTTTGTTAGGTGTTTTTTGTTCTTCCCTCCTGACCTATAAAATTTGGCTTCTCCGAACTCAGTCTTTTGAAATATGTGTTTGTTATCTCTTTGGAAAGGCTGAGGGCTTGCCCTATGGTGTGTTTCCCGATCGCCTGTTCTGGACATACCCATAAATAATCAAATAAGTTCATAAATCAAAAAGTAGTGACCTTTTCTTGAACATTTACTATGTACCAGGTACTGTCCCAAGTGCTTTACATACATTATTTTAATTAATCCTTGGTGAAGTTCTGTGACATAGGCATTGCTTTTCCCTTTCCTTCTTTCCTTCCTCCCTCCCTCCCTTCCTCCCTTCTTCCTTCCTTCCTTTTTTGCTCCCTTCCTTCCTTCCTCTCTCTCTCTCTCTCTCTTTCTCTCTCTCTTTCTTTCTGTCGGCTGAGAGATAAATGAATAGAGTAGTATTTTCTATGTAATCATCTACCTTACCCTGCTCATGTCCCAAAGATTAATTAACTGAACAGGGAGGCTGCCCTGAACTGAACTCAAGGCATGGCTTTTTTATCCCCAGTTTGCAGCTAAGGACACCAAGTCTGGGAGAGTTTAAACAGTTTGTCTAAGGTCACGCAGATAAATCAGTGTCAGAGTCAAGATCTGAATGTAGTGTTTTCTAACCACAGAGTTCATGATTTTAACTGCCAAAGATATACGGGAAAGAGACAAAAGGCCCTTTGGATAACTGACCCTTAGCTTCTCTATTGTGTTTACTCCCCCCTGCCCTCCCAGTCCCTATAATTCCTGTAGCCCCATCAACAGATGCTTGTGTCTATTAAATGGAGTCCTTGCAGGTCCCTCCCTTGACCCAGAACGGCCCCTCTCTCAGTGCTATAAATACCCCACCAATACTTTTCTGATCATCACTGTGATGCTTCTTCCCCAAGATGACCCAAGATGGCAGTCAAGTCCCTCCTGGCCTTTGTCACAGTAGAATCACTTGCCATTGCTTTCAAAGGGCTGGGGTGAGGCCAGAGCCCACTGGGGGAACGGAGTGGATAGTCCTACTTCCGACTGGGCTGGAAAGGCCAGGAAAAAGGGAAGTTCTTGTAGACCTGGGCTTTGGTTTCTGCTGTGTCTCATTAACCATTTGTCTGACTGGGCAAGTCATTAACCTATCTGATCTTCGCCTGCCTCCTCTGTAAAATGGAGCCATTGAGCATGCTGATCTGGTGGCAGTGCTGTGAGGAAGGACTAGAGCCGGGAAGGCCTGGGAAGGGCCACACCTGTAGTTAGCACCTGGGAAATAGAAGGCATTGTTATTGTTGTTCATGTGAGCCTATGGTTTCAGGCATTGGTTATTTACATTTTTATGGCACTTGGAGTCTCACCAAACATTTCATATGAGTAAGCAGGCATCTCTGGATGCCTGTTGTGTGTAGATGCTACAAGACATACTTGGTGATTATTGTTTATTTCCTATTCCTCCTATGATGTGGGATAGATGAGCCCTTTCTCTTTTTCTCTAGCCAAGAGAAGTGTGACACAGAGAGGCTGAACAGCTTATCAAAGCAAATCTGTGGCTTAGCCAAGAGCAAAACCCTGAGCCCCAAGACATAATTTATTATGTCAGCCCTCTGTTGGTCAGCCTCATTTCCAAGGGCCCCATGCGTGTTCAGAACACTGAAGAGTAAAAAGAACAAAACTCACATTTCTGCCAAACAGATGATCTCCAGGCGTCTCTGGAAGAATGGTTAGCAATCCTGGTGTGAAGTTTTGTGTTTAAGGTGCTTGGATACGAAGGAGGATTGTAAACCCCGTGGAGCTCGTTTCACAAGTCAGAGTCTATTCTGGATCTTGAAAGTGGGCCATGGAGGCCCAGGCTGTGCCCCAGGAGAGCTACATTCCTGCAGAGGCTTCTAGCACTATGCAGGAAGCAGGCGGGGGAGCAGGGCCCAGGATTTGCAAAGGGACCCAGTGGGTGTCTCCGCCAAAGGGCAGGAAGAAAATAATAAGCTATCCCAGCACCTGCCTGCCGGGGCTTAGTTTTTGCAGAGCCTTCATTAGGACAGTATAAGCCTTGTTTCCTTTTGCATGATTTCTTTTTAAGGACTTTGGCTATTTTTAGAGGCTCCTTTCACTTGCCAGCTCCCTTTGATCCCACAAAAAAGTCTAAAAGGGACCATTCCCCCATCTGCACATTTTGCCCCGTTTCAGCAGGCCCAATGGCTCTCATAGTCCTTTGGCCATGTCATTGGTGTTCCACACAGTCCTATCCACAGCCTAGCTGTTGGCAGGAACCAGGTGGGTTTTATGGGAAGGAGATGAAGTAAGAGAGTATCACTGAAGGCCCTGGGCAAGGACTGCGTTTGATAAGGGATGAAAGAGCTTGGAAGTGTGTTAAAATCTTGTATCCAAGAGGGTAAACTAAGAGATAAATTTCTACCCCCAGTGTCTAGCATCTCCGGGAAGGTGCTCATTGCACATCGCAAGCATTGGTAGGTACCAGTAATCTTGATAGTATGCTCATCTGCCAACCATGGCCTCTCAGGGGAGTTTGCATTCAAGTTGGCAGGTAGTTCAAAGCAGAGTTGGCTTTCATTCCTTCAACTCCTCATGGTTCTTCTCCTTGTTTATTTCTTTTTTTCTGACTGACCTTTCAAAGCCATTTCTATCTTGCACCATCCATTGCTCCTTGCTTATGTTTTGAGATCAAAGTACTACTCTGTTGGGTGGGGTTGTTTGAAAAATGGACAATTTCTACATTATTGGCCTCTGAAAGTAGATTAGGCAACAGGAGGCAAGAAGAAACGTCAGAGGGATTTTTTACTTCACTAGGCTGCCATCTTTTTGTGCGTAATTTCTGCCAGCTTTTAAAGGTCATACGTTCCTTGGTTCCTCCTTGGTGTTGGTGAGTTCAAGGGGCTCCTCGGGAATTCCATAAATCTAGATGTTTAGATGGGCCCATAGGGATAGGACGGACAGAAGGCAGAACATTTTCCGGTGTTTTCCAGTATTATATTCTTGATTCTTCAGTGGTGGGAAGACCTTTCCCATAGATGTGTTTGGGTAGAATATAAGTTAATAGTGTTCCTTTTCAAAACAGTTCTCCATAGGAGAAAGTCATTAGGTTATAAAATTTCATATTCTGTGGTGGGAGTTTGGTTGATTTGGTTTGCAGAAATTCTTCACAGCATTTTCAGCAACATAAGTATTATGGGAAGCAGGATATCTGCCTGCCGGAGTCTAACTGTGTTGGGCCCACCCTATCTAGGCGGCTCCCCTCACTTCCCTGTCTATAATTCTGTAACACTTACGATAATTTATGATCTTATGTTTGTGTTTGCTTCCTAGTTATTGACTGTCTCTTGCCAACACATCTCCCAACACGCACATGCACATGCACATGCACACACACAGTGGATTATAAGCCTCATGAGGACCCACATTCAGGCTTGATTTGCTCCCATGTGAGAGCACCCAGATGTGTGCCTGATGTACAGTGATTCCTCAGTAAATATTTGGGAATGAATGAATTCAAGAAATATGTTCTTAGGAAAGCTGTTTGGTTTAAAACACCTAACTTACAAAAATAATCCCTATGGAAAAAGGTGGTATTTAAGTTTAGTTTCCTTTCTGTACAGTCCATTTAAGTGTGGTAATTAGTGTTTGTCAGAGAAGAGTGTTTGCCTAGAGAGCTGGAATCACTGGTTATCCAGATAGAACTTCTAAGGAATAGTATGAGGCCCATCACTTTCTTTTCTCTCATTTAACCTTCAATCTGTACATCCTTTCTTTCTTTCTTCCTGTATTCACTAAATGCTAACCAATCATGGTAAACACCAATCATGGTAAAACAGGGATAATGCTATACCTTCCTCACTCGATTGGTTTGAGGGTAAAATGAGATCATTGTATTTACCAGTTTCTGGCAAAGTTCCTAACATGTGAAGAGCCTGATAGGTATCAGCCATTAACACTATCAGAAATATTTATGGAATGACTGAGGGGAGGGGTGTGGGAGGTTGTGTGAGCCTGGTGATGGGTATTATACAGGGCACATATTGCATGGAGTACTGGGTGTGGTGCATAAACAATGAATTCTGGAACACTGAAAAGAAATTAAAAAAATAAAAATAAAAATAAAAACAAGTATTTATGGAGCGACTGTGGTGTACTTTTTGTCTCAGAATCAGGAAAAAGAGTAGCATCTGTACCACCAGGGGGCTTGCGATGATTTTTGTCGTTAATTTTCTTTGCATACTGTCTACTTGAAGAGCAGAAGGTGATGTGGTGGCCTCTTGGTTTACAGGTGGGGAAGGTTAGCTTAGCCAGAACAAGAATGAGGAAATGAATAAAATATAAAAATTTTAAGTATAAACACTATCAGTATTACAGACGTTTTCCTTTTGCCTCAGGTTCCTTATGAGGCTTGGCATAGCACTGCTGCTGATCCTGTCTTTTTAAAAGAAATTTGTTTTGCTCATCAAGGATTGTTTTTCCCTCAATCTGATTTTTCAAAAAAATATTGCATGAAAGGGGGTGCACACAGGCTCAGTCAGAAGAGCACATGACTCTTGATCTCGGGGTCATGGCTTTGAGCCCCACACTGGGTGTAGAGATTCCTTAAGAAACACATAAACTTCAAAAAATATTGCACTTGGGACACCTGGTTGGCTCAGTTGGTTAAGTGGCTGCCTTCGTCTCAGGTCATGATCTCAGGGTCTTGGGATCAAGTCCCACATCGGGCTCCTGGCTCAGCGGGGAGCCTGCCTCTCCCTCTGCCTTCTGCTTTCCCTGCTTGTGCTCAATTGCTCTTTCTCTCTCTCTGACAAATAAATAAATAAAGTCTTTTTTTAAAAAAAGAAAAAGAAAATTTCTAAAAATAAATAAAAATAAAAAATATTGCACTAAAATATTATTTGTCTTGGTTTCTGAGTAAATTTTGTGCCCAAAGCAAGTGCCTCCCTTGCCTCACCTTAGTCCCAGCCCTGTATGCTGGTCGAACTCCTAAGCTCTTACGGTCAAGTCAGGAGCTATCAAATTTATGTACTTAGAACCTACTGTCAACACCCAGTCCATCTGCTGTCTTAACTTCTGAAACAGCCTACATCAACTTCTTGTTTGTAGCCTTCTATAGCTTTTCATTCCCATAAAGTAAAGTCTGAATCCTTACCATGGCCTGCAAGCTCCTGGATGGTCTGGCCTGACCTCCCACCATTCCCTCCCTTTACCCACTGCATTCTACTCACTCCTCCACTCCTCCACTCCTGTCTTCTCTTGGATTCTTGAGGCTAGTGTGGTCTCTTCCACATGGCTGCCTTCATACACATTGTTGTTCACTTTCTAGCACTTTCCCCTGGCTGGCTCCTTTTACTCTTCAGATGGCAGCTGAAGCCACCTCCTCAAAGGTCTTCCCTGACCTCCCAATCTAAGTTCTGTCCCCACCTCTGCCTCCATTAGTCTCTTCTGTACCTCCTGTTCACCATTTGTAATTAAGTATATATCCATCCATGTGTTGACCTGTCCGATGTCTTCCTCACCCAGTGGACTGTAAGCTCCTGGAGGGCAGAAGCCATGTTTATTTACCATCTTCTCCTCAGCCCGTAAACAGTGCCTGGCACAGAGGGGATGCTTGATTATTTGTTGAATGAAAGGGAATGAGTGAATAAATCAGTCTTCAGCTTGCAAAATCTTGACCTGGGGACTCTGCCACATACTAAGGGACTTTCGTGTCCCATTCTACTCTTTGTTATCTTGACCTTTGCTCTTCTAGAGCAAATGTTTTTCCCCCAGATTATTTTTATTGGAAAAAGTGAAGCAAATATAGAGATAATTATTGATTGTCACTCAGCAAGTCTCTGCTCCCTATCACCAACATCCTCCTGGAAGCTTGCTGCAGGATTCCTGGGAACCACAGGAAATAAGGCCACTAAACCACTTGAAATGCTTTTATAAAAATAGACCAGCCTTGACCTTCTTCCTGTGGAAGGGCCTCTTTCCTCTGCACAAACATTGCAAAGAAATGTTATCTGCTCTTAGAAACCTCCCACATCAATCATCCTCCCAGCAGGATTTATCTGGACTTGGAATCCTGTTCTGAAATGGTCTTCCTACTGGCTGGGCCATCACCTGAGCAAATTGCACGTTTACTATTTCTGTGCTGTTGTTTTTATACTGCAGTGACAAGACAGACAGCAATCAAGGCCTGATGGACCTTGTGGGGACCTTGTGGGGACAGTTCAGTGTGCACTGATACACCCGCAGGGGCAGTCTCTTCCTCCCCAGAGCTTCACGCCACTTTCCTTGGGACCCCAGTACAGATGTGCTCCTCATTTTGATTGCTATCTCCTTATCAAATTCCTTATTTGTGAATTGTATTTAAACTACTGATGTGTGGCTTTACTTCAGTTTCATTTCCTTGTTTAAAGGAAGCTTTCTCTCTCAAGTATTAATGCAAAAGCATCCCATGAACAACAGAAGGCAGTCTCGAAGTACAGTGAAGGGCAGCCGTGGTAAGCTTCTGCTTAGGCTCTGCTTCCTGCCCTGGCAGCCCTTTTGCTTGCAGAAAGAGGGAAGCAATTGAAAACATAATTGCACCAGCCCAAAGCTGTCTCCGTGAATAAAGTCATAGTAACTGAAGGAAACTTCAAAGGGGGCTCCTTTTCTCTCTACAGTTTGATCGAGAGATACCTTCCTACCACTCAGAACTTCTGTATCATCAGGGGTCCCTGCCCTTCCTTTGTGAAACAAAGGGTTAATAGGGTCTGTTGCTCTTCAGCAAATAAGCAGAGGATGTCAGTCCCCTTAGGAGCCCTCAAATATAAAAGAGGGATAGAAAAACAAGAAAATATAGATGAATATCAGTAAGAAGTCTTTAAAGATTGTCGCTGATCCTATCAGCCAAAGATAACTTCTGTTAACATGTCTATTCATAGGGATAGAAGCCTTTTACAAAGGGCCTTATATATAGGAATATCGCAGATTTTCTGAAACAGAAAGACAGCTTTCTGCTTTCTTAGATTTCTGCATTGTTTGCCTGATTTCTGTTTTGTTGCTATCTTTATTTTTCATTTTTCTTATTTTGGCTTACTTTTACTTTACTTTGCCCTTTTATTTATTTATTTTCTTACTTATCTACCTATTTTAATATCTTTTAAAAGATTTTATTTATTTGTCAGAGAGAGCAAGCACAAGCAGAAGGAGGGGCAGGCAGAGGGAGAAGCAGACTCTCCGCTGAGCAGGGAGCCTGATGAGGGGCTTGATCCCAGGACTCCTGGGGCCATGACCTGAGCCAAAGGCAGACGCTTAACCGACAGCTGCCCAGGTGCCCTTATTTACTTATTTTCATGCAGAATATTGGGTCATCAATATTAGACCTTAATTTTTTTTTAATATGAGTAGCTAAAGATAAAATTTCCCTTTAATAGTTGTTTTAGTTGCCTCCCCAAATTTTAGTATGCTATAGTTTGTATATTGTTCAGTTTAAATTACTCTAAAAATTCTCCTTACCCTATAAATGTTCTTTTGAAGGATTATTTCAAAGTGTGTTGTTTAATTGAAAATATTTGCAGTTTTCCTAGTTAGGTTTTTGATATCTCAGTTAATTACTCTGTGATCAGAGAGTTTATTCCATATGATTTCAATTCTATTCAATGGATTCAGGCTTGATCTGAAGAAAGTAGAATCACATGATTCCACTTCGTAAAATTATACATATATATCAATTGTTTTATACTCTGCTTATTTATAAGCAGACTTGACTAAATACATTAGGATTGTTTTCCTCGTTAATAAACATGAATCTTAGGACACCTGGGTGGCTCAGTGGGTTAAAGCCTCTGCCTTCAAGTCAGGTCATGATCCCAGGGTCCTGGGCTCTCTGCTCAGCAGGCAGCCTGCTTCCTCCTCTCTCTCTGCCTGCCTCTCTGCCTACTTGTGATCTCTGTCTGTCAAATAAATAAATAAAATCTTTAAACACAAATAAATAAATAAGTAAATAAATAATAAACATAAATCTTCATCTCCATTTGTAATGGCTACAGAGGATTGTAGGATTCCGTATTGTGGACATGCAAAACTCTGTGAGCTGATCTTCTGTTGGACACTTGGTTGTGTACTGTTTGTCACTATTATAAACACAACAGCTATAGTCATCCTTGCACCCCGTGCCTTGCACCCTCCCCTCCTCTGGGGAGGATTTATGGATGTGGAATTGCTGGGGGAAGCATGTGCATTTTGTTAAGGTTTTCACTCAAAATATTCAGAAGGTTTCTGCCTATTATGGGTTTCAGTTCCATTTTATACTCCTTGTCATCCATGTGCTTCCCTTCTGATTTATATGTCTGCCGTTCAAGGTAGAGGAGAAATTAATTTGAAAGTTTCAGACCTGCTGACTTTGGTTTCAGAATCACCACATAAAGTGGGAGCCTTGCCCCCCTTGTCTCAAGGTGCTCTGAGGGTGCACAGCACCCTTCTTGGGATTTCACCATAGGCGTTTCTGGATGCGTGACCCAAGCCGAGGGTTGCTTTTCCAGCGTGAACTCGGGCACTTGCCAGAGTCCATTAGGCAGAGACTCAGGGGGAGCCGAATGCGGGGAGGCAGCGTTGGCCGTGGGCAGCCTTGGAGTTGTCTTTTGACTGATGCTTGGCCTCTTTACTGCTTTGCTGCACCACCCCTGCCTCTCCGCTCTGACAAACCACTGCTGACCTCTGGTCAAAGCTCAGCTCCTCTCTAAATCTGCCGGCATTGATGACTCTATGACCCAGCAATTCCCAGACCTCTGGTAAAACTACCTGCCAGTGCTTTGTGTCTGTCTCTTTAATCCACTGTGAATTTGTAAATTTACCATAAATTCTTACAAGGGGGACCTCACCTCCCACTTACTTAATCTGGGGTTCTTGAGCCTGCCGCAGAGCGCAATGTAGTGAAGGCCGTCAGTAACACGTACTGAACTAAGAACATGCTTCATCTCCCAGGCGGAGGTGAGGCTTGACACAGCCTAAAATAAAAACGGCAGACGACTGAGAATTCTCGCTCATGTCGCCTTCCAAATGGGGTCTGTCCTTGTATTTAAAATAAGAGACAGCCAAGATAAAGGTAAGAAATCACTGTGATTGAGACCGACGGGAATTACACCGACGGGTATTACCTCTGACTCACCCCTTTCTAGATAGATGCGTGGCTGCCGGCAAGCCGCTCCTGCCGTCGGAATCTGTCCTCACGTGAATGGTACCTGCTCACAGGGTGGCTGTAAGGATGGCGTTTGGTTGGAGCGTGTGCATGACTGTCTTTCATATTTTGGGAATTCACAAAAGACCAGCCTCCCTCCTGGGTTTGGGCTGTAGAGTCTCCTGCTCCCCTCTTCCTTTCGTGCCATGGGCAGGGGTGGGGGGATGCGCCTTAAAGGCTGCTTGGCTTTCTCTAAAGCACACCCCACTCCACCCTTCCATAGAGGAGAGAAGTGCTTGCTCTGTTCAGAGGAGTTCGCTTTCTTCCTCTCACAACTCCTGAGATCCAGGTAACAAAGCCTCTTCAAGTTTTTAATCAAAACAGGGTAAGCCTCACCAGAGATCCACAGATTGATTGCTCATTGTTTTATAAAGCTGTCTGTGTTGCACTAGTTCTTTTGATTTTCTTAGGCCTTTTCCATTTACTTTAAACAAGTGTTTCAGTACCTGACTCTGGGGACCCCAGGAGCACATCTGAGTTTCTTACCTGAGCTGGACCTTAGGGCAGTGGACACAGGGCAGAAACTCTGCCTTTGACTCCTGAGCTTTGTTCCTCAGGAAGGGTCCTCCCTGCAGGGGAGGGTGGAGGGGGGGGGGGGGGGATCTTGTGAGGGCCCGTGCCCCAGGGGTTTTCATTCACTGGACCTGAGTCAGGGGCTGGCGCTTGCCAGCTCAGCTCATCTCCCCACAGGATTCTGATGCAGGCCAGAGTGGACAACCCCTGGCCTGGGAAATCCTTTCTTTCTACAGCAAGAGAGAGATAAGGAATCCAGCCTGTAAAGGGAGAGGCCAGCTTGATTATTTTTTCTCCTTTTTAGCAGAGTCACTGAAATGTCTCCAAATCTACTCTCCTTGTTTTCTTTAAAAGCAGGGGCCCGAGGGACACTGCCCATTTTGATATGTTTATTTTTTTTCTCTTTCTTTCCATTACTCATATTTCCTTTACTGAATTATTGTTTGTCCTTGCTGGGGGGAAGAAAATAAGACAGAAGGTAAGACAAAATGAGTGAAGGCTCCAGGTCTTTCTGGCCTTGTTCTGCTGTGATAGGCTGGGGCAGGAGGGCTCCTTGTCTCTGTGGCAGGGGCAATAGGCCACTGGTAGACACACCAATGCCTCTTGACTTGATTTCGATTGTTTCAGAGCTCTAGCTTTCAGAGCTCTAGCTTACTGACCATGGTGGCTCATATTTCTCTGAACCCAACCAGAAACCAGTTCTGGAGAATTAACTGAGGCCTTGTCATAATATACATGCCCATGATAAGAGGAAATCAAGCTTGGGGTGGGGGTGGTCATTTAGCTTAGGAATGTAGTGAGATTCTGGGGCGCCTGGGTGGCTCAGTGGGTTGAGCCTTTGCCTTTGGTTCAGGTCATGATCTCTGGGTCCTGGGATCAAGCCCTGCATCGGGCTCTCCGCTCAGCAGGGAGCCCACTTCTCTCTCTCTCTCTCTCTCTCTCTGCCTACTTGTGATCTCTCTCTCTTTGCCAAATAAATAAATTAAAAAAAATCTTTTTAAAAAAAGGAATGTAACGAGGTTCTGTTACGTTTCTGTTTCTCTCTGCCTGTTGTTTTAGTTGATCATGTTGTTCCTGTCAGTTCAAAGACTGGAGTCCTCATTTATTCACTTGACAAGCTTCTGCTGTGCCAGACATGAGGCATGTAGTGGGGAGCAAGGCAGATGCAACAAGGACCTTCTGAAGTTCACATTCTAGTGGGGATTACCCACCATAAAAGGGATTCCCAGTGAACTGAGTGTTGCAGTGAAGTCCAGGGTACCATGGGAGTTAGATAATAAGTGACCTACAGAGCCTAAGAGATGGGAAGACTTGCTAGAAGAAGTGGAATTTATATTCCTAGTGAGTAGGGAAAAGAAGGTATCAGGAAGAGCATGTGCAAAGGTCCTGAGTCCAGGAAGAGCATGGTTCACTTGGGGAGAAAATAGTCTGCTGTGGCTGAGGAGAGATGACTGTGGCTGGAGATGACAGGGTAAGGCCATGCTGAGCACTAGAGAGTTTTCTCTGAAGGACAAAGCAATGAAGGCTGGGATGTGACATGATCAGATTAGCTTTTTAAAAATGTCACTCTGGCTGCTCAGTGGAGAAGTAGGGGAGGTGAGGCAGAAGAGGGAACAGGGCAGCAGCCCAAGTGAGAGGCAGCGGGACCTCAGATAGGGTGAGAGAGGTGGGCCTAGGCCAAATGTGGTGTCCACGCTTCCCGGCTTCCTAGCCAGTATCTCCCGGATCCAGGCACAGTAGCCTTCTCTGAGAGAGCCGGCCGCATTCAGCTAGGGTATGGTACTGAGAGGTGGGAGAGAAACTTGGATTTTAAATTCCTCACTGCCAACTATACCAGAAAATACGATTTCTGCATTTGATGGTGCTGCTTTGAGAATGTAGGTCTCATTGATCTTCATGAGCAGATTGAGAAATGGGGCACCAGGGCATCTTCACAGACGATGAATAACACTGAAGAGCCAGCATGCCCTTGCTGCCTGGCCTGCCAGTCTGAGCATCAAGGACTCCTGTCCCTGCTCTTGTCTGTCCTGCTGTGACTCACCAAATAATGGGACGGATCCTCTGCCCCTCAGCTGCATGCGTATGACCTCAAGAACTGCATTTCCAAGTCATGCTGCTATACTTTATACAAGACAGTGTCACCTCTGAGAGTTTTAAGGGCACATCAGACAGCCTGGAGGGGAGGGAGCAGACCAGCCAGCTCTTGAGACACCTCCTAGTCTTATGAGGCCTTGGGGCCTCGTGACACTTCGAAGAGACGGCTGAGGTCATCTCAGGGTGCTTCATTCATTCACTCAGCAAATGGTTGTTAAGAATGTGCTGTGTTCCTGGCCCCACTTTCAGATGGTGAATAAGCTGGCAGTGTCCTTACCCCATGGAGCTTACATTCCAGTCATCTCCCAAGGCACAACCAGTGACCCACACTGCCTCCCCGCTCTATTGGTCTTGGTGTTGAATAAAAAGGCCCATGTTCCCTGGCATTGGACCCTTCAGTAGCCTCCAACAAGAGTGAGATTCCATTTTACAAATGTGCCAAGCTTGCTCTCACCTCTGGGCCTTTGAACTTGCTTTTCCCTTGGCCTGAGGCTCTCTTTGCCAACATTGCTTCCCACCCCCAGCACATCCCTACTTTTACTTCAGACTTCACCTCAAATGTAGAGGACTTGCCACCAGCCCCAGGACCAGGCCTAGCCCTCCTGGGGGTGGGGTGACCCTTATCCCTCTGTTCTTCACTGGTGCTGTTTCCTGGACTCTCTCTACCCCTTGACTTCATGCCGTTAGGGCAGAGCCCTTGTCTATGGCACTCAGCTTTGTAACTGCAGTGCCTCGGACAGTCTTGGTGCATAATATATGCTTACTAAATGGTTACTGAAAGAAATGAGGGCAGGAGGGGGAACAACGAGCTGTACTGTGCTGTGTAGTGTGTGGATTTTCCTGAAAACTTTATGAACCAAAGCCTAAGAAATTGCTAAATGCCAGTTGCCATACTGAACTCCAGGATGAATATATTTTTCTAAAGATTTTATTTTTAGGTAATCTCTGCACCCAACATAGGGCTCGAACTCACAACCCTGAGATCAAGAGTCACACACTCTACTGCCAGAGCCAAGTAGGTGGTCCCAAGTATGAATATTTTTGATTGATTACATCCATGTAACATTAATCCTACATATTTTCTAAAACCATTGATCTCTCCCTGTATAAACTAACAGATCAGAGAGATGAAATAGCCAGGGGAAGGATGAGTTGATCTATTACTATTCATTAATTCATTCAACAAATAGTTAGTAAATACTATGATTTATCGGGCACTGAGGACACAGAGGCAACAGAAAAGCCAAATCCCTGCTTTCCTTGTCTAGTTTTATTCCTGCAGGGGGAGATACTGCATTTTTGAAAAGCAAACAGCTGACTAAGACAGTCTGAAACAGTGCCAATTCCTCTCTCTGTCCATTGAAATCAGACACTGTGGCCGGAGAGGGTGACCACACCAGCAGCGGGAGAGGGGTGGGGAGTCTCAAAGGAGGTCACACTGAGCTGTGACCTTTGAGGATGAGCAGGAGTTCAGTGGGTGGGGTCAGGGACGTGTGAGCACCCCATGTGTCCCAGGGTGTTGCACCAGCTGGGGGACACTGCATGATCCTCAGGAACAAGGAGCTGGCCCATTTCAGGGAAGAAAAGTCAGGATGTTAAACTTTCTTCCAGTTTTTGGCCCAGAATAGGCACAGGACTTGAAATAATTCACCAATTAGGGGGCCACCAGAGTTCATCTAAATTTTCAAAGGACAGATGCTTCTCTGAGGGCCAGTGCTGCCTCCTTTCTGAACCTGTCCTGATCCTCGCCAAGTTCAAATTCATCGTTTCCTCCTGCAGCATGTTGGCTGGTGCTGTTTGTGGTAGTCACTACATTCTACCCAGCAAGGAGAGTTACTTGTATCCTCTGGTTGGCCTCCCTGGTGACTTCTCACCTCCTTGAGGACAGGGATTGGATCTTACGCCCTCCCTTCCCCTGAGGACACACTCTTGTCTCGCACTTAGTAGATGCTTAGTAGATATTTCCTGACATTTATTAAATCAAATAACTATGATTTCTGGCTAATATTTTAAAAACATACCTATTTTAAGAAGAGTTTTTGGGCACCTGGGTGGCTCAGTCTGTTGAGTGTCTGCCTTCGGCTCAGGTCATGATCCCAGGGTCCTGGGATGGAGCCCTGCATCGGGCTCCCTGCTTGGCGAGGAGACCTACTTTTCCCTCTCCTTCTGCTGCTCTCCCTGCTTGTGCATGCTCTCTCTCTGTGTGTCAAATAAATAAATAAAATCTTTAAAAAAAAAGAGAGAGTCTTGATTTGGGCAATGGGAATGGTAATTCAGAGCATAGAACTCTTGAGGGAGTTCTGCACCCAAGATGTTCTAGTCAAGAACGTCAGATGCCTGAGGTTTTCTAGTGAGGATGGCGGGATAAGCAAAACAGGTTGTGGGGGGCCCAGGAAGAAGCAGGGCCAGGAGAACTAAATGCCTAATGTGGCCGTTTTGGTCTCGGTGGTGGTGGTAAAAAGTTACTGGAAATCATCTTGTAATGGTCCCTCCAGCATGGCGTCACAGATGTCCATGTTTGCTCTGAGATTTCTGCTGCCAGCTGGTTAGTCGGTTGATTTAGGGATTGTTTAGGGTTTCTTGTTTCCTTGGTCATTTCTTTCTTCCAGTGGGTTCATTTTCCATATACAGAATGACTTTTCCTGATTAATCTAGATATATGCAACTCAAATGTATCTTTAATTATCATTTAATTAGTATGTTTAAAGTTGAATTAGTGTTCAAACTGGAATTTATATCACATGGAAATTTGGTATCGCTACTGGAAATATATAACCAGCACCAGCTGCCACAAAATGTAATTGTAACAGTAAGAATGAGCAAAATATAGCATGTTCAGAAATTTAAAAAAATAAGAAGTTTATAACCGTAAAGTCTAATTAATTTGTGCTGTCTTATGAAGGGTTTCCTAGATGTTATGTCATGATTTCATGTGGCAGGACTGGAGCATACTGTTATTCTCGTTTTCATAGATGAAAAAACTGAGCTCTTGAGCAAGGCAGAAAAGTTCAGCCACTCCCAGAGTTAGGAGGTCTTTCCATCTGAATTATCATTTTAGGTTTTTGGTTTGCAAATGGCTATGTGATGGAGACCCCAGGAATTTCAAGGAGACTAGATGGGTGGGGCCTGAGATGATTCCCTGTTAAAACATAAATTTAGGTATGAACCATTTGCTTTTGTAAGTAAAGATAAAATCCAATGAAGCATTGAAACACAAAGTAAAAAAGCAAGGGGAGAAGGGAGCCCTGCACTGGGGAGAGTGAAGGGATGCGCCCACTGTGAGCAGAGGCTAACCCTTGGCTCCCTGGGGCCCCACATGGCTCACCTGGCTGCAATGTGGCCTCAGTTCAGCCTGAGGAATGGCTCCCTGAGAACAGGGTTACATGGAGACGAGAAGGAAAGAGAGGGCCCAAGTGCTTTGCTTCTCTCTTGGCTGTAGCTCATTAATTAAACTCAGATTCATTTTCCTTGTCCCCTTGGACAAGGTTAAAAAATCCTGACAGAGGCCCGAGGGAATCGTCCTGTGGGGCCTTTCCGGGTCAGAAAACTCACATGCACTCTCCTTTGTTTACATCAGCAAATTCAACTGCATGGTGCACACGCTTGACCGGCCACTGACTCTCAACTCAAACCAGATGTCTGGGCTGCACAGAGGGAAGACGCAGGGCTCCTGAACCGGTAGGACTTTTTCTTGAGGAGTGGGGGGAAAGAATAAGAGGTGGAGGGCACTGGGTGTGCCAAGAGCTGACGATAGCAGGGTGTGCCAGACCTGGCTGTGGGCTGACTTGGGCCACATGGGTACCCGGACAAGATACTCAGAGAGGACTGGAGAGGCCCAGTTGCACTCCTGCCCAAGAGAGCAGAGTTTCCATGTATGTTGAACTCGGGGGTTTTGAACCGCCTTTGGCAGGGATGTCGAAGGAAATGAGGTCCCCTAGGCTGGAGAAGGAGAAGTGGGATCAGAACCAGGATTCCACTCAGAGCTCAGGGCTAGAAACTGCTTTTCTAGTTTCTGTCTATGTAACGTTTTTTTAATATTACGCAGATGGTAGATGATGAAATAAATCTCTCCTGATAAATGAATGGTTATCTAATAAATGATGAGGTTAGTTGATGAGTTACTCATTATGATGAGTTACTGATTATAGTAGGCATTTTCAGGTAATGCTTACCAGTTAGAAATGTTAAGTGAGTGCTGAACAATCACATCCTCCTTAAAGAACCAGGCATTTTCACATATGCTCTATGCAGTCCATCCCATCTACACACTTTGAACAAACAGGCTTGCATTACATACCACACTCTACTACTCTGTGAACTAAGAGTCGCTTAGTAGATTTGCAAATGGAAGACTCTGATATGGTTTTTCCTTGAGGAAAAAGGTGAAATCAAGGCAATAACAATTATTTCAGATATGAAGAACTGATTTTACAAGACAGTATGACATACATATATGCACGTTGGAAAGTGAGAGTACAAATTACACATGCACACACACACAAACACAAAACACAAATACTCAGAAATGTGACAACGGCCATCATTGAACGGTAAGGTTACAGGTGACTTTTGTTTTCTTTCTATTTTTCCATATTTCCCTCATTTTTTCCCACAAGTACCATGTATTGTATAGTTAGAGAAATTTCTATTTTAAAAAATCCATCAAAAATGCTGTATATACCTCTCACTGTAGTCTAAGAGTTAGTATCTTGACTTACTGCTACAAGTTCCTCCCTCAAGGCTCCCTCTAAGAAAAGAGGCCTTTTCCCCTTCAGATAAAATTTGAAAATTTCTCTTTGGAGCAATGCCTATCCTTAAGATTCAATATGGTACCCATGGGAGAGGTAAGAGGTAAGGGACGAGGCTTCCAATCCCTCATGACATGCACAGAAAAAAAATGATTTCTCCTGCCATAACCGTTTTTCTTCCTCTGACCTTTATGTTCTTGTGGTTCTTGTCAGCAGACTCTAGTTAAAGTAAAGCAGATCTGCATTTGCCTCCTGCTCCACCATCTGCTAACCATGGGACTGTGGCCAAGTCATGGATAATCTTTGTGCCTCCGTCTGTTTGTCTGTAAACTAATAGGCTTATTATTGGAGTAAATGAAGTAATGCATGTAAGCTCATGTTAGCATAAGCAGTCAGCGTCGGCTATTATCATTATTATCTCCTTGGCTTGTCCCTGTCACCTTTCCCAACGATGATATGGAGAACATTTTTCTGATTTAACTGGTTTTTATAAGTTCAAGGTATCCTTTGAGAATGGGGCCTTCCAGAAAGGCCCAAGGAGCCCTAAAACAAAAGGGAAAGGCTTAGAATGTCATTGTTCCTTACCTGCAGCACAGGGCTTGTTTCCCCACAAAAGCTTCAAAGTCTGGTTGAACAGCAAACTTCACTCCCTGTGGAAACCCCTGGGAGCCGGGCTGCCTGGCCCCATTGCCTGCTTCCCTCAATAAGCCAGGGCTCTCTTTAAGCTGTTCCTTTTGGTTTCTGTGACTCAGACTATCTTAGGTCATTCTGAGACAGGCTTCTCCTCCCCACCTTCTCTACTTCTACCTGCTGTCTTGGACATTTGTCATCCTTTTGACTGCCCAGTATCTGAAGCCACATCCCCTATTTGAGGGATTACCTACCCCCCAGGGTCTTGGCCTGGCTACACCCTTCCTGTGATATTGGACCATCACCCCTTCCTGGTGATTCTCGGGGCAACCCCAGGTTCTCTAAATTCTCTTTCTGTCGATTAGCAGTAGAAGTCAGTTTTGGTTGCTTACAATTTAGAAACCTAGCCAGCTCCTACGCTGGCATAAATCCTTCAGCTGTGAGTGCTTCAGACTCCCTGAGCTTCTCATGTCCTATCATTTCTTATACTCTACCAGTTATGATGTCTTGCAATAAGTGTCTGCTCATCTGCCCCAGACCGGTAGCTCCAAGGACAAGGACTAAAGCCATCTGGATGACCGCAGATCTCTCGCATGGAACAGAGTTCCTGGTGCATAGCAGGCCCTCAGCCTATGCCACAGGAATGAACAAGCAAGCAAACCTTACCACACAGGCAGGGACCAGAACAACTACAGTAGTTTCACTTGGAGAATCAGTTAACTTGCCAGCTTTCTGATAACCTGGCACCATTCCCAGTCTGATTCTAGGGGAAGCCAGATTTCCTTTAGGCTTTGGCAAGGAAGAGCTCTTCCAGCAGCATCTTGAGTGGGAGGGTGCGATGTTGGCCGAGTCTTGAAGTGGGTGAGTAATCCCCCAGGCAGCACTTAGCTTTCAGCTCTGGCTTAGAACGTGGTCATCTCCTGAAGCTCCCAGCTTAAAATGGAAAGTGGCATTACTCATGGTGAAGAGCAGACAATAAAAAAACATTTAGGTGGGGCCCGACACAATGGAGTGAGTATTTCCTGATGATGGATGAGAGCATCTCAGCCCTGAGCACCCTCAGCCCCAGCTGACAGCTCAGTCATAGCAGGGCTTTTGAACAACACCTCTAACTTAGCTCATCACTCAGTACCTTGCTCTTCGGGGTTTCTCAGCCTACAGCAGGCTTGCTGGGAGGAAATGCCCCTCGATCCGTATCAGTGGGTAGTATAAAGCAGTCGTTGTGAGCATAGGCTTCGGCGTCCAACAGACCTCTGGGTCTGAATCCCAGCTCATCTATTCTAGCTCTGCGACCCTGAGTAAGTTATTTAACTTCTCTGGTCCTCAAGTTCCTCATCTGTAAAATGGGTTAAATGGTATCTACTACAGGTCGTGGGAAAAGTAAATCAGATGATCTGTATAAAGCTTTTATCACAACGCCTGGCACATACAACACCTGGCACATACTCAATGCTCAGTAGATGATGGCTGCTAGAACTGACGATGTCATTTGACCATTTGCCTCCCAGAGCCTCTATTACTTCGCCATTCTTTCTGGTTTTGTTTCTCTGTTAGGCTCACTTAGCCCCCATGCCCTCCTTGCAGGAGTGATCCCTTACCTCTGGCGCCCTCTGAGCTCTGGCTACACCCCAGCCTCCCTTCGTGGCCACTACTCTCCATTTCTGTCTTGTTCTCTTACTTTCTTGCTGTCTGCCAGCTTGTGTACCAAGAGCCACTGCTCAGTGTCTGACCTGTCATTGTGTTTTCCCCAGCACAGAATCCATGCCTTGCACACCACGAGGCAAAAATGCACTGTAATAAATCAACCTGATTATAATGAAACCTCCTGGACAAAATGGGCATGAGGCTATAAACTGAACTGGACTCAACACCAGTTTCTCGTGCCCCACCGTAAGAGACATGCACCCATAGAAAGCAAAGCGGACCACAGTCCAGTCTTAGCAACTTGGGCCTTGGGCAGCAGTGGTGATAATTACAAAGGTAGTTTTTGTCTTGGGAAAGAATGTACCACCAGCTTTTCCAATAATAGGCCTCTTTGGTGAGTTCATACATGAGATTCAGAGTTTATTTTTGTTTTTTTTTTTTAAAGATTTTATTTATTAGAAAGATGGAGAGAGAGCACAAGCAGGCAGAGCAGCAGGCAGAGGGAGAAGGAGAAGCAGGCTCCCCACCAAGCAAGGAGCCTGATGCAGGGCTTGATCCCAGGATCCTGGGATCATGACCTGGGCTGAAGGCTGACGCTTAACACACTGAGCCAGCCAGGCGCCCTGAGATTCAGAGTTTTTTAAAAGGATATACTCTTGGCCTAAAGCACGCAGTACTATTTAGAGACAAACAATGGCATATGTGTGTCAAGACTTTTAGCATCATACCAGGTGGTTCTATACCAATGACCCAGAGACTCAGCAGTCATAAGTTCCTCCAGCAGTAAGAAAACCTGTCACCTTTGATCACTGATGACTAGATTAACCTCAGGTGATCATCTCAGAACATGTCCTAATCCTCATTTATTCAACACTTTCAATGAGTAGCCTTCTATGTGCTGGGTGTATTTCTGGATATCATGGGTAGATGTGTAGATATCATGGAAGATGCGGTAGAAGACTAGGAGGCAAGCCTTGCCCTCTAGGAACTTACAGCCCAGCAGGGCAGGTAAATTTATACAAACAACTCATGGGGGCTGGGAGGGAATGTGAGAGATGCCACAAATGAGGCATCAGGGTTTAATGGGAGTCCCCAGGAGGCACAGCTCACTGATAACAGATATGAGGGAGCCGTGGTTACTTGAGATGGCTTATAATACAGGACTAGGGTCTCAAAAGGCCAAGATTGGATAGAGGATACTGCATGCGAAGGGACAGAATTAGGAAAATGCATGGTGAGAACCGGGATCAGAATACTCTGAATTAGGACTGGCTCATATAGAATGGGTTCTCAGGGGTGAGGAGTAAGGCTGGAAAGATAATCTAGACAGATCTTAAGTCCCACTTCCTGTTCAGCATCTCCACTTGGATGTCCAGTAATTATCCTAAGATAACCCAGACATAACTGTTGATTTCCCCCATCCAGTCTGCCAACCTCCCTTTCTCAAGTTTTTCAGATCTTGGTAAATGTCCGCGATGTTTCAGCTGAAAAACAGAGACGTCCTTTTCTGTCTTTACTTCCCCTAAGCCCATTCCATTCATCAGCATGTTCTATTATTTCTTGTTCCAGGCTCCATCCTCTGTCTGCCCTCTTCTGGGTTCTCCATCACTCCCACTGTGTTTCAAGCCACCAGTCACACCTGCCTCCTGTTTTAACCCTTGGTCTCCTCCAGCAGCTTGCTTAAGTCAGATGACATGGCCTCACTTAGGGAAAACCCTCTAGAGGCTTACTGTTGCTCTGTTCTTGGGAAGATGGTGCTCCGCAGGCCCATGATCAGCCTCCAGCCTCCTGCAGCCTCATCGCTCGCCTCTCTTCCCTTGTTCATTGCACTCCACCTACACCACTTGCTTTACTTCCCTTCCTAACCAAGCATGGACCTGCTGCAGTATGTTTGCATTTGCTGTTCTGTCTCCCTGAAACACTGTTCCCTCAGCCTGAAATGCTTCTCCGTCCTCAGACTTTTACATGTCCATTTCTCAGTTCAGATGTCCTCTCTGCACGAGGGCCTTCCCTGACCACCCTAACTAAGAGAGCCCCTGCTCAGATTTTCTCTACTCGCTCACTCTTTCCTTCATAGCACTGATCTGAAATGTTCTTCAGTATCGATGTCTATTTCTCTGTTCATCACCACTACTTCCACTAACAGGTAAGCTCCGCAGGGGCTTTGTCTTACCACTGTCCCTTCAGTGCTTCACACAGTCCTAGCCCACACAGATACTTTGTAGTTATTCATGAAATGCAGGTGGCCCGGCCACTCACCCAGAAGTTCTAATTCTAATTCTAATTCTAATTCTAATTCTAGTTCTAATTGTCTAGGTTGGGGCCAAGCAAAAGAAGAGTTAATTAATTTGAATCTTCTAGCTGTGTGCATATTTTTCAACCATATTATACCTAGCATGAGCCCCAGGTAGTTCTAAATTTAAGACAGCGTTGAGAGCCCTGACCTGGAGAATGGAAATCTCTCTAGCATCTTACTATTTGTGTGTGTCAGGGGCGGGGGGCACAGGCATCACCCAGGTACTTGTTAGAAATACACACTCTGAGGCCCCACCCGAGACTTAGGGAACCAGAAGCTGCAGTTCAACAAGATGCCCAAGGTCTCTTGTGCACATATTAAATTTAGGAAGAACTGACCTAGCAGAAATGGCAGAATTACTTACTATATGTACTTTGAACTTGGCAGGATGAGTTTGCTCTACCTGTAGGACTTTGAGGTGGGCATGACCCTCAGACAGTTGGAAAGGTGGTTCTGAAGCCACAGAAAGAGAATTCAAGAGGAAGTAGGCCTCTTCCCCAAAATGCGCATTGAGGGTTGCCACATCTAGGGGCTTGGTAAGGTTGTCAGTGGAGAGAAAAACAAGAGACAAGAGAAGAAGACAGAGTTGGTGGGCCATAGGAGAGCCCCAGGATGGTGTGCGAGGAGGGGAGCTGAGGTGCAAAAGTGAGAAAAGAGACGGATTAGGTGTTTCCAAAAGTCCGGGCAGGGGACAAGGTCAAGAAAGGGACTGCCAAATGTATCCGATTTGCAGAAAAGTCTTTTGAGTTCTGTCTCCAGAGATGGGTGTTTAGGGGAGCCAGGAGAGGTGACAAGAGGTTTGCATGGCCATAAGTAGCTGGGAGTGGTGAGCCCACACCACCCTCCCAGGAATGCCTGGGATCCCACCAAAAGAAAATTCTTTTTTCTTCTTTTTTTTTTTTTTAAGATTTTATTTATTTGACAGAAAGATCACAAGTAGGCAGAGAGGCAGGCAGAGAGAGAGAGAGAGAGAGGAGGAAGCAGGCTCCCTGCTGAGCAGAGAGCCGGATGCGGGGCTCGATCCTAGGACCCTGGGATCATGACCTGAGCCAAAGGCAGAGGCTTTAACCCACTGAGCCATTCAGGTGCCCCCAAAAGAAAAGTCTTGTCTTGAGGGAGTAAGAAGGGGGGAGTAAGGTCTCTCTTTTCTCAAATGAGAGATCTGAGAATGTTTGTCAAGAAGAAGAAACCCCTGCAGCACCTGGGTGGCTCAGTGGGTTAAGCCTCTGCCTTCAGCTCAGGTCATGATCTCAGGGTCCTGGGATCGAGCCCCGCATCGGGCTCTCTGCTCAGCATGGAGCCTGCTTCCCCACCTCTCTCTGCCTGCCTCTCTGCCTACCTGTGATCTCTCTCCATCAAATAAATTAAAAAAAAAAAAAAACCCTAAAAAAAAAAAAAGAAGAAGAAGAAGAAGAAGAAACCCCTGCAGGAAAAGGGACTGAACAGATTGAAGATCCAAAGAGAATTAAATTGATAAGACCGGGTCCTGAAGTGGGTAGGAGAGAATCAGATGAAGAATGGAGATTAGACTCAGGCGTTTGTTAATGCTGAGACTGACCTAGACAGGGACAAAGGAAAAATAACAGGCTGCCTCTGGGGAAGGAAACGGTGAGCAGGGGAACCAGGGACGGCTTTCTTTTTTATTTAAGAAAACAAAAAATAAGAAGAAGAAACACCTGTGTACACTCTGCCCAGATTTAACAAATGTTAACATTTTCTCAAATTTACTTCAGATCTTTTTAATATGTAAAATAAAACATCAGAGAGTTGAGGTTCCCCATTTTTCTTTTACATAGTATTTCTCTCTTCCTCTGATGCAACTACTATTAGGAATTTAGCAGGGGCTGTGTAATGCGCATAAACTCTCTGGGTCTGCAGATGGCTTTTTTTTTTTTTTTAAGATTTTATTTATTTACTCGACAGACAAAGATCACAAGTAGGCAGACAGGCAGGCAGGCAGGCAGGCAGGCAGGCAGGCAGGCAGAGGGGAGGGGGGGGAAGCAGGCTCCCTGCTGAGCAAAGAGCCTGATGCGGGGCTCGATCCCAGGACCCTGAGACCATGACCTAAGCCGAAGGCAGAGGCTTTAACCCACTGAGCCACCCTGGCACCCCCTGCAGATGGCTTTTATTCACTCACCTTATATCTGACATCTCCACGTGTATACACCCATACAGATACGTCAGCAAATATTATGTAAGTAAACTCTGTAAGTAAGCTCCGATCTTAAAAATCACCTACACCATATTTGCATATATTCTGTAGGGACAGACATCTGGGTGAGTTTTTCCCTTTCATTGAAACCATTGCTCTGAACAATCTTGTACATGGAGAGATGTATTTTTTACTGTCTACTCTTTAGAACTTTCTTTTTTTTCCTCCAGATTTTATTTATTTATTAGAGAGAGAGAGAGAGAGAGAGCGCGCGCGGGCGCGCGCGGGCGCGAGCATGAGTTGGGGGAGGGGCAGAGGGACAAGCAGACTCCCCACCGAGCAGGGAGCCTGACATGGATCTTGATCCCAGGACCCTGGGATCATGACCTTAGCTGAAGGCAGATGCCTAACTGACTGAGCTGCCCAGGTGCCCCTCTTTTGAACTTTCTGAATTTTTTACCATTTATATTTTTAATGAGTATTTTTTAAAAAAAATTTATTTAAATTCAATTTAATTAACATACAGTGTATTATTAGTTTCAGAAGTAGAATTTAGTGATTTATCAGTTGCATAGAATACCCACTGCTCATTCTATCAAGTGCCCTCCTTAATGCCCATCACCCAATGACACCATCCCCCTTCCCCCTTCCCCTCCAGCAACCCTTAGTTTGTTTCCTATAATTAAGAGTCTCTGTGGTTCGTCTCTGTCTGTTTTTGTCTTATTTTATTTTTTCTTCCCTTCCCCTATGTTCATCTGCTTTGTTTCTTAAATTCCACATATGAATGGAATCATATGATACTTGTCTTTCTCTGACTTACTTTGCTTAGCATAATGCCCTCTAATTCTATCCACGTCATTGTAAATGGCAAGATTTCATTCTTTTTGATGGCTGAGTACTATTCCATTATATATATATATATATATATATATATATATATATATCTCACATCATCTTTATCCATTCATCTGTCAATGGACATCTGGAGTCTTTCCATAGTTTGGCTATTGTGGACATTGCTGCTATAAACATTGGGGTGCAGGTGCTGTATTTTAGCAGATGTTTTAAATAAGAAAAATTAATTTTCCCTGGAAACCTGCTGATTAGTGTTTCTCAACATATGATCCAAGGGGGGGTGCCTGGGTGGCTCAGTGGGTTAAGCCGCTGCCTTCGGCTCAGGTCATGATCCCAGGTCCTGGGTTCAAGCCCCGCATCGGGCTTTCTGCTCAGCAGGGAGCCTGCTTCCTCCTCTCTCTCTGCCTGCCTCTCTGCCTGCTTGTGATTTCTCTCTGTCAAATAAATGAATAAAATCTTTAAAAAAAAACAAAACATATGATCCAAGGAACACCAACATTAGAATGACATGGGACATCTGATAAATGCAGATTCTGAGCCTTGCTTCAGACCTGAGTCTACCTATAATAACCCTCTCCAGGTGATGCTTAGGCATCCTCCAGTTTGGGAAGTACCCGAGAGAGATGGTTCTTCTGAGAGGGAGTGGGGATGGAGGGGTGTGTTCAGGGAAGAGATGGAGAGTAGCATTGATTGACAGCTCCCCTGTGCCAGGCACTGTGCTAGGACATGAGATTTGGAGTAGAAGGGAGGGGGAAATCTATAGAGATTTTTCAAGAAAACATGCAGGAAGTTCAAAAGTCCAGGACAGTTGGCAGTTAAATCCATGGCAGTTAAAAATAACTCTGAGGGGGCACCTGAGTGGCTCAGTGGGTTAAGCTTCTGCCTTCAGCTCAGGTCATGATCCCAGGGTCCTGGGATCGAGCCCCACATCAGGCTCTCTGATCAGCCAGGAGCCTGCTTCCCCCTGCACCCCGCCTCTCTGCCTGCCTCTCTGCCTACTTGATATCTCTCTCTCTCTCTGTCAAATAAATAAATAAATAAATCTTTAAAAAAAAACAAAAACAAAACTCTGAGGAGTCTACTGTGTAGTGTCTGTGTGTCCTTGGAAAGTCACACAACCTCTCTGAGCATCATCTACAATATATAATAGTACCTAACTGAAAAGAACGTTGTGAAGATCAAATGACTTAAGGCACATAACCTGCTTAACCCAGAACTTGAAACTTCTTAGATGGCCACTTAATGCAGATAGTGGTGGTGAGTGTTAATCCTTATCCTCCCTTCATAACCCATAGATACACATGTAATTTGGGTCATAGCCCACTGTTGAAACTACAACTGAGGTTTATAGTAACCAGATGTTGCTTTCATATCACATAGATAGGGATCTTCAGTATGTAACCCTCAGCTACTCCGTTATTCTCATGGGAAAGTGTGATTAACACAGAAAGTCTGCTGTAAGATGCAGGTTCTAGAGATGCATTATAGTGGATAATGGGGAGTGCCTGAATTGTTGGAAGTGGGAGGCTGAGTCCCAAAGGGTGAACATTTTAAACTTTACGTGTAAATGTGTATGTATAGCTTAACACACCCACGTTTCCTCATAGCACGCACATGGCCTAAATTATCCCTGTGGAGGAGCTGAGTGTGTATTAACACAGGGGTGTTGGTAACACAGCAGTATCCACACCCCTTCCCCGTAAGCACCTCCTGGCAGGGCCAGTGGTAAGAGGCGAGGGGGCAGGAGGCAGAGGGGAAAAGGGCTGCAGGGGTAGGGTTGGGGGCCCCATCCACAGACAAGGAACAGGGAAAATTGACCCAGGCGTGCCCACCAGCTTGCCTCCCTGCATCTCGACCCCGCCTTTCTCCTGTGACTTGCATCAGCCTCCAGGAGCCCACATAGCTGTGGGCAGAGGTCAAGACCCTTGGCTTACAGTTCACATATAGAGGTCTGAGTCCCAGCTCTGCCTCTCTTAACTCTTTTTCTTTTTAATTAATAGACTTTATGTTTTAAAAGCAGTTTTTGGGGGCACCTGGGTGGCTCAGTGGGTTAAGCCGCTGCCTTCAGCTCAGGTCATGATCTCAGGGTCCTGGGATCGAGCCCCGCATCGGGCTCTCTGCTCAGCAGGGAGCCTGCTTCCTCCTCTCTCTCTGCCTGCCTCTCTGCCTGCTTGTGATCTCTCTCTGTCAAATAAATAAATAAAATCTTTAAAAAAAAAAATAAAAGCAGTTTTTGAGTTCACGGCAAAATTCAGAGGGTTCCTATCTGCCCCCCACCATGCGTTGTCTCATTAGCAACAGCCCCACAGGAGCTGTGCATTTGTTACAGTGATAAGCCCACACTGACACATATTAATCTTTCGAAGTCCGTGGTTTATATTGGGCTCACTCGGTGCTGGGCATTGGAAGGGTTTGGACAAATACATAAGAACATATCTGCAAATTGTAGTATCATGCAGAGTAGTTTCACCCCCTAAAAAGCCTCTGTGCTGTTCCTGTTCATTTCCCCCCAAGCAGCCCTCCTGGCAGCAACCATGGATCTTTCTACTACTTCCTTAGCTTCCTTAGTTTTCCCTTTTCCAGAATGTCATACAGTTGGGATCACACACTGTGCAGCCTTTTCAGATTGGCTTCTTCTGTTCAATAACATGGATGTAAGTTTCTTTCCCATGTTTTCCTGGTGGATAGCTCATTTCTTGTTAGGCCTGAATAGTATTCCATCGTGTGGACATGTTACCTTTTCTTAGCCTCCATCTCCTGGGCTGTAATACAGGGCTCTGGGTCACAGAGGCTGAGAGAGGGCATAATAACGATAAGCACGGAAGTTTGAAGTGCTCGGGACCAGCCACCCTGGTAACTGCCTCCTTGTGCTTTTCCTCATCTAGTCCTTCCTGAGACCTGTGACATCGGTATTATGAACAACCCCAAGCCCCTTCCCTGACAGATGGCAGAAACTAAAGCTCAGGGAGGTTAAATAACGGGTCAAGGCCACACATCCAGGAAAGAAACCGTCTGGAATTCAAACCCAGCTGTCTGACTCCAGGTTTTAGTCCTGAGGCTCTAACCTTCAGGAATGCTCTTACCAGTATTTGGGACATAGAGAAAACATATCACCAAATGTTAACCTCTTGTTATTGTTCATGTTTCTGAAGTGGAGCCATTTAAATCAGAGGGTCATGATTCTCTTCTAAGGAGAAACATGAGGCACTGAGATGTTCAGAAATCTGCTTGAGCCACGCAGCGAACGGCTTGCAGGTCCGGAACTAAGAGCCATGGTTAATGGTGGCTTTAAGCTGCTCTGAAGAGAGTACTGGTTGATTGGTGAGGGTAGCATCTACTCAGCACTTACCAGATATGTTATCCCCCTTGATGCTATAACAGCCCATGCTAGGAAACAGAGGTGTCCAGGAGCTCTGCTCGTTATACACCCTGAAGTTTCTCCCGAGTTTCCTGCCCCCCCAATCTCCCTGTTCCCCACCGCAGCCTGGGCCAACATCTGCAGCCCGGGCGTGCATCACAGCTCAGAAGCAGCTCAGGAGTGTCTGGGTCTGTCCAGTGTCTGGCCCGAGGTGTGGGTGCCTTGGCAGCCGGCTCTAACCCTTCCTCATCATCCTGGTCATAGTACCCACTGGTCCCCGGCAGGCAGCCTCAGCCTGGGCACACCTGCTCACTCCCTGTCCCTTCCACTTCCTTCTGCCCTGGATTTCCAGACAGAGTCAAAAATGGGTTCACATCAAATAAGATTTGTTTGCTTTCAGTGTAATTTTCCATTTATAGATGGCTTTCTCTCAGGAGGCACCATCCTCCTTCCTCTGTCTCGGTTTTTTCTGGGTATTTAAGGATAAACTCTTGGTGGTTGTTTTTAAGCCCTGTGGTCAGCAGCCCAGCCAGTCATTCATTTAGAATGTCTCCAGAAAGCCAGTGGTTACTCTTATAGGATTTATGCTAATTTCTGTGGTCTCTGAGACCTCTGAGGAACTATGGCCACAGAGCCAGTGTGTCATGTCAAAAAGAAATATCTGACCTGGGCCAGCAGGGTCCTCATCTGCGGGCTCATCCTGGTGAGATGATGAGGATGGCAAGGGCAACAGTAAGAGAAGCCGGTGCTTAGATCATACCCCCTGCCTCCAGGTGCTAAATGGGATTTACTGGTTCCTACAAGGCGGGTGCTGCTCTGATCCCTTGATACAGATGAGGAATTGAGCCAAGTCCACAGCTGACCTCACAGTATGTGGTATCCTGCCGACTTCCCTGGCCCAGCCACCCTGCATGCCCCTTCCCACCCTGGGCTCTAGCCATACCAGTGTTGGTTTGATGCCTTGGATCACTGTGCTCTCCTGCCACAGTTCCTTTGCACAAGCTCTTCCTGAGGCTTGGGCCACTGTTCACTCCTGTACCCTACACTTAATCTTCCCTGATCTGTCTTTCAGATCTCTCTGTGATTCTTCAAGGAGACCCCGCTGGATCCCCTCCCCCACCCACCCCGGGGCAGGGTGCCCCATTAAAACTCAGTTGGCTCTGCCTGCCTCTCATCAAGGGTAGTGTCAGAACTGAACTGCTTTTATGTGCGCAGTTTTCTGATTAACGTCTGGCTCTCTCTTCAGACCCCAACTCTGTGAGAGCTGTGGCTTAAAAGTGCTGCCTTGTAGGTAATTCTGTCATTGCACTTACCACACTGCACTGGAAGGATTTGTTTATTCATCTTTCTCATCTCTTGATCTGTGATTTTCCTGAGGGCAGCATCCAGGTCATTTTCTAACATGGTACTCAGCTCAGTAAATATTTGGTGAGTTGAATTGAATGTACTGGTTTTAGTGGGATAGAGTAACTGAGGAAAGGACCCCTGAAGACTCAGAGCTTAGGATGGGGTGAGCCCACAGAGTATAGTTATTCTGAACCCACCCCTCACCCTTGGAGATCTGGAGGGATTTTAGAGGCAAGGTGAGCTTTTAAAAGCTAAGTTTCTTATAGTTTTAAGCCAAGTTCCTTATAATTTTGATCACAGAATAGAGAGACCCATGACTTTCCCAAAGAAGCATTGTATGACAGTTACTAATCCAAGAGAAGGGAGAAAAAAGGGACATCTTCAGCTCAGAGGTTCAGCTGAAGTTGAGGAAAGTGGAGAAGACATAACTACTGGAATCTCACTGAGAATCATGTGGGGATTTGGCCTCCTTACAGTTAGTGGCCTTGCGTCATTTCCTTATCTCTCTTGGATGACCTTGCCTGGCTCATTCCCCCTGCTGTCATTGCTGACTTTGACTCTGTAAATGCTTTGGTCTGGTTACATGCAAGAACCCCTCCTCTCGGGGGCTGGCCCTGTCCAGGACCTGGCACCCCTCTGTCTGACATATGAGTCGTAGGGCTTCCACACCTCAGAGAAAGAAGGGGATGGAGTGGAGGGAGAGAGAGAGAACAAACAGGGCTTCGCCTCTGACTGGGGGATGAGCAGGACAAGGGGCAAGTTGTGGGCGACGGGCCTGGGGCTCACCCAGGAGAGTTTTGAGACGATGATGCCAGGAAGCCACAGGCTCCCACATCCAAGCAGGGCCCGGCCTCGACTCTGCCCACCCCGGTTCCAAGGAAAACACGTAGCTGTTTGCAAAAGCTGTTTGCTTTCATCCTACCTCCTCCTTCCTATCACAACACATCATGAGTATGTTCCTTGGAGGTTTGAATAGTCCCTTTTAAGAAGTTCAAGGGAAACCATTTTCTGAGTAAGAGGATTAACCTAGTTAAATTTAATAGTAGCACATGATAGATTAACAGTAATGTGAAAGACACTGAAGCTCCAGTGCCCATTATGACGCTTGTAGATTGCCAGGCATTTTGCAATAAAAACACTAGCTAGTTATCACACATGTTTGATTGAAGGGACAATACCCTTGCCTTGTCCCCCACTGTGAAATAGCTCCTAGCACACTCCCTGGCATGTACATAAAATTTGCTTTGCCAATATTTGTTTAATTAATTCGGGAAATAGGAGGCTAACGGAAGGTTCTGACAGCGTTCTAGAGTGGGACAGAAAGCCTTCATTCGAAGCATATATTGCTCCAGTGTATTAGGTAATGACACATAGAACTGTTTGCCATTCTCCTTTGGCTTCCAGACCTAGTTCCCGTTTGTCCAAACTTATGAAGGTATTTTTTTATCTTTTTTTTTTTTTAAAGATTTTGTTTATTTATTTGACAGATAGCACAAGTAGGCAGAGTGGCAGGCAGAGGGAGAGAGAGAAGCAGGGTCCCTGCTGAGCAGGGAGCCTGACAAGGGGCTCTAGCCTAGGGTCCTGGGATCATGACCTGAGCCAAAGGCAGACACTTAACAGGCGCCCCTATAAATTTATTTCTGAGGGTGAACAGTGTTAAGTGGAATCCCAGTGGCTTAAATCAGATCAGAGGGTGTTTTGTTTTGTTTTGTTTTGTTTTTTAAAGATTATTTATTTATTTATTTGACAGAGAGACCACAAGCAGGCAGAGAGGCAGGCAGAGAGAGAGAAGGAAGCAGGCTCCCCGCTGAGCAGAGAGCCCGATGCGGGGCTCGATCCCAGGACCCTGAGATCATGACCCGAGCCGAAGGCAGCGGCTTAACCCACTGAGCCACCCAGGCGCCCCATTGTTTTGTTTTAAATAACAACCAAGGAGTCGTTTTTGAAGAGGAGGCAGAGTCCTCTGTAACCTGATAATATAGCACAAACATTGAAAAAGAACATCTCGGGGTATTAGTGGCGGAGGTAGAAGAAGGATGTGCTGAAGTCGGAATTGGAAGATTAGAGCAGCAATCCAAACTTGAAAGTCAGACTCGTCTGCCTGCCCTTGGTGGGCTGGGCCCCGGATGGTGCTGTGGAGCCCACGTCCAGAAGAGGGCGCTCCGAGCTAAGTGTGCCAAGGGCTGGGCCAGACTAGCAGGTCTCTAGAAGAGGCTGTTTATGTTATGTCTTGTTTCTTTTCCATGTTTTCCCGTTCTCCGTAGGAATAAGAGAGAGTTTTCTCCCTCTGTGCCAAAGAAGCCTCTTCTGAAAGTATAACTAAAGTGATGATTTCACAGATTAAGTACCAAAACCCAAAAGTATAATCATGTTTAAACAAAAAATATTTAATGGCCTTCAACCTTTGATCTTGCTGAAATCTGTGGACAAATTTCCCACACCAGGAACTCTTTTAATGTGCTTAATGGGCCCTCTGGAATCAGTATTTTCAAATATCAAGCCTACATCTAGAAGATGGATGATCAAATCAAGAAGGGGAAACTGACTTTATCTTTCGGAGAGTTATGTGGATGTGTTCTGTATTTGTCAAGTTAGTGAGGAAGAGGAACCTAGCCATGCGCATTGAGGTCCTTACCCACAACACCTCGATTAAAAAGAAAGCTGTGTATTCATCAACTATAAAGCTTAAAAGATACTTCAAAGCCTTGTTTCCATTTACAAGCATCTTGGGAAACATCTTTTTCCCTACATTTTTTATTCCTTGGCCCTGAGGGACAAGCAGACAGATTCAACAAGTACATGGAAGAGACAGCACACTCCATACAGATTCTGTGGCTGGCACATTTAATATTAAGAATTTGTCCTATGACGGGACTCACACCAGTGTGCAGAGGTCCCTGTAGGAGGTTCACAGCAGCACTGTTCATCATAGCAGGAGCAGCACCTGGGTGGCTCAGTTGGTTAAGCATCTGACTCTTAAGTTTCTGCTTAGGTCCTGATCTCAGGGTTGTGGGATCAAGCCCCGTGTCAGGTTCATCCTCCATGTGGAGTTGGCTTGTCCTTTTCCCTTTGCTCCTACCCTCCCCCAACTTGCACAAGCACTCTCTCTCTCTCTCAAATAAATAAAATCCTTTTAAAAATCCCACTTAAATAATAGCAGGAATTTGGAAACCACATGTACCAATCATAGAATGGTAAGTTGTACAGCCAAGCAAATACCAGGCAGCCTTAAAAAAGAGACGTGGACACATATGAACATAGATGAGTGGGGGAAAAAGGAAGCCCTAGGATAATATATGTGGAATTATTCCATAACTTATTTTTAAAATTATACGTGTGTCTGTAGCTACATGGCTAGAAACCTAAAACAATTATTAGCTCTGGAGAATGGGATGGGGTGGGTGAGGAGGAACTCCCATTTCTTTTGGTTTTTTTTGCAGATATTTTTCTGATTTAAAGGAAAAACTAGTAACACTTTTGAAGCCCTCTGAAAAGAGGGGAAGAATACTATTCACTCAGTCTTTCCCTTCTGCCCCCAAACTTGCTAAATCCCTCCTCCTGGGGAATCCTTCCCACTGTACCCAACTCTGCCCTGGGTCCTCTTCTGTCCCGCAGGGCCTGGCTTCCCAGAGGAAGCCAGAGCCCTGGCACCTCTCCATCATCGCCAGTCCTCTGGAGTCCTCCTTCCACCCCACTCTTTTACTTAAAGTGCCCATAACCAGGGTGCCTGGGTGGCTCAGTGGGTTAAGGCCTCTGCCTTTGGCTTAGGTCATGATCCTGGGGTCCTGGGATCAGGCCCTGCATCAGGCTTTCTGCTCTGCAGGGAGCCTGCTTTCCCTTCTCTCTCTGCTTGTCTCTCTGCCTACTTGTGATCTCTGTCTGTCAAATAAGTAAATAAAATCTTTTAAAAATAAATAAATAAATAAAGTGCCCATAACCTCCTCCAATAACAGGATTGCAGACTTGTGACCCCTGAGCCAGATGTGGCCCGAGGCTATATATGTGGCTAGGGTCACATGTTTGGTTGTGTTTATTCTTGGTGGATTTGATACTGGGAGATTTGCCCTAGAATTCCTGCTCTCTCTCTTTTCTTTAACCACCGGAAGATCCGGCCCAGTACACCCACCTTCCCACATGGCTGGAACTGAGCGTCAGCTGGACCCAGGATCTCTATCACTGTCTTGCAGACTCTCCTGGTCCCCTGGTCAGTGGAGCGTTTGATCCCATTTTATACTCTTCTTCTCTGTTTAGTTTCAACAGTAGCACCAGATTCTAAGTTTTCTCCTTTCTCTTTAACTGCCCTTGTTCAGCATCCTGCCCTGGCTTCTTTTCCTTTAGCCATCCTTTGAATTCCAGCATCCCTCAGGAGTCTGTCCTTGGTGTACGTGCTCTCCTTGTCTCCTTGTCTCCTTGTCTCCTTGTCTCCTTGCCTGCCTCGGGTTCTGCTCTTGTCTCCCAAATCCCAGGTAACCTCTTCCTTCATTCATGACAGTACAGTGGTTACAAAGTAACCCAAACCACAGACCTTAGTCATACTCCCTTTCCCTCAGTACCCACAGGCCTCTCCTAAGGATTTGACCTAAATATTCCTTACATTTCATTTCCTTCCTTTCCTATCATCCCCATCTTGAGTCAGGCCAGCAAAATCTTGACCCCTATCCAAAGCAATTGCTTCTACTGTTTCTTTCTATAGCTTGGTACTCTCATATCATCCACAACATCTCCAGCCTTATCCTCCCAAACCACAAAGCTGATCAAGCCTCATCCTTGCTCAAATGACCTTCCGTATTCTTCACTCTCTGCCAGCCCAAGTCCAGTGGTCTGCTTTCAGCCTTTATTCATTCAGGCAACAAACTGAGCACCCATTATTTGTCAGGCCTTGAAGACACTTTCGTTGAGAACAAGTAGTGATCCCTGCCTTTGTGGGACCATGTTGTACCTGGGACCTTACAGACTCCCTACCCCCAACATGCACACACACATTAAAGGACAAACTAAAATTCAGTTATCAAGGGACTATAAGAATAAAGAGTAAAGCTAACTTTAGGATAAGCAGGCAAGACTCCTTGAGGTGATGACATTTAGGCTGAGAACTGAAGGAAGAGAAAATGCAGTGGGTAGTTCATTCCAGACAAAATCTCTCCTTCTCATGCTGGCCTTTCTTCAGTCCCTTTTCCTGTCTACTCTGCACTCCATGCAGGCTGAACCACCATCAGTACTCACATACACTATACTCGGGGGTGCTTCTGCCCTAGCTGTGATCTTCCCATAGGAAGGAACTGGCTTGTTCATTTAGGTCCCTGGTGCCTGGCACATGGTAGGCTCAATAACTGTGAGATGAAAAACTGGATGGTTGGATGGATGGATGGGTAGGTGGGTAGGCGGATGGATGGATGGATGGAAGGATGGATGGATGGATAGGTAGTTGGGTGGTGTATGGGTAGATGGGTGGATGGATGCATGCATGGGTGGATGAATGGATAGGTGGATGAGTGGACGAACAGGTAGGTGGCTGGGTGGTGGATAGGCATAGGATGCGTAGATGGGTGGGTGAGTAGGTAGATAGATGGGTGGGTGAAAAAGCATATATGCTTTAAACTGAGCTGGCTGTACTGTCTTTTGGAAATGATTTTATAACCAACAAAGCTGAGGCTTGGAGTTTGCTGGAGTTGGCTTGTGCTGTGAGAAAAGTGATGGAAAAGAATTCTCACTCAGGTTCTCTGCTACTTTAGCTACACATTGTTTTTCTATTTAATCATCCTTATTATTGTGAAATGGGCAAGCATTTTTTTTATTAAGGTGGAATTGACATGCAATATTATATCGTTTTAGGCATGCAACATAGTAATTCAACAATTATATGCATTACAAAATGCTCACCATAATGTGTAATTACCATCTGTCACCATATAAAGTTACTATAATATTACTGACTATATTCCAGGCAAGCATTTTGTCTTACAAATAAAAAACAGTAACATTTAAAAAATTTTTTCTCAATGAACAGCCCTTAACTGGGTCTTGCTTTAATTCTACGGGAATTTTTGAAGGCAGAAAAATACGAGGCACTCTGCACAGTGCTTAAGTGTCCGGCCTCTGGGGCTAGATCACGGTGTTCAAATACTGATCCAGCTACTACCCACAGTGGGAGGTCAGTAGGTCCTAGGGAACCTCACCAAGCCCTCAGTTTATCTATAAAATATGACTGACAACAGTACGTACTTTCAGAGGGTGGCTGGAGGACTGAAAGCACAGCATCTGAAACAAAGTAAGGACTCAAACAACTGGGAGGTGCCGCTCTTATGGGACTGAGGATTCTTCAGCCTGGCCCATCCAAATGCCTCCTAAAGCTTCTAGAAGAATCCTAGCCAAAGACGACAAAGGGCATGCACTTGGAGCTATTTTTCTGGTGGAAGAGGAGAAATTCTCTTGCTCCTATGCTTCCTGACTTTGGAATAAGCATGGAAATGGCCACAGACACAACAACACACACACACATCCAGCTTCCATCAGCTTCTGACCATATCCCTGCTCCCACTGCCCTATATTATGCTAGTTCAAGGTCACACTAACAAGCTACAAACAGAGCCAGGTGGCGGGGTTACAAGGTACCTCACACAGTGAGACTGTAGTTTCTGTTTGTCTAATCTGGACTTCCTCACAAGACCTCAACTGTTAGGTGGCTGAGAACAGCTCAGTATTGTCCAGGATAAGAATTTAAACAGAGCTGTTAAGGACTACTCTGCCGCTGAGATTCCCCCGTCTTTGGCCACCCTCCCTCTCCTTTTGGAACTATCATCTAGTGGTAAGGGGAGTGAGGGTCTCTGAGTCTCTCACCAGAAGATCTGAGACCCTCATTCACAGGCCTCTGGGGCCCAAGGTCTCAGCATGGAGCGCTTCGCCTGCCCTGACACTGCCCACTCAGGGCCTTCATGGCTCAAGTTAAGGTTCTGGTCTGTCTCAGTGTGGTCAGGGTTCAGGGCGGCTCCTTGGCTGACTGGCTCCTGCTGGCCATGGGCTCCTCGCCTCCCCACCCAAGAGGTCTCCCCCTAGCCCCACAGCGGGGTCACCCTGCAGTGACCTCTGGCTCTCATCTCAGCATCTGCATCATGCAGGGAGAACAGGAGGTCCAGAGTATGAGTTACGCCCACTTGCCCTGCATCACACCCATCCACACTCTCAGCCCTCCGGGCCTCTCTGTGTTGTAGGCCAGCCATGCTGCCCCCAGCTCATCCAGATGCTTCCTTTGCCAAACCACCTCCACCCCCTACACACACACACACACACACACACACACACACACACACACACATCCCTTTTTTTTCCACCTCTACCTCCGGATGCTCTGGGGGCAGACAGGCATCCCCCCTACACAGAGGTGGAAATGCTACAGTCTCTCTATAGACCTAGACTTAGCTGTATGAAATGGGAAGCCAAGCAATTCTACAAGTCTTCCTTCCACAAATCTTGGCAGTTGAGCTGACGATATGTCCTCTTTATTCTGTGTTCTCCTTTCCTTCTCTGGCTCTGTGTGACAGGCTCCCTGACCCAGCCTCTGGGGAAGGAGGCTCCAGATGGAGCATGGTTTAAAGGCAACAGGATGGGGTGGGAGGGATCAAAATACATTGCTTCGTATTTGCCAGATACTCTCCCTCTTGCACCCGTGCCTGTTCTAGGCCTACCACAGCTAAAAGCGCCAGTGTCTTTCAAGACACTTTTCTTTGCTTCATTCTCACCTGTGTTCATTCAGTGACAGTTACTGAGCCCCTGACATGCAGGCACAATGCTGAGATCCAAGTCAGTAACTGGCTGCCTTGCAGATGTGATATGAATACAGCAGAACACCTTGAACAACAGGGGGTTGAACTGCGTGGGTCCACTTATATGTGGATTTTTCCAGATATATATCTCTTCCTTACGATTTTCTTAACATTTTCTTTTCTCTAGCTTAGTTAATTGTAAGAATATAGTATAGAATATACAAAATATGGGTTGACTGTTTATGTTATCATTCATGCCTCTGGTCAACAGTACGCTATTAGTAGTTAAGTTTTTGGGGAATCAGAAGTAATACATGGATTTCAGACTGCACAGGAGGTTGGCTCCCCTTCACCCCCATGTCATTCAAGTGTCAACTATATTCTCATCATGTGAAAAGATGCTCAAGATCATTGGCCATGAGGGAAGTGCAGATCAAAACCATAGTGAGCTACTATTTCCCACCCACTAGGACAGCTATCATCAAAAGATGGATACTAACAAGTGTTGGCAAGGATATGGGGGAGTTGGAGCCCTCATACATTGCTGATGGAAGTGTAAAATCGGTATAGCCACTTTGGAAAGCAATATAGTGGTTCCGCAGATGGTTAACCAGAGAGTTACCATATGAGCCTACAATCCCACTGTGAGGGATATACCCAAGAGAAATGAAAACATGTTCATACAAAAACATGTACCTTAATGTTCATAGCGGCATTATTCAAAATAGCCAAAAAGTGGAAACAACCCAAATGTCCATCAAATGATGACTAGATAAATAAGACATAGTGTAGCGGCACAGTGGAATATTACTAAGCTATAAAAAGGAATGAAGTACTGATAACATGCTACGACACAGATGAACCTTGAAATCATTACGCAGTGTGAAAAGAGGTGGTCACAATATACTCTATTTTGTATGATTCATTTGTATGAAATGTTCAGAGTAGGCAAATTCATAGAAGCAGAAAGTAGTTTGGTGGCTGCCAGGGGTTGGGGGTGGGTTGAATGGGGAGTGGCTGCTTAATAGGTGTGGGTTATTTTCAGTATGATGAAAATGTCCTGAACGGATATAGTGGCCGGAGTTGCACAACTCTGTGAAAATAGTGAGAGCTATTGCATTGGACACTCTGAATGAGTGAAATGTGTGGTATGTAAATTATATCTCAAGAAAGCTGTGAAAAGATGTGCTCATTTCATTCTCCCATCGAACCTCTTTCCCAGTGCCTTACATCTCCTAGGACAAATAGGAGTTCAACTTCCAGTCACTGCAGTACTTTCTCCAATACACTTATTAGAGTCTGATAGTAGGAAACTTAAATACCTATTTAATGATTTTTAAGCAATTATGTTCTATTAGAAGGTAAGCTCCAAGAGAGCAGGGACTTTAGTTTTGTTCATTGTTATATCCTATGCTTAACATAGGCCTGGCACATGGTAGGGTCTCAAATTGTCATTGAACGAGCAGATGCTTTCATGGAGCTCACACACCAAATGGACACAGAAGGCCAGTGATGACTGCTACTCATCATTTACTCAGTGTGTATTTCCTGCAGCCTCGTGGTATGTGGAGTGAATGAGTAAAGCAGCTGTGTCTCTGTGCTGGGGGTGGGGGGAACTTACAGCAAAGGAAGCCTATACCGAGAAGGTTTAACACTTTGATGAAACACTGAAAACAAGTAATATCTAACATTCACTAAAGATCTGCATATATTGAAAGCAGAAATTCTGTTAAAGTTCCTCTTACTAGGGCTTTGTGCAAAGTCGAGCTGAGTTAAGACAGTTGTGAATCTTTAAGAAAAAGATTGTGAAGGATAGAGGATGAATGAGTAGAAAGTCAATCCAGAAAGAAAGAAAATGGATGCTTTCCAATGATTTTGCTGGTTCCAAGAAGGCAATTCCAAGTTATGATTTTAAGTTCTTGTTGAGGTGGGGAGTAATATCGGGAAGGGGGAAAGCGCCAAGAACCATCCTCCATGTCCACTGTCGGGAAGTCTTTGAAAAGAGATAGGAAGGGAAAGAGTGACTCAGTGGCTGGGAGGAGAGGGAACAAGGGTGTTTTAAAGAGATGGAGAAGATTTCATTACAGTGCAATGGCCTTCTTCACAATGGAAAATTATGGGAATGACAGCCAAGAGGTCAAGAGAGAGGGCAACAAGATATATGATGATGACACGGTTGGGAAACCAAGGGGCCGGCTTGTAGATACACAGCCCACAGTGGGTGATGGAGGTCTTGAGTCAAAAATGAAAGCAAGAAAACTAGTCCAATTGACTTTTCTCACACTTACAACCTCCTCATTCCTTGTCTTTTTGGCCCCACATTTTCATTTTAATATGCAGGGTTTCTAGAAAACCTATAATGGGAAGGAGATGTGAAACAGGGCTAGGAACTGATTAAGACATGACCATGGCTCTTGCGCAAGGCAGGTCAGGGTCAGAGACTTAAGACACTTGGAGAAATGGGAGGAGACAAGAAAGATGGGCAGAATAAGGTTGAGGGTCAAGGATGACGCCATAGAATCTAGCACAAATTGCTCACTAGAGTTTAGGGAAAAGGGAAGGATGGGTCAGAGAAAGACCCAAGACCAAGGAAGCTTACGAGCTAGAAAATGAATGGGTAGATCTTGGAGGATCTTCCTAAAGGGGTCAGCTGAATTTGCAACTAGAGCTCCCCTGAGCTCACTCCCAGAGCTCAGGGGAGCTTAAGAGTTAGAGTGAGCCCAACTCACAGATGACCCTGTGAAGGAGAACAAGGTGAGGTTTTCTTTTTTCTTGAGGCCAGGTACCTCCACTGTGTTTTTGGTTTGCCCAGCTATCCACCTGTCAGAAGGAACAGATGACAAAGATGGCTTGTCTTCTTCAGAGGTGGTCTTGCCAACTGGTTAAGGGCAGGCATTTTAGCCCAGGATGCCGCTGAGTCTCTGAGGCTCTCTGGGTCTGTGTCACTGAGCATGCGTACAGGCCTTGCTCCTCTAAGGACTGTGTCCTCGCCTGTAGAAGCAGGGATGAAAAGCAAGGGCTATAGCTGGGATGAAATGGGGTAGTAGAAGTGAAACTCCCAGCACAGTATGCACTTAAAATACTTCCCAGGCCTTGGGGACAGTTTTCTTTGGCTATTTTCACATCTCTAGAATCAGGAAGTATGGCATTTTTTTCACAGTGGTATGTAAAATGATGGTGTATCTTTCAATTTATGATTTCTTACGTTTAATAAAACATGCAAGTAGACATCTAGTAAGAGGCAGTTGGGGTGTTTTGTGATTATTCTACCTGTGCTAGATTCACGGCTCCATCAACATCTATGGGTTTCATTTTTGACTCCAGGTGGGTTGAGCCTTTTCCCTGGGGACAGAAGCCTGGCCCTGTCAGCCAAGGAGTCACCTCCACTGAGGGCAAGTCTTGGCTTGGCTACCAATCACCATGAGACCAGGGCTAGGTGCTGTCACCTCTCTGAACCTCAGTTCTCTCTCCTCTATAAGGGGGATAACATGTGAGGACAAAATGGCATAGAGTCCTATAAAGGGCTTAGCACAGTGCTGCATTGCATACACATTGAATAATGATGATGATGGGACTAATAATTAAGTAATATACATATATATATATATATATATATATATATACACAATATAACCAGATTACATTTCCTAAAAAGTGTTATTATTTCTGAAATACCTGGGGAGCCCCATCACAAAACATCCAGCTTGGACTCTTAGCAGGAAGGGATCTCAGAACCCAAACCAGTGCTCCTATCTGTGCTGGTGTGTGTCTAGGACTGTGGCCTCACCTCACACGCTGTCCCCCGACTGCCATCCTCCTTTCTGATCCAGCTTTCCATCTCCCCAGCACTCCCTTCCTCTGGACTTTGGCCCCTCTGGACACATTACTTTAGGAACTATTTGCCTTGGGAAGATGGCTGGCTTATCTCCCTTGGAAAAGACCACCATAAACCGCGGGGTTTCTCAAGCAACTGCTGACCCAAGAGCTTCCCCAACGAGGCTCCTCTCTGTCCCATCAGCCCCCTGTCTCCTCTTGCACCATTGCTCCTTTTGCCCAGTGGTCTGCCTCTGCCCTTGGTGGGATTCCCTCAGTACCCGGTAGCCTACATGTAAGTGCATGTTTTTCTCGAAGCCTCTTACCTCTACCTAATGAGTCTGGCTTATCAAAATCAGTCAAGATCTATGTTTATCACCAAGTAACTCACACACCAGAGCCTCCCCGTATCTTGAGAGCTCCCTGGCATTTCCCATCCGAAGTTCTCCACAGTCTTGAGAGCATTGCACGGATTTCCTCTCCCAGTGGTAGAAACAGGCTTTCCTCTGGGGAGTGGGGGGCTGCAGGGGCTCCCAGGCAGATAGGCTCTACCAGCTCCTTTCCCTTTATCGCTGATATTTCTCCTCAATTCATGAGGATGCAAGCTGGAACTAATGACTTTTCCCCAGGTTGGCCCTCCGGCAAACCTTCCTCTTTTGAGGTGAGACCCACCCCCCAATCTACCTTGTTCCACCTTGAATAGCTGATCTGCCTCGTTGCATCAGTCCCAGGGTCAGGAAAACCCAGATTTTTAGGTACACCTTTGCCAACAGAATTGTACTGTTGCACAAGCCACTCCGGCATGGCATTTGAAGAAAGTTCTCTGACATCGCTTGTTTCCCCTCGAGGTCTGGTTTTCATGGAGTTGGATCCGGAGCAGCACCGTGGGCCCTCCAGATGCCCCTTGGGAAAGCTGTGGAATTAGGACTTTTCACTGGGTTTGCGACACAGTGGAATGACTTTCATGGTCTAAGGAGCGTGCCAAAAAAGTCCTAGCTTCTCAGAACTTGTTTCTGCTCGCTTAAGAATCTTAAGGCCATAGTGCAGTGTGCTGGCTGGGTTGGCGCGTAGGGCTTCACACAATGCAGCAGCACTGTGGCATCCTTGAATCAGAGACTGGCAAGCACAACGTGTTAGACAAGACATATCTATCTGCCTTTCTGTCCATCTGTATATCCTCAGATGCGTTCCCCCCAAAACTGTGGCATTTAAGCCAGGCTGCGGAAGACAACGTGGCATCATAAAGATGTCTAGGCTACAGCAAGATGAGCCAAACTCAAGCCAGGGGTAGAAATAAAGTGAAGAAGGGCTGCCCACTTTGTATACAGTTCCTACCAGGCTAATGGGGAGAGGCAGTGGAGAGAAACGAGTGGGCTTTCTCCCACTCCCAAATGGCCACACTACAGAGGTCTTCTCTTAGGGGGATTTGAAGACTGAAGCACCTTGGGCGGGCAGGTTTTGGAACCTGGGGCCACACTAGTCCAAGCTCTCCAGAGCTCTGCTCCCTGTTCACGCCCACAAAGGAGGGAGGAAGTGCGCTGGCTGGCCTACTGGTGGCAGCCTGTGTACTGCCCTCTGGGCACCCAGCTTGTCCCTTTTCCCAGTCTCCCCATCCCGGCTCTCCACTTTGGCCCTGCTCCCATGGACTAAGGTGCCACAAAGGTTCTGCCCGCCCGCCCTCATGCACAAAGGCACGTCTCTCTGGAGCAGAGAAGGGCAGGCCCCTGAGGGCCTGGCCTCCACACCTCTCCCCTTAAGGAAACAGACAGGTCCAGTCCAGTGAGTTGGGGAGAGGCTCTTGCCCTCGTTAAACATCTCCCAGGCTCAGGCAGAGAGGCACAGTGACTTCGTGAGAGGAAGGTGCTCTGTTTTGGGCACCTGGTGCAACAATGCTATGTGAGAGGGGTGTGACACCACCCAAATCAAATCAGATTAAACCAGTCAGGAGACAAGTAACTGCTGCCCAGTCCTTTGCTCCTCCATCAGTCAAAAATCTGTCCTCTGAAAATCTCCTCGATTTCCTAATTAATACACAGAAGAGAAGACACTAACCATTCTGCATTTGTCCTCTCTCCGAGACTGTGATTTACAGAGTGACTTTGAGCTTCACTGTGGCTGTCACTGTTCCCATGCACTTATTTGAGCCACCCTTAGTTAAGTATAAGGGACCTGACAAAACACAGGAAAGGAATAAAGGTGAGGTCATGGTCAAAGGCATGGGCTCTGCAGTCAGGATTCCTGGATTTAAATCCAGAAAGGCAGTTTGCCTACACAAGGAGACCAGGGATGGTGCCTACCCCACGTGCTCGCTCTAAGGATGCAACAAGGTAACACGAGTGAAGCCCATGGCTCCCAGCACACAGAAAGCATCTCAGTGGTTTTAGCTATGATTTTTGTTGTTACGGTTATTCAGAATGAGTAAAACCAACTTCCTGTGCTTGATGGAGGGTGAGAAGTGAAATCGTCTATGAGACAGACCATGTAGGCGGCAGGATGGGAGTGTGAGAGCCCGGGGAAGATGGAGTCCTGGGGGATGTGGGGGAAGCTGTAGCTGCTCAGCCAGGACAGACAGGCTTCGCAAGTGTGGATGTGGGGTGAGGGAATGGCTTCACCGGGGGCCCAGGTGTGGGACGTAGAGGTGGTCATCTTCCCACAGGGGGCTGGGTGCTGCTGGGCAGGGTGATGGGCAGGACACACAGGGTCACCTCACACTCATCTGGAGTCGGGTCATAGAGGACCTCGGTGCCAGTCTGAAGAATTTTGACTCTTATCGGCAAGCTCTGGGGAGCCAGTGGAGATTTTTAAGAAGGGAATTTGGTAGATGCTTCTGGTAACATTTTACAGGAAAATAGTGGTGGTGGGAGAGGGCAGGGCAGAGGCAGAGCAGAGGCCACGGGGTACAGTGCTCTGTGTTTCCATCCTGAACAATTCATCAGTCTTCAGGTGCTTGCTTACTGCTCATCTTCCTCCCTGGACTGCACTCTGGTCAAGGGCAGGGGCCGCGTGCTTCCTCTGCACTGTCGTACCCCCCTCAGCACCATCCCCGGGGCTCCATCAACTGTTAATGAATGGAAACAGGAAGGGAGATGATGGTTCCAAAACCACGGGGGGCGGACAATGAGGAGAATTTGACAAATGACTGGAACTTAACACAGAAATTGCCAGATAACTCAGGGTGTGGGTACGCAGGATGGAGGCAGGAATGGAGAGGCTGTTCACCGACAGAGTAGACATAAGCAGGAGAATCCCACTCTACAGAGCAGAGGTGAGCTCCCTGGGGCGAGTGCCTCATCGGAAAGGAGTCACCCACCCATTCAGAGCTGAGAGTGGGGCAGGTAGTGGGGGTAGGGCTCTGCGGAGAGGGCAGGTGCAGGAGAGTCAGAGCAGAGGGAAGAGGGGAATCTGCAAGGGAGAACAACCTGGAACCTGAACAGAGAAGTGGACAGAGGTGGCTACCCTGGGGGGCACTCTGCCTTCTCAGATCCATGATATAAGAGTTCTCTCAGGGAAGCTACAGGAGACAGGCCCAAGGCACAGGATCACAGCATTCAAGGGGGAAGCTGTCACTGGTCCATGCTGCACAAACCTTCAGAGGCTCAGCAGGTGGAAAATGGAAGACAGAGCTGAAGGATCAGCCTCATGCCTCTAAGCTCTGTTGTTCTAATTACGTCTTAACGCTGTCACTGAGTCCTTCTTCTGGAGGAGGATCCGGATGCCATGGCCTCCATTACCAGAAACTTTCCATGGCTTTCCACTTCCTAGACAGTCAGGCCCGGAGTCTGTGGCAAAGCATTTCAGTGACTCCACATCTGGTCTTAAAAGCACCCCCTTCTCCTACATCCTTCCCCATCCCATCAGTCTGTGGCTCTCCCTCTCCTTGTTGCATGCCAGGGACTCTCATGCCTTCATGGTTGGTGTAGGCTGTTCCTTCAGCCTGGAAGGTCCTTCCCCCCACCCCCATGGCTGCTAATTACAACTCTTCTTATCCTTCAAGGCCTCTGTCGAATGCTACCTCTCCTGCAAAGCCTTCCATGATATCTCCAGTAAGTAGGGTCCTTCCTCCCTTCCAGGACCCATGGAGTGCTTTGTCTAGCAATTACTCCATTCTTTCTAGGATTCCATAGAGCTGGTAGCTTGTCTCTCCCCTCTGCTAGCTTATGTATGAGAGCAGAGGACATGTTCTATCTTTGAATCGCCCACAGCATGCGATCTCATGCACAGAAGGCAGTCAACCAATACCAGCAAAGTGTATGAAGGGAGAAGTACTCCAGAGCAGGAGTGGCTGGGAGCTCTACCATTTCCCACTATTTGTTTGGAAATTATGGGGTGCCTCATAGTTATTTGGCCTTAGGGGTTCGCTCTGTAAATAAATATCTTGGCCCAGCAGGCAGTGCATTGCCTTACAAGTACATGTGTTACCCATGATCTCTAGAGCCATTTTGATAGTGAGGATACACTCTTATACCTACACAAAGATTTTGCTGAGCATTGCCTGGAGTTAAAGAAAAATGGAAAAACTTGGCCTGGCCATCAGAAGTGCTTTGTCATTATGTGATATCCCTGATGGCAGTTTAGAGAAAGCCCTAGACAGTTCCACCAGGATTATAAACATATTTCAAGAGCCATGAATTAGGAGGATAAAGTTTCCCAAACACTCAATTTACAAACTCAAAAAGCATCTGTTCATTCAATCATCTATCTTTTCCTTCTGCCCCTCCACATGGGCTCTAATGGTATTTAGATGTAATGAATATCCTGATTTATTTCTCAACAGCTTGCTGTCTGTAAGGAAAACATATATTCAAGAAATACATTCAGCAAGGTTCAGTGATCACCTACTATGTGCCAACAGTGTGTCTGGGTTAATGATGTACAGTACACGAGTCAGGGTAGTTCTTTCTGTGGTCTGTGTTTTAGGGGTTAGATATTTTCTGTTTTGTTATATAAAACTGAGAACAGTTTAGGATTGCTGTAGACAGTCCTGCCTTTTTTTTTTCCTACTTTGTTTTTATTTTAGGATAGACATTTATAAAACACAGCTGGCTAAATGCTAAATGCAGCTGTGAACAACAGAATTTAAATATATCTCTAATCCAACAAACCTGGTTCTTGGCAAGGAAGGGGAAAAAAAGTTAATTGTTTTTTAATTTAGTCTTACACACACACACACACACACACACACATACATACACAAAGAGTAGAAGGGTAATATAGCCAAAGCGTAATAGTGAGTGATTTTTTTTTTTTTAAGTTCATTTTACTTGGATCCTGCACTGTAGATTGGACAGGAGTTTTCCAAAACATTGAACCTGTGAGAAAAATCTTCTTCTATTTTCATAATGATAGAAACCACCCTTTTCTGAGCATTCATTCTAGGCTGGGCAGATGGCTTAAGAGAGCTTTGCCTGACTTGCCTCATTGCACTCTCTGGGGTGTATGCCATTTACACATGAAGAAACTAAGGCTCAGAACAATGAACTTGCCTGCAGTCACACTGTCGGTGAGGGATAGGACCGGAACGTACAGCAAGCTGCCTGACTTCAGGGCCCACATTGTAGCCACAACTGGGATTTTTCTTAACCCACCTGCATTGCGACACAGTGGCACCAAAACATACTTGATAGGTGAGTAATGACAAGACTGGGAAAATGGAGCGTATTGTAAATGCCATTGTCTTTGCTTTCATTCTGAAGGACAGATGCCAGAAATATGCTAGCTGGCCTACCCAACAGAGCCCCCTGGATAAGTGTCTTTCTCCATTCTGTATTTCAATACATAGTCATTTTCTCTTTAATAGTAATACAGATATGCATACATGTTTTTTAGAAGGAAGTTCAGTAAAGCATTATTAATATTAGTACTACAAACTGAATATCTGGTAATAGAGGGCCCATTAAGTAAATTGTAAGGAAAAGCACTGCGACTGTGAAGAATTCTTTTTTAAAAGAATGTAAAATGGAATGGAGAATGCCCGTGATAAAGTGAAAAAGTAAGTTAAAAGTCTATAAATACTGTATGATCCCATTTTTGTTTAATACACACATGCTGTCTGTATGCATCAATAGGGAGGCAGATAGAGATGGACACACAGAAACACAGGAAAAGGACTATAAAAATATCAATATCACCAATATTTTAATAGCAATCATCTCCGGACAATGGGTAAACTTTTTTTCTGGTATTGGCTACCTTTCCCATAGTGAAATATATTAATGATGTAAAGATAATAATTTTAAGTAACACATACTCATTAACCCAACAATTTCAGTAAACAATTTTTGAGTATCCACTATGTACCAAGTGCTATGTGTTCCAAACATTAGAAAAGAAAATACGAACAAAAAGGAAAATCTGCTGATATCCCCGTGCCACTCACATTCTGGACGATCTCCTTCCAGACTCTTTCAGTGCAGTTTTTGGAACTGAGAAGTCATAGAGCAGGCAGCCCTGAGCCCTGGTCAATAGGAGTTCGTTCAGCCAGTCAGGGCCAAGCAGCCCCCGAGCCCCAACTCTGCCACTTGGACCAGCAGACGACACTGCCCCCTAAGCTTTAGCTCCGTTCCCAGTGACCAGGACTAAGCGTGGTACCCGCCTCATCGGTCTCTCGGAGGATGCAGTGAGTTACAAGTAAAGTACCTGAGGTACATAGCAAGTCATGTTATTATTATTGCTGTATGTAGAACAGATACGCTGCGATTCTGCTTTGTTTTCCTTCTCCTTTCTTCCCAAGAGTGTAAATAGTTGTGTTTCTCTTGGACAGCAGAGACCACTGTTTGGGTCCTTTGGGTGTATAAAGTCACCTTTGAATTTTGTTTGCAGGTGAGATCACCCAGTTAAAGCCTTTTGGCCTCATACCCAAGCCAAAGCTGTAAAGGACAGAGAGAGGGGCCATGGTGGAGAGGAGCTTGTGTGCGCCTTTCAGAAAATCATGGCAGTCAGGGTTGGACAAAAATCTTACTTAATTGGGTTTGGAAACCTAATAAATCTGTCGAGTTATAGGCGATAGGACATCTAAACTTCCATGGCTTATTCCGACCACTTATTGCCTTTGAGCTTTGGTATTCTATTCTGTCTTCTGAATGGGGGTACTTAGGGCTCTTTGGAAGGACAATGGCCAGTGGCAGGCTCATTCTTGGAAGAACCTGCCTGTTTCTAGCCATGGCATGGCCTGGCTGTAGCCTAGCCACCATCATCTCCTTTCTGCACAATTCTGAGGCCTCTGAACTCATGCCCTGCCTTCCCTCCCACCCCTCGTAGGGTCTGTTCTCCACTTACAACCCAATAAGCATCTTAAAATGTCCATCACTGTATGTTACCTCCTAATTTTAATCCCCAGTGACTTTCCACCGCCCTCAGACAAAAGCCCCAACTTTCGACATGACTCCATATCTCTGTGTGATCTGTTCTTTGCATGCTTCCCCACTTTGAGCACATCTTCCCCCTGTCCACGGTGCTTGAAGTATCCTGGCCTTCTGTTGGAATTCTAGAACACACCATGCACTTGCTCACCTCAGGACCTTACCCCTATTCTTCCTTCCACACAGAATATTCTTGGCCTTACTCTGCTTGTGTGACGCCCCTCGTTCTTCCGGCCCTCTCTTCCGTGCCACGACCTTAGAGAGGCTTTCCCTGGCTACCTAATTTGTCGCAGCTCTTCTTGTTGGTGCCTTGTTTGTCCCTTTTATAGACTTGGCCTGAACAAATTTCTACGATTTCACATATTTATTTGTTGGCTTACTTGGTGTGTCTGTCTACGTGCTCAGCCTGCCTGTCCCCGGTATTCCCTACCCTTTGAGAATATAAGGTCTCCGAGGGCAGGGACTGTATCTTTCCCTTTGTTGCCGTGTCCTCTGGCAGAGGCTCTCTGAGAGAAGGTGCCCAATAAATATGAAGGGAAGTGAGAGAAGGAAGGAGGGAGGAAGGAAATCTCCGAAAAGGGGGATGCTTTTCCAGGCAGTCCAGTTCCCCGGGAATGTGGGCAGTGTGTCTTGCTCAGCCCTAGCATTACTGTGCAAGTTTAAAAATAAAACCCCTGGGTGGAGTGAGAAGACTTCAGAGAGGATGGGGGAGAGATAATGAGAAACATGAGCAGCCAACGCAGGCCCAGCAGGATGTGGGACTGGCCAGGAAGAGAAGGGGACCTTGACTCTGGGGAAACACTGACTTTGGGGGTGTAATAGTCTGACGAATGTAGGACTCCTAATTAGTCACCGAGGTCTTTCTCTTGATCTTCTGTATAAGAAGACTTTAAAGTAGCCAATTCAGCCCCTGCTTCCATCCTACAATAAGACATGTTGAGAGCTCTTTTGAAGAGATGTTCTTTATCCTCGCTGAAACAGGGGCCTCCACACCCTACATCTGACTGCCGTTCCATCAGAAGAAGGAAAGGCCAGGAGGTAACAGAGGTGATTAAGCCTGCTTTGGCTCACCCTCCCCCTGACCTTCCCCAGGGCCTGTCCCAGCGTGGGATCCGAACCTCCCACCACAGTAGGGCCCCAGCCAGACATCCTAAGGTGTATCCGCCCTCCAAAGGCTTGGCTCAGTTCTGGGGCAGCGTAAGTCAGGGAGGGTCAGGTCAGCGGATCACTAGAGACAACTCGGACATCGCCTTGGAAACGCTCTCCCCCGATGTGCGCTGCCTCCGTTTGGATCCACCCTGAACCAGCTGCGTGTTCAATCCTCGGGCCTCAGTGGGAGGTGGAGAGGCATCTGGGGAAGGTCAGAGTGGGTCAGGAAGGGGGTCCCCCTCCTTTAAGGAAGACCATGAATCTTCAGGCCTTCGTGAGAAGTCTGACGTCCCAGGGGAGCAGCGGGCTAAAAATCCGTAATCTGGTTCTGGCCCTGGTGGTGCGAGGATGGGCTGAGCTGAGTGCAGGGGCTGCCAGCATCCCCTCCTTCAGACCATGACCTGGACCCCTTCCCATAATCCATCTCTCTGCACTGCTCCAGCAGCCAAGTGATGTGCTCATGGTCACCTGGTGCAAGCAGATATTGGCAAGCCTTTAACACATTGATCGCCGCTGGGTTTTTTCCCATATCCACAGCTATGTGATGGTCAGGAAGGCCACAAAGGAAGGAGTATAGAGAGGGACAGCTGGAGCTCTACACGCCGTGCTTAACCTCCAACCCACTCTCTAGAGGCAGCTCTTGTAGAGAAGGAGCCCAGAGCATAAAAAGGACTGGTTTCTTACACAAGGTCACGCGGTGGGGAGGGATGGAGCGGCGGACGGCCTCAGTGCAAAAGCCAGGCCAGTCCAGCCTATGCCAGCCTGTCCCTTTCATCCCAGCAGTTGGATTTTCAAATGACTTAAGCTCAAAGTCCCAGACCAGGGCCCTAGAGCAGTATTTGTGAGGAGTCTGTGCCCTGAGGAACCTCACACCCCTGGATGGGTGGGAATCCCAAAGCCATTATGTGAACTGAGCAGAAGGAGGCTGCTGAAGTTGACTCCTGTAATTGTTGGAAACGCCCACAGCCTCAAAGTACTGAACAAGTAGCCTGTGTGTATTTCATGTCCAGCTCTTTAAGTGCTCTGTTGCTTTCTTGGCTAGTTCTAGGTTCCTGACACAAGGATTTTATTTTATTTTTATTTTTAAAGATATTTTATTTATTTATTTGACAGAGAGAGACACAAGCAGGGGGAGTGGGAGAGGGAGAAGCAAGCTTCCTGCTGATCAGGGAGCCCAATGGGGGACTCAGTCCCAGGACCCTGGAATCATGACCTGAGCTGGAGGCAGACGCTTAACGACTGAGCCACCCAGGCGCCCCTGATACAAGGATTTTAAAGTGCTGAGAAAGCACAGGGTGATAACTGTCCCTTGAAACAACAACAAAAAACTGATGGAGAAACAGTAGGACAACAGATGACCTTCATGTCCCAGGAACATTTTTTTAGATCAATTAAATTCTTACAAAGCATTCTAAAAAAGCCTTAGCCACTACAGACTTGTCAGTAATTATATTTTATTGGGCAAATACTGTGTTGTGTGTTACATCCTAAAACCTTTTTGGTGCTTTACACAGACTGTTTCACTTAAATTTCAACCCAGCCCTACGAGAGAGCAGCACCCAACGCTGACAATGTCATGCAGAACGGACTTAGCCTCTATTGACACCCATACTCATGGCAACAACCCCAGAAAACAGGTGCCCCTGTTCTGTTTCACAGAAATGGAGAAGTTGTGTAACTTGGCCAAGGCCATGCATCTATTGATTCAGAGCCAGAATTCAAAGCCAGCCCTTCCCCGGAGTCCATGCCCTTGGCCATTTTGCTCCCCTACCATTAGGCAGCACAGACTGTCAGTCTGAACTAATGAAAGGGTAATGAGAGCAGTGGGTCAGAATTGGAACCATGAGATGAATCTTGGGCTTCTCTGTTGACTCTCTCTCCAAGGAACTTAGGACTCTGCTTCCGGAGCCCTCAATAAAGTCATCCAAGACCAGCTGGGGAGAACGGAGCAAGTTTTCTGTAGCCAACTGGGCGAAGATTTTGTGCTTGCTCCTCTAATTTAAATTCCTTATCACCAAAGCCCGAGAAGCCTGGGCCAACCCAGCCCATGACCCTGAACTGGGAGCATGTTCTCTGGGCTGCAGACTTGCTCTGTGTGGGCTCTAGGGGGTGACTGAAGCCTTCATCTCAGCTCTCCCCTTGTTGCCATTTCTAACTCTGACAGAGATCCTGAGGAAGGACGAGATGACTCTCATTTTCTAGAGATTCTTTATGGCCCCAGAGATACTGGTGCAGCCCTTTGCACACATTGATTAATCAAAGCAAAGTGCTTCTGTTCCCACCTGACTGATGGTTCCAGCTGCCTCCGTAGGTGCGAGGGCCGGAACTCAGTGGATTAATGTCTCCCTTCTAGGTGCCTGACATCACTGACTTGCCTTTGATGCCCATCAGCCAAAAGACGTTGTTCATCTCTAAACATGAACAATACAATGAAGCTGAATTTTCCAGGCAACCAGAGTGAGTTCTCTGAAGAGGTGAGACCAGGCTGGCTAAGCCAGATTTGGTGGCATATGGCTTGGGGACCCATGAGGGGTGTGTTCCCCTAAGTCAGGGTCGGAGGTGCTTGGTGCAAACTTGTCAGTTTTGCCTTCAGATGTGATGTACCCCTTTCTAGAGCTATGAGGAACAACAGACTGGGAGATCCCACAGCTGGCCTTGGCCTTGGCTTTCCCACTCCAAGATTGAATGATTCACTCATTCATTCATTGGGCCAGTATTTGTTGAGCACCTGCTCTGTGGCTAGGCTCTGTCCTGGGGATACAGCGTGAAACAAGATGGACGAGCTTCTGCCCTCACGAGGCTCATGTTCTAGTGGGAAAGATGGGCAACAGTAAGTCTTGGGAAAACTGAAAAGTAGAGACTGGGACAAGTGCCATGAGAGGGAGAGACAGGAAAGAAAGCCTCTTTGGGGAGTTCCCAAGAGAGGTGAGGCCCAAGGGTGAAAAGATCTGCTATGTGAAGAACAGGGGGAGCATTCCAGGCAGATGGAACAGCAGTCGTAAAGTCCGAGAGGCCGGCAAGGACATGGCACCACAGAGGAACAGGAAAGAGGCCGGTGGGGCTAGAGTGGGGGCGGTGGGGAGGATGTGAGAGGAGCAGAGTCGGGATCTTGCTCCCCAAGAGGCCTCGGGCTGCTTACTCACCTTCTTGAAAATCCCCTCTCTCCTCCGAAGTGTGCTCTGCTTGCTCCAAGAACTTTTCCTTGCTTAGCCACATCCAGTCCCTCTTCAGAAAGAACAAGGAAGAGAGTTCTTTTTGTGGCAGGTGGGGCCTGTCAAAGGCATGGCTCTAGTTTTACCCGGCGACTCTTGTGGGGATGGTGCCCACAAGGACAGGCATGGATGAGAAGTGTCCCAGCGATGGGCATGGTGTGTTGTTGTGGTAGCAGGCTTGCTGCTGCTCCCAGGAACTCAGCAATAAGGCAGCATTTGGCTTTGCCCTTTCAGACGGTTCTCTGCCTGCTCTCACCCCTGATAGCCTCAGGGGTCTTTCTGGGCTTCCTGCCCTTACTTCTTTCCCTTTCACAACTGGAATCTCTGCCCTTCTCAGCAGCCCGATGGAATCATTGCCTCTGGAATGCATGCCTGCTCCTGTTGCTTCAGGCAAAGCATGTAAGCAGAGAGCTTGTATTCTGAGGCCTCTCTTTGTCCTCCAAGGGATGCCGAACAGGGGGCTGCCCAGTCAACCCATCCAAGGTGCTCAGCTTGCTGTCACAGACAGGAGAGAACTGTCCCTATTCGACCCTTTCCAGTGGGACGGTGACAAACACCTAGAATGTTGCGGGTAGACCACAACTACAACAATTTTTTGGAGGTCCTGGAACTTATCCCTAGAAGCAGTGCAGCCAACCCCAAGTCTGGGAGCTCAGAAAACCTGATGTCTGGCTTCAGGGTGGACCCACTGCCAAACCACACCATCGGCATCTCCATCCCAGCATTCCCTTTGTTGAAAGGAGTTTTCCCTATATAGGATCACTTCCTTCTCTGGCCTTCTGTGGTTCGCATTTGAAGAACCTAAATTGTCAGCGTGGCTGCCGTTGTCAAGACCCCTCCTGGGCCTTGAACTCTGGCCGTCTCCTCTTTCTTCTTCCTTGCATTCCAGCCACACCGGCCTTTCCTCCACTCCTTGGCAATGCCACACTTCCTCATCCCAGGTGACCTTGGCAGTACTCTTCCCTCCATCTGAAACACTCATCCCTCACCCAGTGGACCCTTGCCAGTCCCTTACTTCTCAACCCAGGCACCATGAACTCACCAAAGCTTTTCCAGACCCCTTGACTGGGTCAAGTAGTGCATTTGCTTTCCTGAGACACTCAGAAGTACTGCGTGCTTGAGGTCTGTATCCCTATCTGACCTCTGGCTTTCCTGAAGGTAGGGACCATCCATTCCAGGCTCCGTTCTACCCCAGTGTTCAACATGCTTCCCGGCACACAGGTGGCCTCCCACAGGGGAGTGGAATGGACCTGTCATGGGCATGAATGACCCTCAAGTATCCCCCATCCCAGTCCCCATTTTCTCTCCTTTTCCTCTTCCTGCTTCTTTGTTTCTTTACTTTCCCTTCCTGCTTCCCTCCTCATCCTTGCTATTCATTCCTTCTTCCTTCCTGGGACCTGGACCTGCCTATGACTCCCATGAACAGTGTTGAAGAACAATCGTGAACAAAAGAAGAATAGTCATGAGTTAAAAGAGAATGTTGTCGTAGCTTGCTATAATGTGTTGGCCTCAAACTAGATCACCCCAAACTCAGGGGCTGCGAGAAGAATGTAGGTTCCCACTTTACTAGTCTGCTAGGGCAAGTACCATGACCATGGCTCAAGCAATAGAAGAACATTGCTTCGCAGTTCGGGGGGCTGGAAATCCAAAACCAAGGTATCGGCAGGGCTGGTTCCTTGGGAGAGCGGCAAGGGAAAGAGCTGTTTCAGGGCTCTCTCCATCTTATAGATGGCAGCTGGCTCCTTCTGAGTCTGGGAGGGAGGGATCCATTCCAGGCCTCTGTCCCTGACTTGGAGATGCCCTCTTTTCCCTGTGTCTTCATGTCATCGTCCCTCTAGATCTGTCTCTGTGTCCCAGTTTCCCCATTTATAAGGATGTCAGTCACACTGGATTAGGGCCCACCCTAATGAAGTCATCTGGATTGATTTCCTCTGTAAAGGCGGCTCCAGATTAGGTCATGTTCTGATATTCTGGGGGTTAGTATTTCAGCATATGCGTTTAAATAGAGGACACAGTTCAGCTCATAACACCTGCCTTCCACCTGTCCACTGCCCCAATCCTTTTTGATTTACGAAGGAGAAAAAGGTAAGGAAGCACAGGGACACATCTTCTGAGGAAGTTATGTGGGAGCCTGGGAACAGAAGTGGACAAGAGAGGAATGTGAACCAGAGAAAGACCCCCAAGAGTGAAAAGGGAAAGGCTGAACTGACAAGCAGCTAAAACCCCAGTTGTCGCCTGGCCCAGAGGTTTCCTGCTGCTGCTCTGGTTATGGGCTCATCCTACGTTCACACCCAGATCAGTCACTTACTAGCAGTGGCGACTTGCCCCTCCTTTGTAACAGGTGGGTAGTGAGCACAGTTAACCGATGGGACGGCTCCGAAGGCTGATGGAGGGACGAGCATGAAGGGTTTGCCACTGTGCCAGGCACAGAGTAACTCACGGTGCAGCGGGTGTGGCGTCATCAACCTTACTGCCAGTGGGGGGCAGGTCCCAGGAAAATGGTAATTTGGGAAGAAGGTGATTACAAGGAAGAGGCTGATGGTCACTGAGGCCAAATGACTCTTGTGTTCTTGTTCACGGTAAGAGCCATGATCAGACTGCAGCTGTGGCCTGTGGACCAAAGTCAGAATCACCTGGGCCCCACCCAGGAAATGCAGAATCCTGGGGCCCTCAGCGGCCTGGCTAAATCAGGACCTCTGTGGGCAGGACCCGGGTACCTGATCTTTTAAACAAGCTCCCCGGTGATTCTTATGCATGTGAAAGTTTGCAAACCACAGATCCTGAAGAGACAGAGATGAGTCTTGTCCAAAGGACCACCCACATCTACACAGCCCTGGCGCAAGGCAAGCATGCCCCTCACACCTGCCGTCCTCGCCAGCATTCCTGGACAAAGTCAGAGAGGTGGTCTGGAGCAACTGTGCAAAAGCCAGGCAGAGTGCCTAAAACACAGTAGGGGCTTAGGAAAACACTAGCAACCAGCACAGAAGCCCTTCAATTTCTGAATGCTTTGAGATGCAAGCAGAACTCCACGCCAGAGCCAGAGCACCTCCATGCTGCCCCAAAGGTGGCCCTAGTGGTCACTCACGGAGTGTCACTTTGGACTTGGGAACAAATGGTCTTGGGACAGCCTTTTCAGACCCGCCATTCAGTAGTAACAATAGCAGATACTCACATAGTACTCACTATAAGCCAGGCACTGTGCTAAGAGCATGATTCATTTGATCCTTTCACCAACAAGGATGGGAGCTTATTACCCCATCTTACAGACGACGAAACTGAGGCCCAAGGCCATGGTATGTCTGAACTTGAACCCCAGGAAGCTCAGCAGCAGAATCTATGCACTTAACCACTACGCTAGGCTGCCTCTCTTAAGCAGTGATATTTAAGAATCAGACCATTGCTGTTCCCTTCCTCCCTCTTTTCTCCCTCAAGGCCACTAACCTAGATGCTTGCCTTTGTCCTCATACCTTGAACTCTGCCTCTCAGCTGAGTTGGACATCCTGTCAGCCCAGGCCCATCCTCCGTTAGCTGCCCACCCAGGTACGTGCCCTCCCTTCTCTGTGGTTGAGTGGGCTTGATCCAGTGGTACCTTGAGATGGGACACCTTGGGAGTACCCCATGAACATTGGTTGATCAGCAGATCCTTTTTTAAGGAAAAAAAAACTCACTCGCCTGTAATTTGTGTCATGTGTGGGTGTTAGGTTTACCTAACAAATGACCTCAGATTATTTTTCTAGTAGCTTAAATGAAGGAGTATTGCATTAGCCAAGCCACACCTATTTGATGAAGTGCAAGGGGCATGCCTTCCACTGTGCACCATCTCTGCTTCCCAGAAGCTGGCACAGCAGGCCTGGTAGTACCCTGACCCTCCGCGGTTGACTCAGGGTCCAGTGAACACCTGTCAGCAGAGTCAGCGAGCAGCCCCTCTGTCCTGGGATCAGGCATCCCTGTACTAAGGGCGGACGAGCGTGTGATGTCCATCTACCGTCGCGACAACAAATGCAGTCATCACCACTGATGCTCCCCGCCTGTGATGTCACACGACCGAATGAAGCAGATAGTGCCTCCTTGGGTCCTTTTTGCAACCATGCGAGCCATCTGTGTATGACCGCACACCAGTTTTGGGAGGCAGTTTCTAAGAAGCTCTGTGTTTCCTCCCTTAATTGTTTACGCATTAACTTCGCTCTTGATTAAGCACCTCATTTGCAAATCCATTTACTCATACTAAAAAAGCAGGGTCAACAGAAGTGAGTGTCCAGTGTACACCGGTGGCCCTCCACAGCAACTGGATGATCTTGCCTTCAGATACACAATCTCAAAAGGGGACTTTCCTCAGAAGCCCTCAATGACCAACACAAAGAAAACAAAGGAAAAGGGAATTTGTGGCTGTGAATCACAGGCTCCACCAAAATCCACACTAATTCACCCAGACAGCCCCAGTACCCCGCCGGCCAACGCTTCACTGGACACCACTTTGCAAAGCCAGGCTCATTTCTTTTCAACCCTTTGCCCCCATCAGGCTGGCTCAGCCCCACGCAGCACCCGGTTCGTCCTCTGCCGGATGCTTGCCTTCCCACTGGTGTGCGCAGAGCTAAATCATAAACAATCAATCCCTGTGGGGAACAAAAAGGAAAGTGCCCAAGCAGAAAAGAATGCAGAGAAGTGGGGGTGGATTGAAACAGCGGGAGAAAGCACGGAGTGTTTACATTCTGCCAAGTCACAGAGGGAGTGGTTGGATCCGGTGCCCAGATAAGGTGGGTTCCTCTGGGATCTCTGAAAAAATGGGTGCTTGATTGAATGCCTGAATTCTGCCCCAGACCTGGAGGTCTGAATTAATCAAGTGCTCCTCTCTAAAAGCCTTGCATACTTTGGGCATGGAATCGTGATGAGGTGTGGCCAGGCATTCGCGTACGTTCTCTTCGGGTGTCTGTCTGCAGGGCTACAGAGAGGAGGATATGATTTTCAAAGAAGATCAGAAGAAGGTAAGGAATAATCCAGGTGGCTGGAAGGGCCATCAGAATACCAGCCTGTCCTCTCCCATTCAGCTAATCCTATATTGCAGCCTGACTTTCCTACCAAAATGCTGATAAAACCTGAGGTGCCCAGCCAGTGAACAGACTTCCTGAGGCAGCTGAATGTCCAGGCTCCCCAAGGGGGTGAGTGTGCCAGCCAGACTTACTAAAGCCACAGATTTTGGCTTCTGCCGAACCAAAGGGCCACATCCAGCACTTTGGTAAATAAGAACATTCTGTCCCCTCCAGTCCTCACCAGCCCGGCAGCCTGGAGGAAGGAAGGTGCTGGGCAGCATGGGGCATGATTATTTTTACGGTGTCTAAACTTTAGGTGCTATTTTTACCTGACTGTGCCACCAGCAAGCCCTTCCCCCAGAGCAATCTGCAGCCCGGCTTCAGTCCAGCCAGAGGGGAGCTTCTGGGTGTTCCGTGCAGGACAGCTGCTTCCAGTGGGATCGGCTTCAAACATCCTACTGCCTTCACTTTCCCCGATTTTTCCCCCTTTCTGTGTCATTGTTGTCCTTGCACTTAGGTACACACACACACACACACACACACACACACACACACACACTCAGCTCTGCATATAAGCTGCTCTTTGTTTCCTAGAACAGACGCTCAGAGTCTTACCTGAAAAACTTGCAGGCTGAGGACTGCGCCTCTCTCTCCAAGAGGAAGGGGAATCCGCAGGGTGTCGCCTGCTCTGTGTCGCGGCTTCCCGGAGCGGCCCGTGCGCTGGCTCTCTGGACTGCTCGGCTGCTGCAGCTCTGTGTGGGGAGAGGGGACGGGCCGTGGCATGCACATCAGGGTGCTGGTCCGCCTCCAGACACCATGCCACACAGCCGGCTACCAGTCCCGCAGGCCTGTGTGGAAAGCAGGGGGGCTGGCTGGGGGTGCCGAGAATGGCAGCCTCTGGGTCTCTCTCTGGCCTCATTGATCAGCAGAGGGGACCCGCCTTCAGACAACAGCCCACACGGACCCCACCCACAGGGACACACACAAAGCTCTACGTGCCCCCAACACGGACAGCCAGCAGCAGGCCCAGGAATGCAGAGCTATTGGCCGGCAGAGAAGGGGGGCAGAGACAGCAGACGGCAGCAGCAACTGTCCTGGGTGTTATTCTAGCGTGGTTTGTCTTGGGACAAATGGCTGAGCCGAATGGACTACTGGCCTGTCTGAGCAGAATCCTGTTTATTTGGAAGTCTCAGTCGCCAGGGAAACAGCAGGTCGTGGCTCAGAGAGGCTCCTCTGGAATCAGAAGGCTGCTGGATGAAAGAGTCCTTTTCTGTTCTGTCATCTGGCATCCCTGCACAGGGTGTAAGTGTCTGTGTGTGGCAGTGTGTGTGTGTGTGTGTGTGTGTGTGTGTGTCTGTGCCATTCCTAGAGCCAAGCCTTAAAGAGGGCATGTTGCAAAGGCAATGGCCATCCAGGCTAGGGCTGGAAGGGGCTGCAGAGCGAGCATTTCTGTTATTCCTTACCCGTGGTCGAGCCTGTCACTGCTGAGCTAGGCAAGTGAAGCCTCAGGTAAGCCCAGCTCCCGGGGTGGGGATTTCATTAAAGGACCTCGGGAATCATCTTTATGCCACTGGCCAGGACAGGATGAGGAAGGGAGGAAGCTGCCTGTACAAAAAGCTCTTTGGCTAGAAGGTAGGGAGTGATGCTGGAAATTGGATTGAAAGGATACAGATCAGGAGGTATCTTTGAAGAGACTAAATGGAAACATGATTAATGGTTTCCTATAATTGATGAAGAGTCCCTCCTCCTTAGGTAGGCATTTGAGCCTGTGTGTGTGTGTGTGTGTGTGTGTGTGTGTGTGTGTGTGTGTGTTTGTCTAAGCCTACCCACCTGATGATTCAGACAGACAGGTACGGATTGACCTGTGAGAACTAGAAATAGGCTCTCTGTTCTCCACTTCCCCTTGGAAGGTGGAGGCAGGAGCCTGTTCTCCAGGCGCATCGTGTAGCATCTAATGCATTCTGTGGTAGCATCCGGGGAGCCATTTTTGTGCCTTCTGAGGGGATGAGCTTCCAGAGAAGCTCATCCTCTGAGACAGAGACCCTAGAAGCACAAACATCACGTAAGTCCAACCATGGATGAGCCGCAGCTCTCCTGAAAGGGGCTTGAAAAGTACAGAAAAAGTTGATTTCACCAAATCTTACTCACTGGAACCTCCGTGAACTGCCATGTCTGCACACTCATAGGCACTCATAATTTGCTTTACAAAATAATAATCTTCCTGAGGATCTGCTCATTGCCGAAGGGCCTCCTGAAGCCCGGAGAGATAACAGTATTGCAGACAATCATCTTCTCAATACTGAAGAAGTAGTATGCTGCACCCAGCGTGCATGTTAACTTTCCAGCACGTGGGATGATGGATTTTAAGATTAAAGAACACTCAGTTAGGAAATTAAGCCCATTAAATAGCAGACCAAAAATTTTGAGGACAGAGAGGCAGCTCAGAGTCTGTACCCCTAACTAAAACCCTCGCTGTGACTAAAAACAAGTGTCCCTAGCTCAGGGTCCTGCCTACACGGCATGGTTGGCCCATCCTGGGCAGCTCAACTCCTTGGGGCTCCCCTGTCCCTCCTTCACACAAGAGATTAATGAGACTCTGCTACCCGCATCTTCCCAGCAAGCCCACAGCCATATCGTGAGATCCAGTATTGCCTAAGTGTGTGAAAGCACCTTGAAAACCAGTAATGCATGTGTAAGTCACTATTTTAGTTTTGTTTTTCCATGACATCTAGTTGTGAAATGCTGTTCAAAACAAAACAAAACAAAACAAAAAAAGCTACATAGCTTTTAGGCAAATATAATCCCTAGCTACTGATACAAACTAATTTCTTTACTGCATATCTGGTACTTGGCAATGATACTGTCCAACTGTGGGGAAATAATGAATCCTCTGTTCCTTAAAGTATTTACTATAATAGAATGCCCCTCAATATCGAATTTTCAAGAATGTCACCTTAATATCCCCCAAATTCCACATTCACTTCAACTTGCACATCAAGCATCTTGATTCATCTTTGAAAATAATATACATTCAGATGTTTTGACTCAGGAGACACAATCAAGTTAATGCTTTCTGGCCTGTTATTTAGCATGGGAAGGGACTTGGGGGTTGCCTCGCCTGGAAGTCTGGCCTCAGAATAGCCCTCGAGCTCTGGGCCAGGAAATAGTCCACAAAAATAATAGCTGGTAGGGCTGCTTATTAAGCATCCACAAGACGCTGGCTCCTCTACAGACCATGTAATAGAACCCATCTCTTCCCCCAAAGCTCCCAGACCACTTTTAAAGCCATTTCTGCAATGGCTACAACCTGTGTGCGGGCCTCCTAGCAGTGCAGAGGGTGGATCTGGGAAGAGAAGAACACAGCAGATTTGCAGGACCAACAGAAACCCTGGGAGAAACCTGGTAGGTTTATCCACAGAGGTGTGGCCATGGCAAGAGTCATCCACACCTAAAATGTTTTGGCTGGTTGCGGAGGTGAGGTTTTTTTCCTTCTGCATCCTAAGAGATTGACTCACAGTGGAGCCTTTGAGCGGCTGCCGGTAGCAGAAGTGGCTCTAAACCTCTTCTAAGGGCCGTAGCAGGGTGATAAAGGTGGAAGGTGGCACTGCTGTCCATTACTTATTCTGTGCTCAGTGCTCTGTAATCAGACATCCCTGGTCAATTTCACTAACATGACAGCAGAACCAGAGCATGACAGAATCAGCAGAATTTAAAATGCCCCCCAGTAAATACTGTCCCTCTCCAGGCATAACCTAGAAGCAGTGGTTTCTTGTGCCTTGAATCTTGAGGCTGGTCGTCAATATTTGCTTTAAAACTTACCCCTTCGTTCATCCTGCTTACAGAAATGATGCAGTTATTTGAAACACACACCAGACACACTGCATTTTCTTTCTAATTTCTTCTGACCTTGTTGGGACACGACAAATCCTAATCAGCTGACAGGAGAAATCAGATGCTGCATTATACTCTCTCCCCTGGCAAAGTATTTCCTTCTGTTTATGCCAAATCATGCAATTAAATGAAGGGCATGCTGGACTCATGGTGAACCAAATGCCAGGATGTCGGGGGAGCGATCTGACAAACAGGGCAAAGAGAAACGCAGCAGACATTCACAGGAAATTGTATTAGTTGCCCGAGGAGATCTGAAAGCCACAAACATCACCAGAGCCGCAGGACAGAAACAGGGCCTAGTGGTTTTCACATGGGCAGTAGCCAATCCCATGGTAACCCAAGAACAGCTCAGGCTATGGGTGCCCTGCCTCTCCAGGGACTTCAGGAGCCCGTGCTTGGAAAGGACTCTAATACACGTGGGGTGGGCTTCCTCTCTCTGATATTGATCACCCATCACCTATTCTGTGTTTTCCTTTATCTCAGTTTTTCAATTTTTATTTTAAAACATTTTATCTTTGGGCCGCCTGGGTGGCTCAGTGGGTTAAAGCGTCTGCCTTCGGCTCAGGTCATGATCCCAGAGTCCTGGGATTGAGCCCCACATCGGGCTCTCTGCTCTGCGGGGAGCCTGCTTCCTCCCCCCACTCTCTCTCTCTGCCTACCTCTCTGCCTACTTGTGATCTCTGTCAAATAAATAAATAAAATCTTTTTAAAAAATAAAATATTTTATCTTGAAGTAAAAGTAATGCTTCACACATGTGACAAAAATGCATGACACATGAAAGGCTGTAAAATGACCCTCATTAGTCTCCTCTCCCCAGAGATAACCATCATTAACTTTTTTTTTCTGGAACCTTTGGGGGAAACTGGCTTCATCCATCTGAATGTGTATGTGCACAAAAACAATTTACTAGGCGCAATGTCCTGCATTGTTTGTTTGTTTTCCCCTTAATAATAGATCTTTGCACATTGGTCTAGTCCATCCAAGCACCAGTATTCCTAGGTTATTGGAATATGCTCCTAGCTGATTTTTCTGCTTCTAGAACCCTAACCCTCTATATTTCATTCCAGAGGGATCTGCTGAAAGGTAAATCAGATCATGTCCCTGTTTGTTCCAAACTGTGCATTGCCTTTGACTTGTTCTTAACTGACTGAGCCACCCAGGCACCCCAACCTTTGACTTGTTCTAAGAACAAAAGCTAAGCTTGCTACCACCACTTGCTTCCCTAGATCCACCCCCTACGAACTCCTTGCTCCCTGTGTTCAGTCATACTATTCATCTAGGCCAAATGTAGTCCTACCTCAGAACCTTTGCATCTGCTATTCCCTCTACTTAATGTGTACACATTTATTTTCTGCCCCTCTTTGTACGGCCAGCTCTTGCTTATTATTCTTATCTCATTTCAGATTGCCTCTTCCCTGGCCACTGGCTCTAAATCAGCTCCCATCACTGTCCTTCATATCCCCTTGCTTTCTTTACCTTCTTAGACCTTACTACCATTGAAACATTATCATATTCAGTTATTTGTTTACTTGTTTGTTTCCTCTCTCCCCTGCCACACACACTGGAATGTCAACTCCATGAAGAAAGCAGGGGTTTCATCTATCCTTTTACCATTACAAACTATATGTCTCTAGACCAGTGGTTCTGAAATGTAGATGTGCATCAGAATCACTGGGAGGGTTTGCTCAGACACAGACTGCTGGGCCCGACAAAGCTTTTAATTCAGCAGGTCTGGGTGGGCCTGGAAATTTGCATGTCTAACAAGTACCCAGGTGATGGTGAAACTGCTGGTCTGGGGAACCGCACTTTGAAAACCCCAGTCTAGACCATGCCTGGCACACAGAGGGCATCGCATACATATTTAATACATGAATATATGTACACACACACAAGGGTCTGCCACCTTCTCTGTTATGGCAATTGCATTTCCCCTTTATTTATCATTTATTTATATTGTGGGCCATAAGTCTCCTCAAATCCTTTGTGACAAGAGGGCCCCAAGTTTTGTCAGCTAAAATGATTTAGCTCCACCGATTTGTCAGCAGATGAATAAAATGTAAAGTTTTCCAAGCCCAGGGAGAGCCAGTGAGAGTCAACTCTTGTTCTCTGCCTCAGTTTGCTGTCAAACCAAAAGGGTGCAACGCTCCCCAGACATGTGATGGAGAACTTTCCACAGAAGTAATCGCTCAGTCTTCCCCTGTAATTGTTTAATAATTGTCCTCTTGCCTTGGATTTGGCCTCATACACTGGGACGTACATGCACTGTCTACCTGGACTCAGGCTTCGAAATGTAGAGAGTTCAGTTGTTTTTCTGTGAGTCATAAAATCCCTGAGAATGTGACAAGATCTATAACTCCCCCCTCCCCCCAAAATGAACACACATACATACACACACATACACACATTTTTTTATATTTAATTCCTGGAAATTACAAGGTACCCCAAGTCCATTGTAACTCCAAATTTAAAACTCCTGATTTAATAACTGGCTATCTATTTGGCAGAACAAACAAAAACAACCTGGATCCTCAGGTGAGTATTTAAATGGAAGAAGATAAACTTTAGAGGAAAACATTAGTTAAGTTCTGTAAGATTTGTAATCTTAGAACAGAGAACGCTTTTTAAAGCCTGACTTGAAACCCAGAAGGGAAAAGAGAATAGTGAGATCGATTGCATAAAACTGTAAATAATCTACACGGGAAAGAGGGGGTCAGAACTCCTCCTCCTGGAGTCTCTGTGGAGAAATTGAGGGATACCATCTTTTCCACCTACGTTCCTACTCCTCGGATTGTCGGGGTGGCCTGTGGCCGAGCTCTGCAGGAGATGACCTGAGCTTATCAGAGCCCGTGGGTGAGCCCACATCCTGCAGTGAAGCCCTGTCACTGGGTTCATTATTTCATTAGCCATGATTTCGGTTTTGAAACAAGTCTGAGATAGAATTCAAATGCTGTACAGTTCATCCATTTAAAGTAAACAGTCAAATGGTTTCTGTGTATTCACATGCTTGTGCAACCATCACCACTAATTTTAGAACATTTTTGTCATCCCGTAAAAGCAACCCCATGCCTCGTACCAATCACTCCCCATTCTCCCTTCCCGCCAGGCATAGGCAACCACTTGTCTGCTTTCTGTCTGCACAGAATTGCCTGTTCTGGCCATTTCGTAGAAATGGAGTCATAGGGTGTGGGCTTTTTTCCCTTCAAAAGCACAATGTCTTTGAGGTTCATTGGTGTTACAGTGTGCATGCCTTGGAAGTTCATGCCGAGTTCTTGCTGAGTAGTATTTCATTGTCGGGAGAGGCCACATTGTGAGGATCAGTTCCCCAGCTCGCAGCCGTGTGGCTTGTTTCCCTGTTTGGGCTTTGACAAATAATGCTGCTATCAGCCTTCATGTACAGATCTGTGTAGTTTTTGTGTGAACCTATGGTTTCATTTCTGTTGGGTCTAACTGGGGTTTTTCTCTTAAAGACTCAGCCAGACAATTTTACTTAGCCTATGTGATTCTTAACTGTTTTCTACAACAAACTTAAGAAGTGAGCAGACTTCGTCACTGAGACCCCAGAGCTCTGCCAGGCCCAGTCTGGGCCGTTCTTGGCCTCTGTGTCATCTGGGGCCTGCCTCAGTCTTCTCGTGCCTCAGCTGTGAGAGAGCTCGCTCTCCGGTCCTCCCACGGGACCTGGTGAGGATTGATGACAAGACTCAAGGCGGCTCTGCTCTTGAGAAGACGCTAACCCTTATGAATAGGTCAGGGTTCATCAAGGAAACCACAGACCCTCAAAGCAAGGGCCTCACAGGGCCCACAGGTGACAGCATCAGACAAGAGGTCAGCGGCCAGATGCTCAAGGCACAGACATTACCAAAAATACTCACATTTTCTCAAGATTTTGGTTTTCTTCGAGATCAGAATGTGGTTGCTTTCCAAATCCTGCAAGCCACCCTCTGAAGGTAGAAATGTCAGGGTCATCTACGTAATGATGGGCAGCCAGAAGGGCAAGCTTAAATTCTAAAGCCCACTTGCCAGCTAACATTTCCTGGAAGACTACTCTACCTTCGTTTAATAGAAAAAGTACCTCACTCTCTACAAAGCCCCAGAGATACCTCGTTTTGGGAAATCCATCCACCCCTGACTTTCTTTTTGGCTTTGGTTTAGCTGAGTGTCTCTTCAGCCCTGGGTACAGTCTAATAAGGAACCCCTCCCCCCCCCGCGCATGGAAACACTGGGAGCCCTGTTGGCAGAGGATGGGTCCAAAATATCTAAGCTGACTCATGCCCTTTGGCCAGCCACCAGTGTTCCTCAGTCTTTAAAATCAGGCAGCCGGAAGCTCCCCTGATAAGCATGTCAGGGACAAGTTTAGTAGGAAATGAGATGGCAGGCATGCCTGGGTTCCAACTCCCATGTCACCACTTACTAGCTGGATGATATGGGACAAGTGGCTCAGTTCTCTGAGACTCGGTTTCCCCATATGTCAAATGGGGATAATGGCAATACTTGTCTCATAGGGTCATGGGGAGAGTTTTCTGAGATGTTGCCCATGAGGCAGCACACAGTTCAAACTCAATCTGTGTCTGCTATAGTTATTATATTACTTTTAAAATAAAAATATAGGACCTCAAGTAATCGATCCAGCCTCTCTCAGGTATTCAGGGAGGCTGGATTTCTATTGGTCACTTAATTGGGCACTGGCTAGGTGTCAGATTACCACAGAGAGAGCTAGAGATGAAATCTGATTCCCCCCCCCAGGAATGTAAAAGTCAAGCCAGGAGAGAAAGTAAGATACAGTAAACTGTACTAGTGACTGTCATTGCTGTCCAGATTCAGGGAAGAGATGGCAGAAAGGCTGGAGGGGCCCAGGAAGGCATCAGAGGGGAGGCACCCCTGTGGCTGGCCCTTGAAAGGGAAAATGGGTTCACATCAGCAGAGCAGAGGGAGATACAAGTGAGCAGGGGTGGGTGAGGGGGAAGGGGAGACCCATGTGCGCACAGGTGGGTTGGGGACCTAAGTGGGTCTTGGTGTGGTGAACTGTCTAGGGACTGAGCCAGAAACAAGCCTTCTAGTTGCTTTCCCGTGGTGTGGGGGTCTCTAGGAATGAAATGCCATGGGGTCTTTTAGTGACTTCTAATAATTATCCTTATTATGAGACTTGCTGTTACTAATTTTTGTGGACTATAAGAGAGAGGAGGAGGAGTTATCCTGGGGGAGCTTGACCTCTTAATCCAGACCATCACAAAAAGAGCAACCTAGAGTGGCCAGCATTGACTGTGGCTGTTCTGTGTCCAGCTCCCTCTCCTAGGACTAGCACCCTGGTTATCTCTGGGGGCCCAGCCCTTCATTGCTTTCAGTCCATGTGGTTTTGGGCAGGGATGACTACACCCCCTGGCGGGGATGGGCATGGTACGCACAATGGTTCCGACTCTAGACTCTCAGGAATGGGCAGTGCCTGTTGTTCCAAGATGGCTGTGCCAGGAGGGTGTCAGCCTGGAGCTGCTGGTGGCCATGTCACCACTGCCATCAGTGAGTCTTCCTGGGATGGAATGACCCAGGGCTGCAAAGCCACAAAGTGGAGAGAGACGGAGGCAGGATGCCATCAGCTGGGCACCTGGATCCCGCCACACCAAAGCCTTTTCACTTACATGAGGAAGCGAATTTCCTTGTTTTGGCCCAAGTCTCTTCAAACTGGTTTCTAGTCTACTGTCACTAAAAGCATCCTGATTCATTGGAGTGGTTATCTTGCTCCCACCCACATTAGCATAGACATCTGTGGTCTATAGTCAAGGAGGGGCTTCTGTAACAGGGTTAGTGTTAGGCGTGTGCAAGTGACATCTGTACACATCCCCCAGCGGGCACAGGTACCTGTCATGTGCTTGGGAAGGGAAACCAAGACTCTCCGAAATTTGTCTTCTTCATCCTATGACTCTGCCTTTAGAGCAATTCTCCCCAAACCCTCCATTTTATTCCTCTTGTTCTCAACCAAAGAAATGAGTTCTTAGATCTGTTAAGTCTGTTTCTCAGGGTTTAAGACGTCAGGACGAGGTGTGAAGGGGTGAGGAGGGAGGAAGGTCTGCACATCCCCTATGTGTTTTTTCCCTTTTGCCCAATAATAAGGAATGAGCTGATATCCTTTTATTTCCTGTTTCATGCAGGGCTTTTTTAAAACTAAGCATTAACTCTACTATAATGGGATTTGTCTAATGATTTCTTGGAAAAAATCTTCTTGGATCTCAGCAGAGATAATTCACTTGGTGGGAATCATTTCCTGCTTCCCCCGCTAAGAACTAGACCTAGCCAGTTCTTTCTGGAAGCAAATTGGCCTTAAAGGAGGGAAGAGAGTACAGGTATTTGAAGCTAGCATCTATCATGGAGACTCCAGCCTGCCGGGGTCCCAGGTCAGGGAGAAGGGGCAAAAGCAGGGCAGGGGAGAGCATTCGTGCTGGACAGGAGCAGGAAGCCAAGCAGAGCATCTGTAGTAAGGAGCCCCTTGGAGAAGGGGAGGCACTCACCTCTTTGCTCAGGCTCTGAAGCACTTTCTTTCCCGGGGTGACGCAGCTGCAGCACATGGAGCTAGAAGGAGCGCTGCAGGCAGGCGGCTGCGGGAGGAAGTGTCCTTCACCAGAAGGAGGCCATGCCCTCATTCCGCTGAAGCTGAGGCTGTTGGTTCGGCTTGCTCCTCCTCTCTCTCCTGCTCCCTCTCTGGTGTGAATGGAGCGCCAGGGAGTCCTGAGAGAAGGGCTGAGTGCAAAGCACACACCACACCCACCCTGATACAGGTTGTTTTCCCAGCCTGGGAGAGCTCAAAGAGGGAGGCGGCCTGGTGTGCTGGGAGGCCACGCTCTCCAGGCGCCCACCGGTGCGGCTGATGCTGGTGTACCCGCAAGAGGCCCAAGGACGAGCACTTGCGTATTTATTTCTCCCCTCTCGTGTGATCTTATTTTTGGACTGGACACAAAAGCTGTTTGGGGGCTGGACAGCTGCCAGGTGAAAGGACCGATATCTTACCCAACTTGTCTCCATGCCTCCCTCTGAACTAGTCCCCGTCACCTTTCCCTGTATAAGGCAGAACTCTGGGGGTCTTGCTCTGGTCCTGACTTTTCGTACATCCCAGCAGTTAGTCCCCCTTAACTAACTTTAGGTCAACTAGTTTACCCCCACCCTTTGAGTTTTCACAGAGGATGCAAATAATGAGCAATGCCAGTACTTTTCCGTCTGAGGCTGGTGGACCTGTCATACAGTCAGCGAAGAAATGGCCGGCACAGACACACTATGTTAGACGTAGAGACCCTCTGATCAGTCCCGGGGTGGAAACTTCAGGCCTGGGAGGCAGTCAGGGGCAAGGTGCAGGAACAGAGCGGGCCTGTAACATTGAAGCCCTGATTCCCCGCTCCCCCAATCCAGCTGTTTCTGCTTCTAACCCCGAGGCTTATGAATCTTGAAGCCTTTTAGTGGCTTGGTTTTTCACCTCTGATTTTTCCTCTTCGGACACGAATGGAAAGTTTTGGAACACTCATGCCTGACAAATGCTGTATCATCCTCTTCACCATCGTCAGTGTTACTTATTAAGCTCTTGTTACATGCCATTCATATGCTGAGCCCTTCCTGCGCTGGCTCATTTCTCCTCACGGCGAACCTCTGTGGAAGGGACTGTGGTTCCGATGGGACAGCCCGAGAAGCAGAGGCTAGGAGAGTGGGCTTGCCGAGGAGAAAGCCGGGCCCTCCTCTGATTCCAGAGCAGGAGTTTCTGGCCACTTTGCTTACTGTCTGCTGAGCTATAAATTACTGAGATTTCAGTATTGTTTTCATTTCCGAAGAGGAAAATTAAAAAATCTTCACAGTTGATTCAGACCCATGACTTCACTCCTCCATTTCTTTCCGAAACCCTGTTCTTGAAGAGAGAGAAAGAGGTTTTTTACAAGTCCCCAGCCCTGATTCTACATACAGGATGGAGAGTCTCTAGCCTCCATTCTCCTGAGAGCCGGTCTCCTATGAATAATTCACGGTGTGAACATGTGCACACCAGAGAGGACTGGGCTGGGCCGCCCCTGCAGTGGCTCCCGGCTGCATCCAGATGGAACTGGCCTTTTCTCTCAGCTCCTCTGAGCAGGGAGGGCCAGAGATGGAGCCCATCAGCTTGTCCAACACTGCCCCCGGCCGGCCACTACGCTGCATTACTCCCAGGATGGTAGGGAAAACTTCACAAGGGGGCACCAAGGGTTGTTTTTAGAGAATTGGCTTCCAGATCCTCAGTTTCTCTAGGCACACTTTCCTAAAACTGATTTGCCTGAGAAAGTGTCTGTGTTGGTAATAATCCTTCCCTTACTAGAAAGCATACCCCGCACTCCACAAATCTTATTAAGGGACTGTTGCTCCAAATATAAGAATCTCCAGGTCTAGGTTCCCCAAGCTGGAAACTTCCTTCACTAATTTAATTCAGCTTGCTTTCATGATTAATTAAGGCATTTTTTGTATGTAACAAAACTTGTTTCTTCCTTGATTTTGAAGGAAAGCACTGTGAAGGCAAATCATAGGGAATATTAGAAATAACAGATTAAGAGGTATCTTTAAAGAATGATGTCACAGCTTAATTTTTCATTTCCAATATTTACATTATGCTGGAAGGTATTATCTTGAAGCCAAATGAACCTAATGATGAACATGTAACGTATCAGCTTTAAAATGTAGCTATAGGTAACATCATTTCTTAGAACTTTTTCAGAAGGCACAGGAATACGACTGGTCAAAGATTGTTGTACCCTGAGCTGGCCATGGCTGACTGGATGTTTTTCTGTCCATCCAACAGAATTGAGCACCTACTGTATGTCAGGCATTGTTTCCGGCACTAAATGGAAAAATTATGAACAAAAACTGACATGTTAACATGCCAGATTCTTACACATGGCTGCCTCTAAGGAGCTACCTCTAAACAGCTTAATTTAAAAATTACGCAACGAACTCTAAAATTCAACTTTGTAAGAACTACTAAGGAGGGGCATTTGGTGATTAGAGAATGTAGAATAGAAACTGACAAAAAATAAGTAGGATCAACCCATTTCATGAAGGAGGTATCAGGGAAGGTGACCCTAAGGAAATGACATCTGAGCCAAGAACAATGTAGACCTGGGGCACCTGGGTGGCTCAGTCATTAAGCATCTGCCTTCGGCTCAGGTCATGATCCCAGGGTCCTGGGATCGAGCCCCGCATCGGGCTCCCTGCTCAGTGGGAAGCCTGCTCTCTCTTTCTCTCCCCCTGCTCGTGTTCCCTCTCTTGCTGTGTCTCTCCCTGTCAAGTAAATAAAATCGTTAGAGAGACGGAGAGAGAGAGAGAGAGAGAGAACAATGTAGACTCTCTATGAAAGGACTCTGAGAACCCAGGAAGAAGGGCCCTGGTAAGTACGGTAGGATTGGGAGAAGGAGGATCAACCTTTATAGAGTAGGCTGTTTTGAGGAAGGACCTTTGCATTTACACAAGTACAACCCATGTTATAAAGCAGTGGTTCTCAACTGGGAGGGATTTCTTTCCCAGCAGACATTTGGCGATTTCTGCAAGACAGAGTTGGTTGCTGTAGCCGGGGTGGTGCTAGTGATATCTAGAGGGTAGGGACCAGGGGTGCTGCTAAATATTCTACAATATACACGACAGCCCCTACAACAAAGTAGGCAGCCCTCTGAGTCGCTAGTGCTGAGGTTGAGAAACTCTGTTATAGGTGGGGATGGGAAAAACCGGTCCAGAAACTTGTCTGCAGTGGATGTGGATTCGTTTGTTCATTCATTCAACAAATACTTGAGGGCTCACTATGCTTGAGACCCTATTCTGGGTATATTTGAGGCATGTCAGGTACCTCTTAACCAAAATTGTCACCTCAAATGGCCAGCCTGGTTGTGTTCCTGTGACCCAGCCTAAAATTGTCACCATTCAAATAGTGGCAAAATTGTTCTTCCTGTGTGTAGAAAGGACAGAGCAAGGGATGGACATTATTAGCAAGGTGGTCACTGAGGCCTTTTTTGTAACAGTGGAAACAACCTAAGTATCTGTCAGCGGGGGGGGGGGGGGGGGGGGGAATGGTTACAGAATTCTGACACAGCCATACCGTAGCATCCTATCAAAAGGAAAGAAACAAGATGACACAAAATAACCATGAGGATATTGTTCACTGGAAAAAAAAAATTTGGAATAGCAGGTAGAGTATGATTGATGTGATCTTTTTTTAATTGGTTTATGTGTGTGTTTGCGTGTGCATACAAGGACTGGAGAAATTGTCACCAAATGCTAATAACGGCTACCTCTAAGAAGTGGAAAAATAACCCTGGAACATGTTCACGGAGAATAACCCTCTACCTGATTTCCTCCTTTCACATCAATTAGATTCCCTCTGGCTTACCATGTTCATTACTAGCAATATTCAGCCAGTCACCAACTTCTGGAGATCCTTCAACTTCCAGGACAGTATCCATTCTTTACTGTTAAATCCAAAGCCCTTCCAAACTTGCCTCCAGCCACAGTCTACTTAGGGCTCTTCTTGGGAGCTGCTCTCCCTTACCAGCCTTGTCCCCAACCCATCTCCCTGGAGCTTCAGGCATAGTGGATTCCTGGGAATCCATCGTACCATATTCCTTCAAGATAGGCTCACCTCTGTGCCTGAAAAACAGTCCTCCTCTTTTTATACCTGTATTAGACAGGATAGACTAGGTTATACTGTCATTATAATTAATCCCAAATGCCAGTGACTTAAAATAAAAAAGATTTATTTCTCATTCATGAACATCAACCTGTCTCTTTCCAGGTTGTCTGGGGAGCTCTGCTCTGTAGCACCCTTAACCAAGGACCCAGCGCTCAAGAAGGTCAAGGAACTCCAGACCACCACTTTCAGGAAGGGAAAAGGAGATATGTTTAGTAATACACTAGCATCTAGAAGCTACCTCTGCTCATATTTCATTGGTTAAAATTAGTCCTATGGCCACACCTAACATAAAATGAGATGGAGAATTTCAATCCTATTTTTTCTCGGAAGGTTGAGAATTATACATTTTTGAGGAACCCGAATTCTGTAATTGTTGGGTGAGACATTCTGTATATATCCATCAAGTCATTTGCTAATCATATTCAAATAATCTGTATCCTTACCCATTTATCTGCTCACTTCCTCCTGTGGTTTTATCAATCTTAGCTTCACGTTTATAAAAAAAAAAATTATGTATTAGAGAGAGAGAGAACAAGCAGGGGGGAGGGGTAGAGTGAGAGGGAGAGAGAATCTCAAGCAGACTCCCCGCTGAGCACAGAGCCCAACACAGGGCTCCATCTGATGACCCTGAGGTCATGACCTGCACCAAAATCAAGAGTCAGATGCTTAACTGACTGAGCCACCCAGGGGCTCCTTGGCTTCATATTTTTAAAGCTATAAAATGTGTATAAGTTTTATAATCACTGTGTCTTCCTTGTGAATTGAATTTTTTATTATGATGTGTCTTTTTTAGCTGTAGTAATGATTTTTGCCTTAAAATATAAGTTGATATTAACATATACTATTAATCTTAATATAGTTTTGGTTAATATTTACATATTTTTCACCCTTTTGACATTTAAAAAATTATAGTATTTCTTATAGTATGTAGATTTTTTTTATCCAGTTCAATACTCTTTCACTTTTAACTGAAGTATTTTGTTCATTAACATTTGATGTAATTACTGATATATTTAGATTTAAATCTACCATCTTATTAAGTGCTTTTATTTGTCCCACGTGTCCTATGTTCTTTTTGTCCTCTCTTGCTTGTTTGGTGTGGTCGAATGTTCTATATTTTTCCTCTATTACCTTGGAAGTGATACACTTATTTTACTACTCTTTTAGAGGTTTTTCTAGATAACAACATGTATCTTTGACTTATCAAGTCTAATGTTAATTGTAATTTTTATCTTCTTCCACAGTAATACAAGGATCACAGACCATTTTAATTTCATTCACCCCTTCCTTCTGACTTACACATACTTGTCATATATTTTAAAAATTTAAATCCCCAGTGGACATTGTTATGTTATTTTATATAGTCTAATTCATTTGGATTCTTCAAATTAGCCTTTGCATTGTTCTTCATTTCTTCTTATATCTATAACTGTCATGTAAAATCATCTTCCTTCTGCTTAAAGAACACTGCCTTAGTATCTACTGCTAGTAAGGAATCCTGAAAATGTCTTAATTTCACTTTTATTATCACAGGCTGCTTTCATGGGATATGGAATTCTAGGTTTTCTCTAAACACTTTAAAGATACTTAAATTCTACTAATTTCTAGCTACTGTTGTTTCTGCCAAGAAGTAAGCTAGTGGTCTTTTCTTTCTTTCTTTCTTTCTTTTTTCAAGTAATGTTAGCTCTTTTACCTTTATTTTCTCTTTGTCTTTGATTTTCATCTATTTAATGTGATGTACCTACATGTGGCTTTCTTTTTATTAATCATGGTTGGGGTTCCCAGGGCTTCTGGAATCTGTGGCTTGATATTTTTGGTCAATTTTGGCCATTTCTCAACTATTTTTCTCTTCAAATATTGCTGCTGCCTTATTGTCGCTCTTATTCTGGAACTTCAGTCTTCACTTTATCTTCCGTATCTCTTATTCCCTGACAGCATTTTTCATTCTTTTGTCTTCCATTTTTCATTCTGATGTTTCCTTCTACCCTACTGCCCAGTTCATCACTTCTCCCTTTAACCATGGCTAGACAGCTGTTAAACTCATCTACTGAGCTCTTTACTTTTGTTATTATATTTTTCAATTCTATATTTCTGTAGAATGATTACGTACAAATCATCATTGTCTTTTTTTTTTTAAGTTTCTAGTTCTCTGCCAGAATTTTTACCCTTTTATCTCCTTTGCATAGTCTCTGCCTGATAACGCTAGTAACTACAGTTTTCTGAGGTTGTTTCTATTGTAGTTGTTTCCCCTGGATCTCATTCATATCGTCTCGTTCCTTTTGTGCCTGGTTATTTTCATGTGTGCAGCAATTGTGTGTGAAAAACTGTAGAAGTAACATGAGACCTTAATGTGTACTATTCCTCCAGTGTTTACATTTGCTTCTGCTAGGCACTTGGAAATACTAGGAATCCAGGATCACCTTAATCCAATTTGAAGAATGAAGCTCATTGGTGGCTGAGCTGAGACCCTGCAAAATGTGGTCTGTTTCCTATTCTTCAGTTTTAAGGTGCAGTCCGTTAGGGCCCTCACCTAAAATGGGGGATTTCAGGGCCCCATCTCCTATGGTGGGCCCTAGATTCCAACTTTTGTCCCCTTAGGATGCAAAACTGCTTCCATGCTGCTTAGCCTCTCAGCTTCTTAGCTGTCTCTTCCAGAAGCAGCAAATATCCCAAGGGGAAAAGATGTCTCAGTTGATGGGCTTGCCCCCTCTAAATTCCCATCTCTCCCCAGATCTTGGTTTAGCAAATCTTCATTATCTTTTTAACTCTTTGATGCCCTTCAGGTTGATTTTATTTTTATTTTGTCCAACCTCTGACATTGTGCTCATCAGGAGAGCAGGCTCCAGTGGTATAGTCTGCTGTTACCAGATGGTAGGAGATAGAAACACAGGAAGCGAATCAGGTTTATGTGCATCTGCACACCTCACATGAGTGCGGGGTGCTTGGGTTAACCAGGGAGCATGAGCCTCTTTTGCCATATGGAAACAGGAGTCTTATGTTGCCAGATTTTTCCTTTTTTTTTTTTTTTAAGAAGCAGGAAATGCAGGCTTTTTAAAATGTGAAATCACAATTTTCGATGGTGGCTAAAAAAAAAAAAAATTGAACTCTCAGGAAACCGAATAAGACATATTTGCAGTTCAAATCCCTTTTGAAATACCTGAACGTGTTGCTGGGAGAAGGGAGGTTAATGGTGGTCATCTTTCACTATTAACCTTAGCTTCCAGTCATCCAGGTTGCCTTGAATAAACCCCAGTCCCTCATACCAAAAAAAAAAAAAAAAAAAGCTCTGAAACCATTTTACACCTTTACTGAAATCTCTTAAAAATGCCAATAGGAGGGGCGCCTGGGTGGCTCAGTCTGTTATGTGTCTGCCTTTTGCTCAGGTCAGGATCCCCAGGTTCTGGGATTGAGCCCCACCCCACCCCAGGTTCCCTGCTGAGTGAGGAGTCTGCTTCTCTTCTCCCTCTGCCTGCTGCTCTCCCTACGTGTGCTCTGCCTCTGTGTCAAATAAATAAATAAAATCTTTTTTAAAAAAAATGCCAACAGGAGGATGGTTTCTATTCATAACACCAACAATGTTTCTAGAAAATCTCCTCCCATCTCTCTCTCAAATCCTTCTTATGACAGCCCACCAACTACTACAATCCCCCTTAACTTATCTCTTAAATCCCCTCCCCCCACCCAGGTTCATGCCATCTCTGGCTCTTAGCTCTTTTATCCTTCCTCTTACCTTCTGATCTATTCTGCTTTCCCTCGCAGGTAATTCCCTGCCTTTTCTTCAGTGGACTCATCAAGCCATCCCCACCCACAGCACCATGTGACTCAAAATCCCTTCCAGCATTTTTCTATATTCCACACAAGAGAGGCTCTAAAACCTAGCTGCCAAGACTAACCCTCCTTCACAGGAAGTGGGGGTAGGGAGACATGACGCTGTAAATACTCTAAAATCTGTATTTTTTTTTTCCCTGTCCCATCAGCTGTGCCATCTGGGATGGGGTGAAGCCAGGGCGATGTCATTTGCAAAGGAAGGAGGGCCAGTTTCCAGGATGCTTTGGCATCAAGTTGGGTTTTCAGATGGCTGCCATTTCCCTGTCATTTACCTTCTATTGCAAGGACAGTGCCCCCGCCCAAACAACCACCCATCTTGCAAATGAGGAGGGAGAAGCCAGAAGGAAGAGAAATCAAACGTGAACTTTTCCTGATTTGTCTAATAATAGAAAGTTGGTAAAGCATGTCACAGAATAGAAAGTATTTGATAAAAATAGCATCTGTTAAGCCTGGGACTCAAGCTGGAGATGCATGGAAATGAAATGTATTCCTTCTTGAGTGTTCCCCAACTAGTATAACAATTCTGTCTCCCTCATTAATGAGAGAGGTTTAAAATGCTACCTTTTGTGACCAAAATGCCTCTCTTTCCCAAGGCTGAAGGTGGAGGAGGTGCTGGCTGAATTAAGGAAAGCACTAGACTGAGAGGCTCCCTCTGGCCAGTCGGGTGTGGCTCTACCTTCCTCACACCCATTCTTGAATTTGAGACTTAGTGTCAGGGCCCCCCCCCACCCCCCGCCCTTTACACCAGCTTGTGAGATGGGGGATCTGGGAGAAGGTTTTCTAGACAAGCCAATGTCACTGACTCACAGGAGCCTAACTGATGATCATAACTGTAGTATTATTACTCTCTCAGAGGGAGGTCTCTGGCCAGGAGGCCCTCAGTAAAAGGGCAAACAACAACACCCAGAGGCAGATATCCTCTCCTTCACAAACCAGCTCCTCAAGGGGTCGGGTTTTCACATTTTCCTCCTGCTACTGAGGACCTGCAGGGGTGTCCCCACAGCTCAGGACAGGAACCCCAACTTGGGCCTTTCTCACAGCACATTCTAGAGCCCAGTGAACTCTCTTCCTCGTGACTGTCATCTGTGCCACCTGCTCTTCCAGGTCCCAGCCCCTTGATGTCCTGCTCGTGACTGATAGTCTTTTTCTGAAAAGCAAAACTGAGCCAAACTAACAATGGACGAGAACAAGTGATCAAGTGGCCCCTGTAAAATGACCTGGGTTTTTAATGTTTTTTAAAAAAACATTTTTTTTTTTTTAATGTTTAAAATGTGATGGGGCGCTTGGCTGGCTCAGTTGGTGGAGCATGTGACTTTTGATCTTGGGGTTGTGAGTTCAAGCCCCACATTGGGTATAGAGATTAAAAATAAAATCTTTGGGGCGCCTGGGTGGCTCAGTGGGTTAAGCTGCTGCCTTCGGCTCAGGTCATGATCTCAGGGTCCTGGGATCGAGTCCCACATCGGGCTCTCTGCTCAGCAGGGAGCCTGCTTCCCTCTCTCTCTCTCTCTCTGCCTGCCTCTCCGTCTACTTGTGATCTCTCTCTCTGTCAAATAAATAAATAAAATCTTAAAAAAAAATAAAATAAAATCTTTTTTTAAAAAACTAAAAAAATAAGGGCACCTGGGTAGCTCAGATGGTTAAGTGTCCTACTCTTGATTTCAGCTCATGCCTTGATCTATGGGTCATGAGTTCAGGCCCCGTGTTGGGCTCCACTCTGGGCATGTAGCCTACTTCAAATAAAGAGAAAAAGAGGGGGCACCTGGGTGGCTCAGTTTATTGGGCTTCTGACTCTTGATTTTGGCTCCGGTCATGATCTCAGGGTGGTGAGATCGAGTCCTGCATGGGGCTCTATCATGAGCATGGACCCTGCTTGGGATTTTCTCTCTCCCCCTCTTCTTATGGCCCTCTCCCCTTGCACTCTCATGCTCTCTGTCTCTAAAAAAAATAAAAGAGGGGGGAGGACAAAAAAAGGTAAAAAATTAAAAACTAAAAATTGTGATAAGGTGCAAATGACATACAATTTGCTATTTTCAACCACTTCCAAATGTATAGTTCCTTGGCATTAAGTACCTTCATGTTCTCATGCAACCATCACCACTCTATCTCCAGAGCTCTTTTCATATTTTGTTAAGGTTTAAATAATTTTATTTCAAGCAACCTACATGCCTTTTTATTTTTTCCTTAAAAACAATGCCTCTCCTCCAAATAAACCGAGGTCAGATTAAATAGAGAGCTCAAGAGGACTATCACCCATTTGTCTAAGTGCTGGTGGTGTGGGCATGAACAGCACCAGTTACAACAGCAGGCAATAGATCTAAAGTAATAGCCAAACTTATTCTCATTTTCCCATTTCTAAACCATCCTAAAAGAAAGTCATACTGGGAGCTCTCACTGTCCTCACAGTAGCACAGTAGTCCAGCAGAGCAACCAGGCCATCTGGATTTGTGTTCCCATCAATAAAGAGCTGGTGGTTTTTGCAGTTAGCAAGGATAGGCTTGCTTTGTTCTGTAACCTGGGTCTCTGTTCTTCAGGTTTGCTTTTGGTTGAGTTCATGTTGTCTGTGATGTACTTCTTATAGACTTTCTTAACGTGAAGCTGGTTTCTTGCAAGTGATGGTCATGACAGTATCAACGCCAGTGACTGCTTTGGGTACCTTCTTTACCTCTCAGGGTCTTTAGTGGAGGCATTGCCATAAATGAGTAAGTCATCAGTGTTACCCTCTGTCCTGCTGACCATCTTCCCCTCCACCTCGGGTGGGCAGCCCACCCTTGGTCTCCTTGATCTTGATGTCTGAGGATTTACCATCATGGTTGATGAGGTCCCAGTCCACAAACACAATGGCAGGTGGAGAGTGGAGACAGATGGGGATGGCTCTAGGTTAACAGGAACCTGGAACCTGGAGACAGAGGTCCAGCCTGAGCACTGCTCCACTAGGGAGGAGAGCAGGCAACAGGCAGAAAAGCAGAGCTCTTTCTGTTTTGCAAAACAAACTCCATGCCCTTAGACAACAGCTTCCCATCGCTCCCTCCCCCTGGCCCCTGGCAAACATCATTCTGCTTTCTGTCTCTATGATTTTAACTGTTGTATTAACTCATATGAGTGGAAACATATGGTATTGGTCCTTTTGTGACAGCGTGATTTCACTTAGCAAAATGTCCTCAACTTTCATCCATGTTGTGACCTGTCAACATTTCCTTCTTTTTCATGGATGAATACTATTATTCCATTGTATGTATAAACCATATTTTGTTTATGCATGGAGCCATTGATGGACACTGGGTTGCCTCCACCTTCTGGCTTTTGTGAATAATGCTACAATGGATATTAGGTGCTTTTTTCAAAATCATATTTATATTTCATTTTTATATTTATATATAAATATGTTATATTTATATATAAGTATGTTATATTTATATGACATATTTATATTTCAACAGGACTCTAGGGAGATAATTCAAATAGTGAGATATTTTAAGAACCTAAGAAAGTCAGTGAGAGCTATTTTAGGTGGAAACAGACTTCAGTGTCCCCTCTACCAAATCAGGTCACCTGCATTTGGAACGGCCCCCAGATGCACGTTCTGGCATCATGTATTTTACATTTTCTCACTGAAAAGAATAAAAATGGGGAGAAGGTGTATACAAAACACTTAACTTCCCAAGCCAGTTGACGATGGGCATTTTGACTGTGGTGATTTATCAGGCAGTGACATTGGGAGGTGACAGAATGATGTAGGAGGAACAAATATACTTTGGCATTAAACCTGGCAAACGTATTTCCCCCACGTGGGCTCCACACACCTTCCTGTCCTGACTCTTTGGGATCCTTGTTGATTCCCATTTACCCTTCCCTGAGCTCTCCTGTGTCTTCAACTCTTAACTTCTCCCCATCAGCACTGCAACATGCTGAAATCTTTAACGAAACAAAAGTGCAAGGTAAAAGCACAGCCCCTCCTTTGAGCCCTGTTTTCCTTCACCTCCCCCACCCCCTTGTCCCACTGGAAGCCTGTCTTCACGTGAAATCTGCTTTCACATTCCAGTCCTGGACCCACTGCACTCTGGCTTCGGTCCCTATGCTCTTCTTCTGGGTTTGGTTGTGACCTAGCTGGGCCTTCTGGTCTGAGCTCGTGGTAGACCTGAGTCTCATTGTCCTATTCAAGACAGTAAGCACACTGCATTCAGAGAAGTCCTGGCCTATAGCCTCAGAAGCAGTCTCTAGAATACCGAGAATACATATTTATTTTTTCCCCATGAAGGTGTATGGTAACCCAGGTAAGGGGTATGATCAATGGAACCATATCGTTACAAACTAGAACAAGAATAACATTTGCACAATATCTTTCAGACAGTGGAACCTAGAGGTCAGGAGATCAACTCTATCATCAAACCGACCCGGAGAGACCCCCAGCTCAGCCAGTTGCTACCTGGGAGACCTTGGACAAGTTACTTCAATGCTCTGTGCCTCCTCACCTCACCTCAAAGATGGCCATCACAATAGTATATACCTCATGGGACTATTAGAAGTGAGTAAGACAGTGTGTGTCAGGTGCTGAGCACAGTGCATGGCTCATAGGAAGCATTTCATAAGCAATAGCTCTCATTATTACTTTTTATTGGTATAAGTTGACCTTATGATCTAAGTCCACCTTGATTTTCATACCTGTAAAGTGTGAATGCATGAATGTGGCAAGACTAAGGGTTTGCTACAAAATTTTCTAGAAAAATCATTGGTTTCCTGAATGATCAAGAACATTTAAGGGGCACCTGGGTGACTCCATTGGTTAAGCGTCCGACTCTTTTTTTTTTTTTTTAAGATTTTATTTATTTATTTGACAGACAGAGATCACAAGTAGGCAGAGAGGCAGGCGGCAGTGGAGTGGGGGGCAGAGAGCCCGATGCAAGGCCGGATCCCAGGACCCCTGGATCGCGACCCCCAGCCGAAGGCAGAGGCTTTAACCCACTGAGCCACCCAGGCGCCCCAAGCGTCTGACTCTTGATCTGAGTTCAGGTCTTGATCTCAGGATCATGAGTTCAGGCCCCCTGCATCGGGCTCCACATTGGGTGTGGAACCTACTTAAAAAAAAAAAACAAACCAAAAAGCCATTTTAAAAGGGCAGTGTGAGAAACTACAGGGAGAAACATTGCAGAGGGCCCAGAGAAAGGCAGACTTCTCAAATGAGAATGAACATTCCTAGATGTTGGGAGATAAACCAGAAAGCACAAGAGTATGATGAAAATGTGCCTATGTGGTTAGCATCAGATAAGATGAATGATCTCTGTTCCCCAAGTACAAACACAGACTGTGTAGGGAAACAGCCACTGGAAGAGCCAACAGAACTAAAATTAGATAGTAGTCAACAGTCTGGCCACCAGAGGAGGCATCTACTGTAATAAATTAAAACCGTAGTCCTCGTTTTAAAATAAGTGGAGATGCTCCAAGAACAGATTGCAGAGCACGTGAATAGGCCTGTGAGTCTGATAAAATGGCTGAAGTACAGACAGAAATTGAAGGACAAGGAAGTAAAATTGGCACATGTTGGTTCACAAATGAAGGCTGGAGGACGGCTGAGCAAAGAGTCTGGGCCTGTGCTGTCCGGAGGGGCGGCCTCCAGCACAGGCGGCTCTCAAGCCCTTGAAATGTAGCTGGTGGAAATTGAGAAGTATGAGTGTAAAAATACACACAAATCTCAAAGACTAAGTACCAAAAAACGAAAGAACATAAGATATATTAACAATCTAAAAAATATTGATCACACATTAAAACGATAATAGTTCAGATGCTGAGTTAAGCAAACTATACTAAAATTAATTTTACTGTGTTTCTTTTTCTTTTTAGATGTGGCTTCTATAAATGTAAAATGTAAAATCACACACGTGGCTTGTACTTGTGACTTGCTTTATGATTTTATTGGGTTGTCGTGGTCTGGATAGCCCTATATTCCACGTGCCCCCACATCTTACACTGGCAATAACCATGATTGGGGGCAAGTTGTTTAACAAGTCAAAGCTTTAGTTTCCTCATCAGTAAAAGAAGTGTTATGAGAATTAAAGGGGTAATTTGTTTAATTTTTTAAAAGTTTTTACTTAATGATGAGTCACAGACCTATACCCCTGGGGCAAATAATATATGTTAACTAAAAAAAAAAGTTTTATTTAAATTCCAGGGTAGTCAACATACCGTGTAATAATATTAGTTTCAGGTGTACAACATATGATTCAGCACTTCCATACATGACTCTGTGCTCATCACAACAGGTGCCCTCCTTAATCCCCATCACCTTTTTCACCCATCCCCCCACCTCCCTTCCCTCTGGTAACTATTAGTTTGTTCTCTATAGTTGAAAGTCTGTTTCTTGGTTTGCCTCTCTACTTTTCCTTTAAAGGGGGTGATTTGAAAAGCATTAGCAAAGTGCTCTGCGTATAGTAGGTATTCAGCATATGTAATCTGTGTTTTTTGTTGTTGTTGTTGTTGTTTAATTCCAAGATGCTGAGAGTTTACTATATGTCAGGATCTTTATGTATTTAAGGCAATATTTGAGGATGCCTTCCCAGTCCACCAAATGGGAAAGGAACATCTACCCACCTTTAAGAGCAGCGATTTTGGGGTGGGGGCAGTTTTGCTTCCCAGGGCCATCTGGTAATGTCTGAGACATGTTTGCTCATCAAACCCTGGAGGGATGAAGCTGCTCCAGGTATCTAGAGGACAGAGGCAAAGGCTAACGCTAAACATCCTACAGCTTACAGCACGCACCCCCCACCCTACCCCCCATGGCTGCCGCCCCATCACAGAATATCAGTAGTGTCCCAGGTGAGCAGACCTGAGTTAAATAGAGGCTTTTGGTCATTTACAGGCTTTGATAAATAATCAAGCTTCAGAAATGTGTGGCACAAGAAGAACTACAGATGTCATCCAGGTGCTTTCGGGACCACCCCCAGCAGCAGTCTCACCACCCAGGAAGTTATTAGAAACTCACCTTCTTGGGCCCCGCCCTCTTCCCCACTGAATCAGATAAGGTGGAGCTGAGAAATCTACGTTTAACAAGTGAGACCTCCAGGTGGCTGTAATAATACACTCTCAAGTCTGAAAAGCCTGCTGAGCTGACCGTGTCCCCTGCTTACCTCCTCCTGCATGTTCCCCGCCTGAGCAGCAGGTGGCAGCAGACCCGACATCTGGATCGGGCGGCCGGCTAAAAGCAGAGAGACCCTGCGCGCTCGCTCGGGATCAGCTGTGTCAGCCGGCAACTGCGCGCGGCCTCACACTCTAATGTCTGCTTTCTAACGTTCGGGAAGTTCGGGAGAAAACATCGTTCGAACTCGTTCAGGGTCCCTTCTTAGCCGCATAGTGCTAACAGGGCTTTGAAATTGTTCCGTTCTAATTTCTATGAAGCATATTTTCCAACAGAGAATTCGGGGAATAACCCGGTTTGGATTATTCTTTTCAAACTTCGCACCCTACAAAATCCCAGACCATGAGAATCAGTGGTTTCTGAGCACCTTTGGGCCGAGCACTTGACATCGCACACCTGAATGACTCTTTGGCCCCTCATCTACATGTGCACCCGAGCTGGTGGATGATGAACCACGCAGGTTTCCCCGGATCTTTTGTGAGGCAGATACACTTAAAATGAGTTCGGCAAACCTCGTAATGGTCTAGAGCGAATGTATTACCGTTCGGGTAGTTTTCCATGTCGGCCACAAGGGGGCACCCTCCACCCTGCAATGGGCGTCCGCGGGGCCAAGTAAAGACCCTGAAGGGGAAGGTGGCCTGACCTGTTAGTTAGTGAAAGGGTGGGGAGGGAACGGTTACTTTTTTGGTAAAGTGGTTCAGTGGTGTGACTTTTTTTTTTTTTTTTTAAGATTTTATGTATTTATTTGACAGACAGAGATCACAAGTAGGCAGAGAGACAGGCAGAGAGAGAGAGAGGAGGAAGCAGGCTCCCTGCCGAGCAAAGAGCCCAATGTGGGGCTCGATCCCACAACTCTGGGATCATGACCCGAGCCGAAGGCAGAGGCCCTAACCCACTGAGCCACCCAGGTGCCCCTCAGTGGTGTGACTTTTGAGTTGGACCTCCGCCCTGGACTCTGGGGCCAGATTCCTCAAGGTGTGGCCCCCAGTCTGGCAGCATCAGCATCACCTGGGAGCTGTTAGGCAAGCAAGTTACTGGACCCCATCCCGGACCAGCTGAATCAGAAGCTCTGGGGGCGGGACCCGATGATGATTTCTGTTTTAACAAGCGTCTTCCCTCTTATCCCCCGTCTCCACCCCAGGTGACTGCGGTGCTGGCTCAAGCTTGAGAACCACTGCTTTCTAGTCCAGAGAATCTTCCAGGGTATTAGCTGGGATGCAAAACCACGTTATCTGATCTCGTCACGCTTTTGCCAAGAGGAAATCTAAGAGCCCAGGTTCTTGATGCCTGACATCTTCTTCAGGTCACTTACCTGAGAACACTTGAGGACACCGAGGTCTGTCTGTCTGTGTGTATGTGTGCAGTCCCTGGACTCTGAGAGATAAAAAGGAGAGCTAAGTGAAGTGTCAGTCCTTATGAGCTTCCATTCACCTGTAGAATGGGGGATCGCCAAAGCAAAGACCAAGAGAACCAAAGACCAAGAGGGCTCGTGGTTCTAACTGGTTGTGGGAACAGAATGGAAGTGCACACATTACAGAACTCCCCCCGCCATCCTTCCTTGCTTTTCCATTCTCTCACACCCAGCTGCTGATACAGCCCCCTCCTTTTCCTTCCTGCTCACTGCTCACCATGGGTCTACCCTAGTTTTCTCTTTTATTGCTCCTAACCTCCCCCATCTCTTGTCCTATTCCCCCAACCCCATTCTGGTTTTGTTTTAGATCCCAGAAGTCCAGGGGGTAGATTCAGCAAGGACAGAGACCCCCGAAGTCAGGGAGAAAGGAGAGAACAGAGTGGACAAGGACAGATTTCGGTTCAGGATAAAGACTGAGAACACCCAAGTGCACTCGGCCATCATTGCTCCTGGCCCTGTGCAGTGCAACCCTAGGGAAGGGAGACTGCGCTGCAGGCTGCGGAGTGTGACAGAAGCTCCTGAGGGCCATTGGACTTGAGCTAAGCCTTGGCAGGTGAGGGGGCTCCAGGTGAGCAGAGGGGAGGGAGGGGCCCTTCCAGCCCAAAGCAGGAAGGAGCCAGAGTGTGAGGGGCCATGGCAGCCTGTGGGGGCTGGAGGATATGATGCAGAGTCGTGGGAAGTGAAGCTGGATGGGTCCCCAGTTGGAGGAGGTAACAGATGAAGTTGAAGTTGTTTCCTGAGCAGAGAACTGTGTGGAAGAATGAATTCTATCGGTACCAAGAAGGCATCCTGTCCTGCAGGAGTCACGATGGAAAGGCGTGTGGTGTGAAGCAGGTCAGGTACGAAGCAGTAGGGCTGGGAGGGGCCCACTCTAATGTGGGGAATCACTGGGCAGTCAGAACGCAGAACTCTGGACTTCTTTCTCTTAATGTAAAGTTTCTCCATTTTTTAAAAGAGACTAGGTTTTTTAAAATTGAGGTATAATTGACACCCTGTTATGTTAGTTTCAGGTATACAACATGGTGATTTGATGAGTGTATCCATGATGCTGTGTTCCCCACGAGTTAGCTCCCATCTGTCCCCAAACAGTGCTGTTACTGTTCCACTGACTGTATTCCCTGTGCTGTATCTTCCATCCCCGTGGCTTATTTATTCTGTAATTGGAAGCCTGTACCTCCCAATCCCGTCACCCATCTTCCCCACCAGCCCCAGCCTCTTAACCTCTGGCAACTGTCAGTCTTTTCTCTGTATTATGGGTCTACTTCTGCTCGTTTTCATTGGTGTCGTTCATTTGCTTCGATTTTTAGATTCCACATATATGTGCAATCACATGGTATTTGTTTTTCTCTCTCTGACTTATTTCACTTAGTGTAATTCTCTCTAGGTCCATCTATGTGGTTGTAAATGGCAAGATCTTATGTATTTTTATGGCTGAGCAATATTCCACGGTTTATACATCATATCTTCTTTATCCATTGCATCCATCGATGAACACTTGGTTTGCGTCCATATCTTGACTATTGTGAATAATGCTGCAGTAAAAAAGGGCACATATATCTTTTCAAATTAGTGTTTTCATTTTCTTTGAGTGAATACCCAGTAGTGGAATAACATAGTATTTCTATTTTTAACTTTTTAAGGACTTCCATACTGTTTTTCACAGTGGCTGCCCCAGTTTACGTTACCACCAAGGATACACAGGATTCCTTTTTCTCCACATCCTCACCAATGCATACTTCTTATCTTTTTGATGCTAGCTGTTCTGACTGGCAGGAGGTGATAACTCATTGTGGCTCTGATTTGCATTTTTCTGTTGATGAGTGATGTTGAGCATCTTTCCATGGACCTGTTGACCATCTGTAGGGCTTCTTTGGCAAAATTTTTATTCATATCCTCTGCCTATTTTTTTTTTTAAGATTTCACTTACACATTTAACAGAGAAAGAGAGTGCAAACACACAAACAGGGAGAGTGGCAGAGGGAGAGGGAGAAGCAGGCTCCCTAGGGAGCCAGGAGTCCTCCCAGCCCTATCCCAGGACCCCCAGGACTCTGGGATCATGACCTGTACCCAAGGCAGACACCCAACCTACTGAGCCACCCAGGCACCCCCCCTCTGCCTATTTTTAATTAGACTATTTGTTTCTTCATTTTAAAATATGATAGCTAATTAAAATTTTTTAAATCTGGGCCTCTGGTTGTCAGTTCTGACTTGGATTTTTTTTTTTAACTTAAAGAGTTTTTTAAAAAGTTTTTATATTTTTTTAATACATATTTTTAAAAGTTTTTAATTTTTTAAAAAAGTTTTTATATATCTATTCATGTAATCTCTATACCCAATGTGGGGATCAAACTCACAACCCCCAGGTCAAGAGTCTCATGCCCTTTCAACTGAGCCAGCCAAGCACCCTCTGACTTGGATTTTTTTTTTTTTTTTTTTTTTTTCTGGCCTGGGGATTTGTACCATACTCTGAAAATACTAAAGCTAGTATATCTTCTTAGTTTTCTCCCACATTCTTTTCTATTAAACCCACATATTATGGACAACAAAAAAATAAGTATGATGTTCACTAAACATCAACAGTGCACTTTTAAATGCTTCCCTTGGATTATCCCATTTAATCCTCACACAGCCCTGTAAGATTAGCTACTCCTGTCTTAAAGATGGGAGCACTAAGGCTCAGAGGTTGCACAGTAAGTAGGGAAGCCAGGACTCCAGCCCAGGTGGTCACATTCCTGACTCAGGCCTTCAGTCTCTGTATAATATCCTTTCCTGTAGAGTTCAGTTACTATATTTCAGTCATGGCTTTCCCCCTTCCAAGTGTGAATATTTGTGAGGTTGCATTTTACCTTCTTGTGTTAAAATATTGGTGTGCTTTTTCCTTGCCCATGCCTCAGTGTGGAATGTGGGTCTGTTCTGGTTGGTTCCACAAATATTTACAGAGTACTCATCACATGCCATGTAGCATGTTGGCCCCAGTCATTCACAATCATGAAACCATTTTTATTTTATTTATTTTTTATTTTACTTATTTTGTAAGTAAACTCTACGCCCCACTGTGGGGTTGGAACTCAGGACCCACCTTAATATCCAGAGTCATGTGCTGTACCTCCTGAGCCAGCCAGGCGCCCCATGAGACTGTTTTAATAGGAAATGCTGACAGAAGCCCAAAAATCTCAACATACTGTGGGATGTCATGTTGGAATAAAGGCATCCCCAGGATGTGGTGAGGTCACACACTGGAGTCCTGCATGTTGGGGGAGGGGTCAGTCAGGGATGACTGCCTGTGAGAAATGTCACAGCAGCTGAGTGTCTGAGAACCACGAGGAGCAGCGAGGTTCAACGGGCCCGCGTTGGAAGAGCCAGTGTAGGGTGTAGGCAAGACCAGGAGAGTTGTGGCCAGGCATCAGGACGAGTTGGGGACCTCAGCGTTAGATGCACCCAAGAGGGCTGATAGAAAGCCGGTGCTAGAGGAGGCAGGGTTGGTGGGCTAAGGGGCAGACCCCACAGAGAGAATAGAGACTGGTTTGTGGGTGAATGGACGAGCTAAATCAGTTGAAAGGCTGAAAGAGGGCATCACGTGAGCTCAGCCTGACACATGGAAGGACTGACCGCCTCTTACTGGTGTGATAGCATAAGCAGGCTGCTTCACCTCTGCGATCCTCCGTTTCCTTATGCAAAGTAGAGTGTTAGTCACACAGTTTGGTGAGTATTGAGTAAGATGCCTCTGGCAGGTCTAGGCCTGTGCCTGGTCAGGGCAGTGACTTAGTGTGAGTTACTATCATTGGAGGCATTTAGTAAATGTTTGTTGAATGAATGAAAAACAGCAATGGTTTAACCCTCCCCAGTGATACCAATGGGAGTTGGGAGATCGTGCAGGAACTTAAGCTTGAGACTGGCCCGTGATTCTGCTTGACTTTTGAGGACTGGGAAATAAAGGCTACGTTCATTTGAGATGGAGCTACATTTTGGCTTTAGTGTAAAGTCCCAGTGAAGCTATCTAGTCCCCCAGAGCAGGAGCCTGCCTCCGCACGCCTATCTGACCACAGATGCTGCAGCTGAATCAGGCGTCACTGGGTGCTGAGGCTGCTGACCTTCCCCAGAGGGCTTGTCTGCACTCCGAGGAATCTAGCATTCCTGCAGGTTTCGTCATTCTCTCCAGGGGCTCACAGCCAGGCCAGCAGCACGCTCTCCATCGGGCAGCTGCAGCAGCCTGGCGCCTGGCACCGAGGAGCCCATCTGCTGGAAATCTGCATCTGTTCAAGAGGCATGACAGCCTCATGGGCTTCTGCGTGTTGGATGGATACAGCTGCTTCCCTGTGTCCCTTGCTCCCAAAGAACACAGAAGGGGACCATCTCCCAGCCAGCTGGGTAGCTCCAGGTGGCCATGTTCACCTTGGGGATTCCCAGGAAAAGAGGGAAAATCTCTAAAATGAATATAGTTGCACTGTCCCTATCTGTAGTCCTTTCTGCTTTAGGACCTCAGCAGCTGGAGCCCATGGGAGTTTTTCTCCAAGATTGCAATGCTGAAAGCTGTGTACCCTGATTTTCAGGTAGTGATGAGGGCCCCAGGAGGAAGGGACATGAAAAGTGCAAGTCTGGCTTATTTTTTCTGAATGAAAGAATTTCTGTGACAGTAGGTCCCACTCTTACCTGTGTGTCAGATTCCTCTCTGGAGTGGGAGACACACAGGGCTGCGAGTTCTGGAAGGGTACATATGTGGCCAGACCCAGACACTTGTATCTTTATTCAGCCCCTTAGGACTTCTCACAGTGTGGTCTGCAGATTGCCTGAATCCAATCACCTGGACTGATCATTTAAAAATGCAGGTTCTGGAGCGCCTGGGTGGTACAGTTGTTTGAGTGTCCAACTCTTGGTTTCATCTCCAGTTGTGACCTCAAGGTCATAAGATGGAGCCCCACGACCCACTCTGTGCTCAGCGGGGAGTGCTTGGATTCTCTCTTCCTCTGCCCTTCCCCCTCTCCCATGCTTGAGCTCTCTCTCTCTCTCTCTCTCTCTAAAATAAAAAAATCTTTAAAAAATAAAATAAAAATGCAGGATCCTTGACCTGACCCCAAACTCATGAAATAGACAGCTTTAGGATTTTGAGGCTCTAAGTTTTTTAAGATTTTTTTTTTTTTAATTTGTCAGAGAGAGTGAGCATAGGTAGACAGAGTGGCAGGCAGAGGCAGAGGGAGAAGCAGGCTCCCTGCTGAGCAAGGAGCCCCATGTGGGACTCGATCCCAGAACGCTGGGATCATGACCTGAGCCGAAGGCAGTCGCTTAACCAACTGAGCCACCCAGGTGTCCCAAGGCTCTAAGTTTTTTAAATTGAAGTGTAATTGACATTCAACATTGTATTAGTTTCATGATTCCATACTTGTATACATTAGGAAATGATCACAGCAGCAACCCTAGTTAATATCTGTCTTCATATGTAGTTACAAAAAGTTTCTTTTCTTTTGATGGGAACTTTTAAGATTTACTTTCTTGGCATCTTTCAGATTTGCAATAGAGTATTACTAACTATAGTCACCGTGAAGTACATGACATCGCATTACTTATTTTATAACCGGAAGTCTCAGCCTCTTGCCTCCGCTCACCCATTTCACCCGCCCCCACCCCCCACCCCTCTGGCAACCACAAGTCTGTTCTCTATATCTATGAGTTCTATTTTTTTGTTTTGTTTTGTTTGTTCATTTGTTTTGTTTTGTTTAGATTCCACATTTAAGTGAGTCCATACTGCATTTTTCTCTCTGTCTGATTTATTTCACCCATCAATAGCTTCATTTTTAACAAGTGACCTAAACCTCAGGTCTTGAACATGTGGACGTTTGAGAACCACTGCATCAATGATTCTGACACATCATGACACGTGCAAAGCCATGCTCTACAACGGTTAAGCTTACATTTCCATCTTGCGGACCCTAGATTTTTTTCCCCCTGACTCAACCAGACTTCCCTCATCAACAAAGAGCAATGTTGGCCAACAGAATACAAAGAAGCAAAGAAAGTAGAAAAGTGATGTAATTCAAAGCCACATTGAGTCTGAGGCCGAGAGATTGTGATGGAAAAACACTAGGGTGCCTCACCTTGACTGTGACAAAGCTTCAGAGGGTGAGATGTCATGTGTGAACCTTCTGAAAACTGTCAACCCTACACAGTTCTTGGGCACATGGGCCAGTTGTAGTTAACAGCTTCCTCCTGGAGAGCAAGAAGCTGCTTCTAGACTTAGTTTGACTCATTGTGGCAGTCTTGGGGCAAGATGGTGTGAGCGGAGAGATTGGGAGCTTGGATCCCAGAGGTCAGAGGCCTCAGCCCCGGGCTGAGTCTGCAGTGTCTGATCTCGAGGGAGCAGAGGGGTGCAGTCCATGTGTCTGTGTGGTGTGTCAGGGCAGGCTGTGCCACCAGCCCCATGGAGCCTTCACCCTGGTGGCCCCTCTCCTGGCGGTCAGTGAGGGCACTGTGAGTTCCTGAGGACCCAATGCAGAGCCATTCTCTTGGAACCTAGCCAGCTGGACAATGGGCACTCTGTTCCTGTGTTCGCTAGTACCCAGCCAGTTAAGCCAGAACTGCCCTTGTGCCCTGCGGGGCAGGCAAATTTAAAAGCTCTCCTTTCAACTTTGGTCCCACCTCTCAGAGGCTGAGAAGATGCACTTTCCTCCCTCAAAGCCCAGTTTTTCCATACTCTTTGACCATGATCTCTTCAGGAGGGTCTCTTTTCTTCCTCTGCAGCTACTAATCCCTGCAGGATTTATAGATCTTCAAAATTCCCCCAGGAGCTCTGGGGACAAGAGCCACCTATGTCCACCCAGCAGTATGGACTGGGGGCACTCACAGTGTCTCTCTCTCTCACCCCCATAAGAGCCAGAGATCAAATAGTCATCCCAGAAGACCAGAAACTGGAGGCATTTTTAAAATTTGTTTTTAACTTCATTTCATTAAACTTGGTGTCATTTCAAAAATTGAGACAGCTTAGGGGCACCTGGGTGGCTCACTGGGTTAAAAATTGAGACAGCTGGGGTGCCTGGATGGCTCAGTGGGTTGAAGCCTCTGCCTTCGGCTCAGGTCATGATCCCAGGGTCCTGGGATCAAGCCCCGCATCGGGCTCTCTGCTCAGCGGAGAGCCTGCTTCCCCCTCTCTCTCTGCCTGCCTCTCTGCCTACTTGTGGTCTCTTTCTGTCAAATAAATGAACGAAAATCTTTAAAAAAAAATTGAGACAGCTTACCAAATTATATACAGTGTATCTCGGCAAGAGGAATAACAGCAAAGCGAAAGCAAAGGAAGGGAAACTGAAGAAACCAGGTAGAAGTTTTTGTATGAATTCCCTGGTATACTTACTAAAGACAGCACACAGATTTGGTTCTGAGCTTTTTAGCAAGCAAAGAAGTGATCAGTTCTAAACATAGCTAAATAGCCTCCACTCTGCCTTCTGCTTTATTAAAAAAAAATGTTGGCTATTTATGGAGCATCTTGGTGCCAGACACTGTCCTAGGCCCTGAGTATAGAGCCATATGAACAAAATTAAGTCCCTGTCTTCAAGGACCTTATTGCTCCACTTGAGGGAAATAAACAATATACTAGAACACAAATGTGACAGTATGTCAGACGATAATAAATGCTTAAAAAAAAAAAAAGTGAAACCGTGTGCAGGGATGGATAGAGCCCAGGAGAGGGTACAGCCATTTCAGACCAACTGGTAGGGGATGTTCTCTAGGGAGTAACACGAGCCACCTGAAGGGTGAGGAAGTAAGTTGCATAGATGTGGGGAAGTGCGTTTGGGGCACAGAGGGCTGCGTGTGCAAAGACCGCAAAACAGGAGGGCAGTTGACATCCAGGACATCAGTGGGGCTCAGACACAGTGAGGGGCACAGGGGCAGCGGTAGGTGGTGTATCATGCCTTTGGGAATCGTGTGACCTGGCAGCCCCTGGGAAGAGGTGAGGTCAGAGGGAGAAAGGCGTCTTCCAGGTCACATGAAAACTCTCTCACCCGGAGTGAAATGAACAGCACAGGGAGTGTTGAGTAGAGAGCTGATAGGCTTTCAAAAGATCACTCTGGCTGTTGTGTAAAAAATGGGCTGTAGAGTGTATTGGCTAGCCAACTAGGACAGGCCACACCAACATACCACAGACCGGGTGGCTGAAGCAACAGGAGTAGATTTTTGCACATTCTGGAATTCTGAGATCAAGATGTCAGGAGGTGCGTTTTTTTTTCCTGAGTCCCTCTGCATGTGTCCTTGCATGGTCTCTGTGTGTCCAAATTTCTTCCTCCTGTTGAGGAAATCAGTTAGATTGGAGCAGGGGCCACCCTAAAGCCTCGTGTTAACTTAAGCTCCTCTCTCAGGGCCCTATCTCCAAATACAGTCCTGTTCTGAGGTCCTGGGGTTCAAGCTTCAACACGTGAATTTGGGAAGAGAACAGTTCAGCCCATAGTGGGGCAAGGGTACAAGCAGGAAGACCCGTTTTGAAGCTAGATAGAGCCGCCAGTGGTGTGGAGCAGACTGATGGGTACACGAGAGTGAGAAGTGCTCCGATTCTGCAAATAGCTTCAAGGTACAATAGGGTTCTTTGGTAAAGACTGTGAAGAAAGAGCAGATTCAAAGATGACTGCAGTTGGGGGGGCTTGGGCAACTGGAAGCCTGGGGTTGGTAAAGCTATGAGGAGCAAGCACAGGGAGAGGCTGAGGTTAAGGAGTTCAGGTTGGTGCATGTTAAGTCTGAAGCATCCAACTTGTCCTTTTCTAGGGTGGCAACAGAAATTTCAGAATTCTTGCTCTTTTCTCAGGCAGTGCCGTTCTGATCTTCTGTCTCAAGTCTCTATGTCAAGATCACACAGACTCTAGAGGCCTTGCCCCATGCCGCTGAGGAGTCCCTTTTCTTCCAGGCCCCTGATCCATTGACCTGATGGCCTCTACCCATAAATGTCTCTCTGTTCTCCCTCAGAACACTTTTCCTTTCACACGAGATGGATGATCACTCGCAGATCCATCTGCTCATGACATTTCCTGTGTCCTTCCCATCCATTCAAGACCATTCTTGAATGTGTCTGTAATGCAGCCAACATTCGTTTTTCCTTTATGTCAGACCAAACTTTGTGTAAACCAAGCTAAGGCTTCTTTGCCCTCCTTCAGCTGCTCTTAAGGCCATGCAACACGGCACAGGTGCAGTCCAGCTCAGAGATGTCTGTGCTAGGTTACCTGGAAGTCTAGACTTGCTGCCCATGCAGCTTGATCCCAAACACACCATTTCCAACAGCAGGACTGCTGCTGGCCCCACCCAGCGTGATGACTTGGTGGACTTGACAGAACCAAGCTCATCAGAGGCACCTGCAGACACCTGATCACTTTGTTCCCAGTGGTCAAGCATTCTGTCTCCACAGGGTCAGCAATGCATCACATTGTTTCTCCAAGGCTATATGCTTGTCTGCCGTAGATTACATGCCCTTGCTCTAGAATCCCTGGATTGCATCACGAGTCTCCCACACGGTCTTTCTGCAATTTGTCTTTTGCTTTAAAGGGGATATTCTGGGATGCCTCTGACCACTGGACCCCTAAAATCCTCCCAGTGGTGTGGCTGGTCCCTGAACCTTGAAAACATTCTTACCCCATCCTGCTGGCTGCACTTGTCTTACTGAGGCTTCCAGTGTTTGGCCACCTCTTCCTCATCCTGTCTGATCAGCCTGCTGCCCTCAGCCTGATGGGTCCATGTGATGTTCTGGGGGGTGTCCCGGGGGCCCAGCTGTCTGAAGTGTATGTGACAGAAGGTGAGAGAGTAAAGGAGCCTGGCAGCAGAACTATCATTGTGGTCAGTTTCATGATAATGGCAACTGTTTCTGATCCTCTTTTCTGATGAGACTAAAACATACGTTCAGCTCAGCAGGAGTCATCTGCTGTGTACCTTAGGCCTTACTGATACTGGGTAATGCACATGGCCCCTCCAGCCAGCCACTGGGCCAGGGCTCCTACTTGGGTGATCTACAGTCCTGCTCCTGAGCCAGCTGGTCTCCTTTTACTGGCTCTCAGAGTGAAGGACTGTGTTCCCTGTGGGCCATCACTTTCTCTGGGCCTCTGAGCACCGTTGGCTTTGTTGTCAGTTGTGGTGGACAAATTTCCCAAAACTTAGTGGCTTAAAACAACAAATACACATTATGTCACACTGTCTGTGGGTCTGGTTGGAAGTGGCTTGGCTGGATGCTTCTGGCTTAGGGACTCTCGTGAGCTTGCCGTCAAGGTGTCAGCCAGGGGTTGTATCAACTGAAGCCTTGATGAGGATCTGGAGGCCATGCTTCCAAGAAGGCTCACTCACACGGCTGGCCCTTGGTGCTGGCTGGGATGCCTCCATTCTCCTCCACGTGGCCTCTCATCCTCCAGGACCTTTCTTCCCCATGTGGCTTCTCCTGGAGACAGTCTGAACCTCTTTACATGGAGGCTGGGCTCTGGGAGGGAAAGGCTAGCCTCAGAAAGCCCAAGTCATAAGCCAGTCTACTCAGGAAAGTAACATCCCATCACTTCTGCCATGTTCTCCATGGTAGAAGTGAGCCCATAAGTCCAACCTATACTCAGTGGGAAGGGATCCCATAGGAAGAGGAGTACCAGGAGGCACAGGGCCATGTTGGAGGCTGTCTGCATAGGAACCCTAAAGCAGCTTTGCCTACATCCCTGGGCTCCTTCAGACATGAAATCTCATGTCCCAAGAAAGCGTCTCCAAGCCAAAGTACTTTTGAGTTCTCCATTCTTGCCCTTTGATTAAGAACCCTCAAATCTAATCCCCGAGGTCCTTCTCTAGCAGCAGGTGATACGTGCTAGCTGATTCATACAGCTCTCTTTGTAGAGTTACTTTCCTCCCTGATGAAGCCCAGCATATCCTGGAGTTTCACCTTAGCTATTAGAAAGTCAGAGCAGCTCCTTGAGGGCTTTCGGGGAGAGGCCTCTGCAGCACCCTCCGGCCCTGCAGGGGCACTGCATGGGGGAGGGAGGCATCCCCCTGGAGGTGAACAAGCCCAGAGCATCCATCCAAACGTCTCTGTCCCACATTTCAGGACCAAGGTTTTCCAGCCACGGCTTTGACCTCAGCCTCACAACCAGTCTGAGCTGAGCTCGTGCAAGTCTCTGCAGCTCAGAAGCTCCCAACAATGGAGTTCTGCTTGGGTTCCTTAGCTCTGTTAGCTTTTCCCTTGCAGGAAATAAGAGCCTCTTTGTCAGCTTCCAGCTAAGCCCTCTGGCTGTCATACTTAGCCTTTAACTGTTTGTTTAACTGTTTGTTAATGACCCTCAGTTTCTCCCTCCTGGCCAAGCTTCAAGACCGTTTAGCAAAGAACCAACAAACTCTGGTGCCCTTGTAGACAGCACCCAAACTGCTCCCCAATATTGTTCAGAAGCCTGCTTCTTCCCATTTTCAGACTGCTTCCTTCCACTGGGACGCTTGCCCAGGTCCCCACCAGTGACACTGCAAAGAGGTGCCCACCTGCACCAGGGACTCTGGACCCCATCATCTACTCCGGATGGTGTCCTCTTTGCCTTCCTGGTGGTGAATGAGGCAGCCCCCCATCTTTCCACCTGCTTTCTCCAACCAGTCCTGTGCTCGTTTGGATTCTCTGGGAAGCAGATGCCAAGATGTGATGAAGTTCACAAAATTTATTTGGGACAAGGGGAGGGAGCAGAATTGGGCAGGGCAAGCCTTCAGACTATCCTATCGGTTGGAGATCTGTTCAAAGAGACTTAGGGAAGGAAGATGGTCACGAAGAGTCTCTGACTGCAGAGCGGTTCTAAGAAAGTTTCAGCTGGCTAGTGGAGGGTTCTTGAACCAGAGTCAGAGGCTTCATGCCGAGGACCCCACTGTGCACAGTCCTGGTTGGGAGCAGTTCTGGAAAGCATTTGTCTGGGCACAGATATATGGAGGGGCTAGGGGGCTGTTGATCAACCACACGCCATCCCCTCCCCTGCTTCTTACAGTAGCATGAGAGCTGAGCAGCCTTTTCCTGGTCTCCTAGTCTGAGGCCGCCCTGACTGCTAAGAACTCTGGTTGACTGAGCCCATCGAGAATATGTAAATGCCCCAAATATCCAAGTATCCGAATTGGAGGCCCCCTTTAGGCCTAGAAGCCCAGCTATATACCTGTCCTGGGCTGCCTAATCCCCCTCACCCTCCCCACTCCCACTCTCCTCACTGGCCCTGGGTGCAGGCCTAGTCTCAGGGATGCAAAGTAGCAGGACACGGGATTGTGACTTGTACTGACAGGTGACAGGATCTCAGTTGTGTTCCCACCCTGACTTTGTGGACTGAACTTCTAACTATGGGAGCCATTCCTCAGTCCAAAACACAATCTTTTCCAGGCTTCGCCTTTTAGACTACACTCCTCACCCCTATCCCTGTCCCACCCTCACTTTCTAGGAATGAAATGATTAACTCTCAATTGCTTCCATAGGAACTCATTTCCCAGGCCTTTCCTCAATCCCAGCAAATATCCTCAATCTTGGGCAGGAGGATTTCACTGGCCGTGCATGACGGGGTGGGCATCGTGAGGAGGAGTGGTGAAGGGGGCACATGGGAAGCCCTGATCATGAAAAAAATGGAATATTGTGTAATAGACTACTGTTCTTTGCTGGGAGAATGTGAGCATTTCTTTCTTTCTTTCTTTCTTTCTTTCTTTCTTTCTTTATGTGGCATATGGTTGCTTGACCAATCTCCAGGTATTTGAGGAAGAGAACTTTGTGTCTTTGAGGCATGAAAATCAACCCTTAATGTCATGCAGTGGGTGGGCTAGGAAAAGGAAAAAATCAGGTACTGTTTATGTCCCCTAGAGCGCCTCCAGCAGGTGTTGGGGACAGAGGAGGACAACAGGCCCAGCTCACTCTCCCTAGGCACTTTCCCGTTGTTGCCTCTTCACGGTGAAAACTATCCCAGCCCAAACCTCTGGAGGAAAGCTATACCCCCTTCACTTGCCCTGCAGCTTTGCAGGACAGAACACCTTGTTCCTCCCGGAGAGCAGGTTGCTGTGACCGTTCTCTTCCACAGTCAGGCTCGTGGCCCGCCCTTGTTTCTAGCAGCAGGACAAAGAACCAAAGCTGAATGACCTAGGCTGGGGGTTGGCTTTTGAGCAGGGATTCTTCATGAACCTTGCAAGGGGGGTAAGTGTAGGGATGTGGGTCCCAAGGGGACTAAGCTCGAAGTGGAGCCATCTCTGGGTGGCAAGGGGGATGCAAGCACCACACTCCACCAGGTGCCCCAGACAGACCTGGAGCTGGCTGCCAAGCATCACTGCACCTTGGCTTCTGAAACTGGTTAGTAGATAGATGATAGATAGATAGATAGATAGGTAGGTAGGTAGATGATAGGAAGAACCTCCTTCATATCTTTATTTTGAGGTTTAAGGGGAGTAAGGTATACAGAGTGCCCAGGCCAGGCCTGGCACTGGAATGTCTTACTAAATGAAAGCTGCCAGAAGTGAGGGTGTTTCTATAGTAGATATTGCAGCAGTAATCGACTTCCAAAACTCAGATGTGTCTGAAATGTCCCATTACTTGGTTATTTTTATGAAAAATCAAAAGAAACCCAACTCTAATCCCCCATTCCATCAGGCTTTCAGGAACGTCAGTTTTGATTATTTCTCCAGTTCCTCCATTCCCAGGTTTCACACAGTGCCCACACACTAGGGACACCACTCTAGGTGACACAGTGAATGGAGGCTTGGGCCTCATCCAGGCTCAGGTGAGCACCTGTGACCTGCTGACCTTGCACTTCTGTGCCTCCCAGGGTGCAGGAGTCTAAGCCTCCGTGCCTGGGGCCTGCATCCCTTAGCCCACCATGAAGCTCTCTCCCCTCCCTCCTTCCATGCTCTGGGTCTCTGTGATCCCAGGGATCAGCAAGAGAATATCTCTAAGGCCCCATCACTCACCAATCTGCAGATCTCCCTCTGCTGAAGAAAATGCTGCTTGTTTCTCTAAAGTCAGACCCCTTATGCAGTAGTCCTGCTACGCACCCCTTCCACTGGGTCTTCAACTTGGTAAGAGATTCATTAAAAAGAGAAGGACAGGTTGGCTTTGGACAGCTTCTGCTTTCATCTTTTTAAAAAGATATCTATATATCTATATCTATCCATCTATCTATCTATCTGAGAGGGAGAAGGGGAACATGAGAAGAGGTGGGGCGGAGGGATAGGGAAAGAGAGCATCTCCAGCAGATTCCGCACTGAGCACAGAGCCCCAATGCCCAAGATCATGACCTGAGCCAAAATCAAGAGCCAGATGCCTAACTGAGGCACCCGGGCCCTCCTGGACAGCTTTTAGCTCCATGCCACAAACCCTTCCACAGCTGGGAGATGGGGTGGAGGGGGGGGTTGTAAGAGAGTGAAATTTATATTCCTATTTATTTACTTGTTCAAGAAATGTCTTCTTGGTGTCAGATGCCACTCTAGTCCCTCAGATTCATTGGTGAACAAGTTGTCTCTCTCCAGAGGCTCCCATCCTCATGTGTGTGTGTGGGGGGGATTCAGATCACAAGTGCATAACACGTAGAAGGTGATTTTGCCTAGTGTTAAAATGCCAGAAAGTGAATAAATCAAAATAATAGGACAGAGAATAAAGCAGGGGAGTTCACATTTGGTTAGGTGTTTGAAGAAGGATTCTTCCGGGAGGTGATGGCTGAATTGAGCATCACACGCTAGGAAGCCAGCCAGCTGAAGATATGAGTGGGAGTGGTCCAGGGGGAGGGAACACCTCGAAGCAGAAAGGATCTTGGCCTGTTACAGAATTATCAGCAAGATGGCGGTGTGAGATGGGGCCAGAGAAGTACACAAAGACCTGATCATGACTTTCAGGCCATGGCGGGGAGTATAGATAGTATTTTAAGTCCATTGGGAAGCCCTTAGGATTGGAAACAGAGTGGTCACGTAATCTCAGTGATATTTTTAAAAGATGACTTTGACGTCTGGGCAGAGAATGGTTTGTGCAGGGGCAAGGGTGGAAGCAGGAGGCCACTGAGAAGCTGTCATGGTGGTCCAGGGGAGACTGTGGCCGCAGCAGGGGAAGGCCATCCCTCCAAGAAGACTTCCATCACTGTTAGTATTTTGATATTGCCTACAAAAGCAGTATGGGCTCCTTTTCCTGCTTCCAGTAAACATTTGAATTAAACTCTGCCTCATTTCCCTTTTTATTTAGGAATAAACATATGCAGCTTCCCACCAAGTTGTTTGTTATGGTCAGATTAATTTGTGTTTATGAGTATAAGAGTACTGTCCTGACACGCTCTTTCTTTTCCCCAATTTCCATTCCTGTTGGGTGTCGTAGGTCCTCACCCATTCTTCTCCCATCTCTCTCTTCTTTTTTCATCTTGTCGGGCTTGCCTCGGGGTGAATCCTGTCCCCATTTTTCTGTCCATTCCTCCTTGTACTGTTAAAAGGCAAACTGAGGCATATTGAAATATTGAAGAGTTTATTTGGGCAAAACCCCTCTGGAATCAGGCAGCTCCAGACTGGAATCGGTTATGAGTGCTCAAGGGCCAGGAGCCAGGGAAAGACAGAGATGCTGCAGAAGCAAAGGAGGAAGGCATTTGATGGGCTCTGGCGTGAACCCTACATGGCTGTTTGTGATTGGTTGTTCTCCGTTTCTGTACCCTTGCGGCAGTTGCCAGCTTAGATTCTGGTTTACTTGCTTACTTAGGCCACCAGGGCATTCAAGCCACCTCAGTATAATGTCTCCTTGTGCAGTTCGTTTAACAGGACCCTTTTCTGTTCTGCAGCGAGGAAGAACATCAAAGTCTAAGTAAAGATGGCTACAATAAAGATCAGTCATATTTAGAAGCATGCATTTCTTTCTTTTCTTTTAAAGACTTATTTATGTTAGAGAGAGAAGCTCAAGCAGGAGCAGGGTAGAGGCAGAGGAAGAGGGAGAGAATCTCAGGAAGATTCTCTGTGAGCCCCTCGTACCAGGGCTCTATCTCTCCACCCCAAGATCATGACCTGAGCCGACCTGATGGCTTAACTGGCCGAGCCACCCCAGCACCCCCATAAGCATGCATTTCTTACACCCTTAGTGTATGTCAGGCACCCAGCTAAAAATTTGCCTCATTTAATTCTCATGACAATCCTAGGAAGTGGGCACTTTCACTGTGCCCATTTTACAGAAAAAGAAGAACTCTGGGAAGCTAAGCAGCTGGAGTGAGAGGCAGACCCAGCATTCAGACCCAGGGCATCTGATTTGTAAACCACTTCACCCCCTGCCTGCCCCGTGGTTCATTGTTCTAGCCTTAGCTGACCCAGCCTGACATCAGAAGGATGTAGAACTATGGGAGCACAGCCTACATCCAGTTCCTTTCTCTGTGCCTAAGTGAAGCCAACAGCATGCAAATTGAAGTTCTAATGCAAATAAGCACCTATTTGTTTTCTGAGTGTAGCCATTTGAGGCATCTGTGGTAGCAAGTCTGTGGCTCTCAGGGTGAGAGCAGGCCTTGATTGAATGTGATGTTGCTGTCAGTCCAGATTTGTGCTTAGAGAAGCATGCAGGTCCCTGGAGGCCACGGGACGCTTAGATGCAGCCCCGCGCTGGCTCTTGGGCCCTGTGCCTCCCCTCCAAGTGCACAGAGCGGCTGCAGCTGCCAGGCCCATCTAGCCTAATGACCCTCTTCGTTTTCATGCCTGGCCATTGTTAATGACATTTGGCCATCACACACACCCTAAATAGAATTAGAATGTACTGGAAAATGTGACTTCTGCATAGGAAGTTACAAATCCAAAGCTTGCCATCTGGATCTTATGTCATCTTACACAATAAGACAGCCTCTCAAGACAGCGCATTTTGGGGGCAGCGTGGCAACGTTGTCTGCAGCTCTCTTCCTCCCTGTCCTTCCTGTCCCCAGCTGCTGAGACTGGCTCTGTAGCTTGGGTGGAGTAGCAGAGGGCTCAGTACTTGAAGAAGCTATGGCTGTGCCTTCCTTATTCTCACACTGGGGGCACTGACAGGCCAGGACACTTCTCACTGTCTGCTGATTCTGCAGGGAAGGCTGCTTTTCTGTTCTTGGAAACCCTGATGAAACCATCTCCCGGTATCCTCTTTTCCTCTCATTGTCTGCAAGGACAACCCTTTAATTGTTTCGTGAATGTTAGGAAGGCTGGTGCAGCTTCCTCAAGGGTGGCAAGTCAGGAGGTGGTAAGCCTACACCCTCTGACTGTTACCATCACTGCACTGGTGCTCCCACTACTGGTACAGGAGGGAAGGGCCACTCAGGAGACAAGCTGACCCAGGTCAAGTCGTTCTGCTTGTAGGCTGACCCTTAACCTGGAAGATAGCAGGTCATAAAAAGAGTCACAAGATCCAACTCATGGGAGGCCACGAGACCTCACTCCCTTTGACGGTAAAAGCCCCCAAAGTTGGACATTCATAAAAATTGTTCCCTGAGAGGAACTCCACAACCCTAAGACACTGGAAAAGCTAACTGCTCAACATAAGTGATGAACCTCAAGTTAGTCAGCCCCTCCTTTTACGGTTACTTGATTTTCAAAAACGTGTAAAACCCTGGGGGCTCCTGGGAGGCTCATCTGTTAAGTGCCTGACCCTTGATTTCTGCACAGGCCATGATCTCAGGGTCCTGATATCGAGCCTCGCATCGGGCTCCCTGCTCAGCAGGGAGTCTGCTTGTCTCCTTTTCTCTCTGCTCACTCTCTCTGTCTCTCTTTCAAATAAATAAATAAATCTAAAAAAAAAAAACTTATAAAACCCCTAGAGGCAAAGGGGGTAGGGTTCTTTTCTCATCTGGGAGGAGAGACTGCTACTTTGTCTGTGAAGGAGCTCCTTTCTTACTTCTGTACTTAGTAAATCTTGGTCCCCTGTTTCTAGACGGCTTGCTCTTGAACTCTTTCTCGTGCCAAGCCAAGAACCCTCACGGTGCTGGGCCTCAACCCCTTGGTGTTACTGGCATTACTACTGTTGCTGCTCCTCCTAGTACTGCTACCACCACTACCACCGCTACCACTACTACCACCATTACCACTACCACTACTATTGCTACCACCACTACTACCACTACTATCACTACTACCACCACTACTACTGCTGCTACTACCACTACTACCACCTCCTACTACCTCCACTACCGTCCCTACTACCACCGCTGCTACCCGTACTGCCACCACTACTACCCCTACTACTCCTACCGCTATCACTACCACTATTACCACCACTACTACCACTGCTACTATCTCTACTGTCACCCCTACTGCCACCACCACCATTACTACCACCATTACCACCACTACTAGTGGTGCTGTCACCACCCCTGCTGCTGCCACTACTGCTAAGGTCCTTCATGCAGGGTTCATGCCCTCTAAATCTCTTATATTCTAGAAGAGTGCTGGGTACACAGTAGATATTTCCTGAACACTCAGCAGCCTAGTTTTATGCTTCCGTTCCACTAGCTGTACATACCCTCAGGGATCCCCAAACTTCTGTCATTTCCCATTACTTCTGCATATTAGCATACCATCCGTATAATTACTGTTTTCCGTGTTCTTTAAATCTGTTGATCACCTTTGTTGGATTTGATTTCTTTTACAGTCTGTTTATTACACCAGTTCCACAAATGGGAAACCCAGCATGTTCTGCATTAAGTAAAGGAAATTTTAAGTTTAATTTATAACTATTAAAAATAAAAAGGCTTGTCCTTGTGCCATCTAAAAACTTTTCTGTCACCGATGAAATTGGACATTGATGCCTGAGCTTTACTCGGAGGGGCTGCAGCACTGACTGTCGGTATCCTTTAGACCTTGCTGCTTTCTTGTGCTGTCACCCCTCTCATTGCCAGGATGTGCACCTCTGTGCCCAAGGGCTTTTTTCAGACACAGAGGCCCCTCTGCCCTGCTCTGGGGCTGCCGGGGAATTCACATCCGGAGAGGAGCCTTGACCAGTGACTGATAGGAACTGGTGTAAAAGTAGCCCAGCTCCCCCCTTCCCACTCCGGTGGGATACTTCAGAAGCATGCCTTTTATGCTGTTTCCCAGAGTTTCTCTGGAGGGTTGAGTCCCAGTCGCTTGGTGTAGCTGCAGACGTACAAACACACCCTTGTTGGCTGCCTGCCTTTCCTCTGTCACCGCCCCGACCCTGACCCAGTGTCCCTGCACCTCCTAAATGAACTCTTTGCTCTCAAGTCTTTGTTTCTTGGTCTGCTCTTTGGGGAGCCCAAACCAAGTTAAAGACTGTTTGCAAATCAGGGGATTGTGGCCACTTTTATACGCACCAACTGAAGTTTCATGATGTATGCTTTATACAACTATGTACCGTCTGTGCAAATTTATTAAATGGTAAGTGGGAACAAGTGTGACCCTATTTTAATACATATTTTATCCAGGTAACATTTTCCTACCAAAGTGACAATTTGAAAATATTTTCCAGAAGAAGAAATTAGACTAAGTCTAAACAGTTTCCAGTTGGCTCTTTCCAACACACATAAGTAAACATGAGACAAAAGTTGTATTTGGATAATGTTCTCCCATGGAGAAAAGTCAATATGCTTGAAGCCCGGGCGTTACTAGGCAGCAAAATTGTTGTGCATGAAATTACTTCATTACTTTGAGAGGCTAGAGATAAAGGAGATACTCCCCAAGCATTACTGTCATCACAATAGTGTCCATGGTTAATAATTCTCAAATCCTCACTACTTTATCATGGTGCTGTCTTTTCAATGAACCCCTACATAAAAGCTATGTCACTGTCTCTTGCAAAAACTCACTCCAGGGAATGATAGAGCAACAAAACCAGCTTGGGTTAAAAAGGCAAATACATATTTTACTTCGTTGATCTAGATATTACTTATTTTCTACTTTGTCTCTTCAGAGACAAATGTCATCAGAGTCTTAGATTCCTTCCAGCTTTCTGATGTGCCATCATTAGTATATAGTCCTTGGCACTTCATATGTAGCCTAAGGATGCTAGAGTGCTGTTCACCTTTACAGAGGTCCAGGCACAGGCAAGGAATAGGGTCCAAATGCAAACAGAGCTAACCAGCTCACCTGTTGAATTGGCCTTTTAGGGAACCAGAAGTATAAGCTAACGGCTTCTGTTCACATCTCATTGGCTCAAACTTTGTCACGTGGTCACCCACTTGCAAGGGAGGCTGGGAAATAGACCTTTTAACTGAAACTTCACCACCAACAAAATGAGGATATTGTCAATGAGAAAGAAGGGAGATGGATCCTGGATAGGTAACTAGCACATTCTGCCACGGAATGAAGGTTGGAGAAAGCACCTTTCAGGAGGTGACATGTCCACTGAGACCTACAAATGAAGAATTACATATGCTAATGGCAGTGGGACAGGCATTCCAGGAAGAGGGACTGCAGAGTAGGAAAGAGGGAACAGAGAGGAGGAAACAGAGCTTAGATTTCCAGGTTGAATATCACATCATGAGCAAGGTGAGAACATGCCAGCCCTCTCCTGGCTTCGCATAGAAAGCAAGAGGACTGAAGCCAAATAATAAAAGAATGCTGAGCAGGAATATTAAGTGTGTGTTCTCAGAAAGCAAAGATTATTTATCACCATTCCTCTATGACTCATCCATTCCCAAATATCTTCAGTTTTGAGCCCTTGGTATTTTTTCCACTTTAAGTATGAAATGGTGGCCCCTCTTCCTGCCAAACTCTTCGTCAGCTTTGTTCTGGACTTTGGAAAAAAGAAATCCTGTTTCCTGTCCTTTGTTTCCTGGCTGTGGACTCTGGTTCCGCCCCCTTCTTGGGCTCACAGGGTCTATTTCCGCCTCGGGCTCTCTTACAAGCCCACAGATCAGTTTTCTTTTCCTCCGTTAACTAGTTAGTCCCACAGTTATCAAAGAGGAAAATAACGCCTCTCGATCCATTTATTTTTTTTCTTTCCCTGTGGATCACTTTGTTTTGTTTTTCCTTTAGTTTCTCAGACCCTCCTCTGTGGAGGCAGGAAGAAACTAAGCAGGTGTTGAGGGCCTCATTCTCCCAGGGAATATACTAAAGCAATGTTGGTTTGAGACCAAAAATGATGTCATCAGATCACTGGCAACACAACGAAGACTAGGAAAACTCCAGGGTTTTAGATCTTGGGTGGGAGTGTTGAGAGACATAGCACTATGGCCAGGAGAGGGGGTCACGTGTGCCCCGTCTAAGAGCACAGCTTTGAGCTGACATATTTCTGCTGTTTCTCAGCTGGCTGACTTTAGGCAAGTTATCGGACAGCTCTAAGTTTGGGGGGTTTGTGTTTGTTTGTTTTTCATTTGTAGAACAGGAGCTTTTAGTTTCTACCTAGTCAATTTGTGTGGACTAAATAAAATGAGAGCTATAAAGTGCTCATTGGGGTGCCACCTAGAAAGCACTCAACAAATGATCATCATTATTATTTATTACTAGTAAGATTTAGAGCACGTGTGGTTCTTTTATTAAAATAGTAATGTTCATGACATGTACAAGATGGGCATCAACCCTGAGCCCTCCATCCATGGAGACTTGAGGGACAGATAATATACGCCTTTGATCCTGAAGGCTATTTGGGTGGATGGTATATCCCAAGTGTTCTCAATTTGAGGTCAGCACCAGCTCTCCAACAGACCTGGGCAGTGCCTGAGGCTGAGGGAGAGACAGCCTGCTCTGGATTCTCCACAAGGGGTCAGTGGATTCGTCTATCCACAGGTGAGGAGAATGCCAGCTAGAAATACAGATTTGGGAATCGTGATTCTCACCCTCACAGTGGCATAGAGGAATATCCCTTTGAATCTTTCCACCAGTCTGTTAAAACTATTGTGTTGTTGACCACAATTCAGAGCTTCATTTCTGTAAAACACTAAACTGTTAGCTTCTGGAAATTGTTGACCAAGATGAGAGAATTAGTAGGCATGGCTCCGTGAGTGTATCTGTTACATAGTCAGTTGCGTTTGTACCTTTTCTGATCAGGCAGGATGGGTTAGATTATGCTGTAGAAACCAAGAGCCCTAAAATCTCTATGGCTGAAAACAACATGAGGTTATTTGGCTCACATTGGATGTCCAGATCAGTGTCCTCTGTCCCTGGTGGGGAGAAGGGGGACACATAAATCGTATTCTGATTCTTATAGACTATCACCCACTTCCAGGAGCTCCCATTCCCGTAGCCATACCTAACTTCAACAGAGTTCTCTTGTCACTATGTTAGTATTTCTCCCTCTCAGATGGTTCTGCCTGAAGGCATTGTGATCTAAGAGGTGTCTTGAACCTTTGAAATCATTTGGCTTGAAACTATAGAGGACTGACCAGTGATCTAATGAAAAGAGGCAGGATGGGGATTTTTGAATGCCTGCTAAGAGTCTCTTTTGAGAAAGCAGTAATGTTTCATCTGCTCACTGTGTTCAAAGACAAACCTGCTCCATACCTTACAATGAGGCCTTAAAATAGAACCGCAAGTTTGGGCAATGAAACAGTCAAGGGATGTCTAATAGCGATGTTGCTTTTCCTTGACAAATGGTCAAGATGATCTTTGTAAGAATATTTACTAAATAAGATTTAGTAAATACAATAGGTTATAATCGGCCCAGGAAGAATAATAGATTATGACAGAGCTAGTAAGAAAAATAGATTTAGTAAACCTTTTCCAAGGGAGAGCTCAGAACAGAAATGTCATGATAAGTCTATATAGCTTCCTTCCCTTATTCCTATTCCTAACTCATTCTGTTTCTAATTTGGAAGTGGAGAAAGTAATCTACATGGTTGAAGGAGGACATCAGATCACACCTGCCTCTTAAATCACCAAGAATGCACTGGACTTTAACTGTTTTGAATGAAATGTCTAAGTGAAGCCAGTGGAGGTATCATGAAGCCACCATTTACTGCTTGCTTCTCATGTGCCTGGCATCAGGTTAAGCATTCCATACACATAATGACTTGATCATATTCTCCGAAGAACAGGCAAGGTCACTTGGCTAGCACATGGCACAGCCAACACCTGATTTCAGGTTTGCTTGAATCCGTAGGCCAAACTCTGAACTAGTAACAGTGAAGAAATGAGGCCCCCCTAAGGGAACCCCATAGACTTGGCAGGAAATTTTGGTGGTTGTATATGTTGTTATTTGGAGGTTTTCCACATTTGGGGCACAAAAGGAATTTACCCAGGGATATCTTGTGGATCTTGTGTCAATCAAAGATTAGCTCTTGTTCTGAGAGCTCCCAGTCCTCAGTGGAGTGCATGAGAGCCAGATTTGGGCATTTTGTGAGGTAGCTGGTCCTGGAAAAATTATGACTTGTATGTCAGCCTTTTAGCTTCTACTTTCCCTCTCAGATTTTTAGAAACTTCCCCTCCTCAAACCTAAGCCAAAGCATGACTGTGCCTCAAAGAGAGAACAGCTTTTCTGAAATGTAAAGCACTGCCCAGGACCCCAAATTGAGAATCATCTGTGCTGTTTAAAGCCTTGACCGAACTTTTCAGTTGGCTGGATTCTCTGGGGTGATTTGGAATTTCTATTTCCTGAGAAGGGTCCCTTTGACAGGAGCCCTCCTTTTCCGTAAGGTCTGAGGACCCTACAAGATAGTCATTGATTCTCTAAGCATTTTTTGAGCACCTCCTCTGTGCCAGACATGAGCTGGTGAGATTGCGGTAGACAAAACATAGTTCGTGTCTTCAAGGAACTTATAATTTATTCAGGAAAACAGAACATTACGTGAATAGTCAGCCTAGTTGCCATTTGATTTGAGATGTAATGCCACGTTCAATACTCTTTCCAGTGATGCGTGGACTGAACAGGCACCTTCCACTTAAGGCAACAGGGCACAGTGGAAGGAACGCTTCAGGATAGATGGGGACACACCAGTAGTAAATGGTGGATTCTATCCATCATTAGCCCTATGCCTTAAACTCACTGAGCTTAGTTTCTCCCTCTGTAAAATGGGGATGATGAGAATACTAACCTGGAAGGGCCACTGTAAGGATTAAATGTGTAATGCCTATAAAACACCTAGCAGCATGCCAGGTGCACAGGAAGGACTCACTAACTGTTAGTTAGAATTGTAATCACAAAGATGCCTACCGAGACCAAAGCCTGTACTCTCACAGCAAGGCGTGGGTAGAAATAAGGTTGAGGCTGCTGAGAGGAAAAGGTTCAGTCGCTGAAGCTATTTCCTCTGCACTAGTCACCCTTCCAAGTGCATGCTTGGCTGCAATTTCCAGCCCTCTTTTAGATACTTCAAGAGTAGACCTCATCTTAAATGTGTGTGTAAAAAGGGTGAAATGCAACTGAAGGGGAGCTGGTTTAAACTGAAAACCAAACTCTTTTCCTTTTTCTTTTTTTTCTTTTGTCCTCTCCTTCCCTAAGGTCCAGGACAATGAACCTCATTTAGATCAAGAGTATTTACCCAAAGCCTGTTTCCATTGAAGACATTTTGGCAGGACAGTGAATAATCCTTTTTCCTATTGAGGCATTTTCACTGTCTATTATTACTGGAACAAAGATGTCATTATTAAAATAAACTCTTTGTGTAGAATGGCCACTTTAGTTATAAGAGCGTCATTCATAACGGCTTGATAAGAGTGGAAGCTCTGACATCATTATCCCGTAGAGCGCTATCAGAGAGCTCAGTTCTAAGAATCTGTTAGGATTCTTCAGTGGCAAGCAACAGAACCAATTCTGGCTTACTTAGGCAAAAGAAATGGGCAATGGGATCACTTGCAGATCCCAAGACAAAGCTTGGCAAATCAGGTTTCAGAAAGCAGAGGAGGCAGGATTGCTCAGGGAGCAGGAACCAGCAGATAGACCTTTGGGGTCACTCACACCAGATGAATCAACTTCACTTACTTTGGTCTCTGTTTCACTTATCTCAAGATTTCATTTCCTGGGAGAAAAAGTCTGGTTGGCCAAACGTGGGTCTTGGGTCCACTGGTCAGCTAGGGTGCTTCAGAGCACCTTGACTGACACTCCTACCAAGCCTACCTACTGTAGGAGAGGGGTCGTTAGTTGCCTGGGGAGACTGAGGTGCTGCCCCTAGAATGGGGACTACATTAATAGGAAGGCAAAAAGAACTTTACACTTTGGAGAGCGTCCAGGCTAAAGATGTATTGGAGAGATTACTTACTGGGGAAATTGAGGTACTGAGTTCAAGTACAGTAGTCTCCTGTTATCCATAGTTTCAGTTACCAGCAGTTAATCACGGTCTATAAGCAGATTAACTCCTTCTGATTTAATGTCAGAAGGTCAGTAGTAGCCTAACATTACATTCCAACGCCTGCGTCGTTCACCTCACATCATCTCACCACACAGGCATTTCAGCATCTTAGTCTTTGCAAGAAGGGTGAGTCCAGTACAAAAGCATATTCTGAGAGACCGCTAGAGACCGCAGTCATATAGCTTTTATTATAGTCTATTGTTGTAATTGCTCTTTTTTGTTTGTATTGTTCTTTGCATCTTATTGTGCTTAATTTATAAGTTAAACTTTACCATAGGTGTGTATGTATAGAAAATAGAACTGTAGCTTGCTTCGTGGGTTACATTTAATGACAGAAATGAACCTGTTGACTCCTACCAGCCAAATGGGAATTATTTCCTTATTTTTTCCAGCTTGCTGGAGCAATGGTTCAGAGACCTGGCAGAGCATCAGAATTACCTGTGGAACTTGTTAAAAATAGAGGAGTTGGTTTTGGCATGAGGCTGGGGTATCTGTATTTTTAATAAGCTTCTTATCTAATTGTATTTACAACCAACTTGGAGGCCCACTCCATCAAGTTTCCATAGGATCTGACATAGAAGAATAATACTGTAGCACTGAAAATGGGTTAAGGTAATTCTAGGGAAAAAATTCATGTTTGGTGATAAAATTTTTTTGAGGTCCAGTTAGTGCCAGCTGTCTTCATGGTTTGCAGTTAGCAAATGTGAGGATAGGAAGAACTCTTCCCTGTTCATGTTAGGCCAGGGCCAAGTGGATCAGGAAGTTTGGGCTGCTGTCCTGGGAAGCACTTACAATTGAGCTCTGCAAAGAACAGGGCTGGGCCCCTCTAGGGCTCTCCTGACATCTCTAGTGCTGGAAGGGAAGGATCAGATTATATGGGTAGATTATCCAAGTGTTAAGACCTGGAACACAGAAAAGGGGTGGGAAACAGGCTTGAGCTGGCACAGACAGGAAAGGGATCTGTTACCTTTGTCTCTTTGTCTCAGCATTACTGAGGAAGACAGGCCACCCTAAGTCTCGCAGCCAACCTGGAGGGAGGAAGAAGACTACTCTTCTGCTGGGGAGACCCATTCCTCCTGGCTTTTCACCAGGCCACTCCTAATCATCCTTTGGTCCTTGTGTAAATACCACCTCCTCAAGGAGGGCTTCCTGGCCCTCTGCTGTCCTCTCCTGTGGACCCCTGTTCTTTCCCAGGGCCAGCTTCATGGGCATGCACCCTGTGCAATCACACAGGGCCCTGTATGCTGAAGACTGTGTGTTTGGCTTAATATTCTGTTATTGCTGTCTTGAAATTCTTTACTGTCTTAAAGATTTTATTTATTTGAGAGAGAGAAAAAGAGAGCAGAGATAGAAAGCATGAGCAGGGTGAGGAGCAGAGGGAGAGGGAGAAGCAGACTCCCTGCCGAGCAGGGAGCCAGGCTTGGGGTCATGACCTGAGCCAAAGGCAGATGCCCAACAGACTGGGCCACCCAGGTGCACTGCTGCCATCTTGAAATAATTTTTTTAATAAGGGGCTCTCCATTTTTATTTTGACTAGTTCTATATATTATATAGGTCTTATATCTAAGATCCTACTGTTTCCCTTCCTCTATCTTAGTACCTTTTAATTATAGTGGCCCTAAGTGTCTAGCACCAGGCCTGCCAAGACCTAAAAAATATTAATGATAGCCATTTGAAATTTGGCTATGTTTGACTTATTTTTTAAAAAGCATATTCACAAAAAAATGTTTAGAAAAGGGGGGGGGGCACCTGGGTGGCTCAGTGGGTTAAGCCTCTGCCTTCGGCTCAGGTCATGATCTCAGGGTCCTGGGATTGGGCCCTGCATTGGGCTCTCTGCTCGGCGGAGAGCCTGCTTCCCCCACTCTCTGCCTGCCTCTCTGCCTACTTGTGATTGTTCTCTCTCTCTCTCTCTTTCTCTGTCAAATAAATAAATAAATAAATCTTTAAAAAAATATTCATATGGTTCTGCATAAAGTATTCTGGATGAATGAACAAATGATAGTAGGAAGAAAGGCTCCTTGAACACAGTGGGTTGCTGACCCAATATCCACTTGCCTGCACTCTCCCTACTTTCTTCTTACCCTCCTTTCGCCAGTTTTGATCAGGTGTTCATTCCTCCCCAGTGACTCAGATCACAAGTAGGCAGAGAGGCAGGCAGAGGGAGAGGAGAAGCAGGCTCCTCGCTGAGCGGAGAGCCTGATGCGGGGCTCGATCCTATTACCTGGGATCATGACCTGAGCCGAAGGCAGAGGCTTTAACCCTCTGAGCCACTCAGGTGCCCCCTCCTCCCCAGTGACTCAGAAGAGGAAACTCCATCCCTAATTCCAGGGTAGATACTGATCGGCCTACATATATTCTCTCTCTTAAGAACATTCTTTCTTCTGACTCTGGACACTGTCAGGTTTGAATGAGACTCCTAGAACTACTGCAGCCATCTTGTTGCCAGCCAGATGATGAAACCAGCCCGAAACAGAGAGCAGAGCCAAGGGAATTGCAGAAAAGCTGTATGAGGATATATTGTGCATGGACCCTAATCTATCTCTGAACTTCTTATTACATGAGATAATGAAATTTTCTCTTGTTTGTTCTGGTTGTCTATTGCTATGAAATAATTATCTCAAAATGGAGAGACATAAAACAGCACCCATTTTATTATATTCCACAATTTTGTGGGCCAAAAGCCAGAGAGGGCTCAGATAAATGATTTTTCTATTCCATGTAGCATCAACTGAGCTCACTCAGTGGTATTCAGTTGGCTAATGGGCTGGTCTGGCAAATCCAAGATGGCTTCCCTCATACAGTATGCATCTTAGCTGTGATGGCTGGAAGCCTGGGCTTAGCTGGGACCTTCAATCATAGCATGTTTATGTGGGCTCTCCAGCATGGCCATCTCAAGGTAGTCAGACTTCTAACATGGGGCTCAGGACTTTCAAAGAGAGAAAGTTCTAAGAGGGAGGAAGTGGAAGCTGCCAGTCTCTTTCGGCCCAAGCCTTGACTGGCACAGAATCACTTCTGCCATATTCTATAGGTCGAAGCAGGTGTAAATGCTGCCCAGATTCAAGAGGAGATGACATAGATTCCACTTCTTGATGGGAACGTATCAAAGAGTTTATGGCTACCTTTTTTTTTTTTTTAAAGATTTTATTTATTTATTTGACAGAGAGAGATCACAAGTAGACGGAGAGGCAGGCAGAGAGAGAGAGAGAGAGAGGGAAGCAGGCACCCTGCTGAGCAGAGAGCCCGATGTGGGACTCGATCCCAGGACCCTGAGATCATGACCTGAGCCGAAGACAGCAGCTTAACCCACTGAGCCACCCAGGTGCCCCTATGGCTACCTTTAATTCTCCACATTACTTAAGTCAATTTCTGTTATTTACAGGCAAAAGAATCCTAAATAATTAAAGAAATTCAAGTTTATTTCTACCCTGGGAAGATATATCTTCCTGTTCTTCTAACACAGGGTTCTGTCAACTTTTTCCACAAAAAGCCAGATAGTAAACAGTTTAGGTTTTATAGGCCACACAGTCTCTCAACTCTGCCAATGAGGCATAAAACCAGCCATGGAAAATATATAAATGAGTGAGCATGGCTGCTTTCCATTAAAAAATTTATTTATGGTCACTGAAATTTGAATTTCACATAATTTTCATGTGTCATGAAATATTGTTATTTTATTTTGTTTTTTTTCCCCCCAACCATTTAAAAATATAAAAGCCACTCTTACTTTTTTTGGCTGAACATAGAAAGAAGGCAGGCCAGATTTGGTCCCTGGGCCATATTTTACTGACCCCTCCCTTAGCACATCAAGCTTGCTCCAAGCCCTGGGTCTTGGCATATACTGACCTGCTGTCCAGAATGCTCAATTCCATGGACTTTCATGTGGTTTATACTTTTTCTTTAGCTGGGTTTTAATCAATTATTACCTCTGCAGTACAACCTTCTCTGATAACTCTCTCTAAAATTGTTCCCTTATATTTCCTTGATAGCACTTCCCACTGTCTGAAATTCTTTTCATTTATTTGTTCACACATTGATTTGCTGCCTCTTTTCTACCCTCACTAGAACAGAATCTAAATGAAGCAGGGATCTTTCCTGTAGGATTCTCCTCTGTATGCCCTTTACCTAGTCTAGTGCCTGACAGGTAATAGATATTCATTAAACATTTGGTGTATTTGAGTTTAATGATTACAACTCAGTTTTCCGGGGCTTGACAAGAATGTAAAAGAGTACTCAGTTTATACTCATTGATGAGAGAAAGGTAGTAAAAGCAGAGGAAGATCATCTGCCCTTGGAAGTGTTGATCCCTCTGTTATTTCTCAGAATTTTCAGCAAAAGCTGAAGGAAAAATTCTTCTCTTGTTTAATTCCGAAGATAGCTATTTTTCTCTCTTGGCAGATGTGAATGACTTCCCTTGCCTGTTTGGAGGCAGGAAAAGGGGAGACAGCTTTAAACAACCTAATTTAGGAGAAAGAGTGTCATCATGGTGCTTGTAAAATAGCATTTGAAAGCTGGATTCCTATAGACCACTAAGGTATGATTTCATAGGCATTCCCGAGATCCCTGAGGGGATATGGCAAAGGTCCTGGGTGGCACAGCAGTGACAGAAATGACAAGAGTTGGGGATAGCATCAGGCTAAACTTGTCTTCAGAGGGGAGGGAGGAAAAAAACAGCAACAGGTAGGGCATTCAGGACAAGAAGGCTGGAGCGTACTGGTGCCATTGGGTGGTAGCCAGAGCCCAACAGCTGGGCACTGGGCTTTTCAAGCTTGGGGACAGCAGTGGCTGCCATTCAGTCCTCCAGTCCAGCTTTTGTTATTAAAACAGACAGACTGCTATGGTAGAGAGAGAGCCCGTTGGAGGTGAACGTAATGCACAAGCAGTGTCCCTGGGAAGCAGTGAGGACCACAGCCTAGTGGATCTTACAATGTAGAACATTGTGGGTTCTGTGAGTTCAGGTGAGGAACAGAGAGCTGAGGCAGAGAGGGCATCAATTAGAAACAGAAAATGAAGCTGACACAGAAGGTGATGAGAGCCCCTATAGATGCTGTGTTATAATGTGGGTTGCAATTCATAGGGTAGTTGGGCTAAGGGAGTTTGTATGACTTTACACAGTTGATTCTCTGTTAACAGATAAAGCAGAAAAAAATGATGCCCTTATGTGTCTCATCTGGTCTTTTTTGGGTTCAAGAGGTGGGAAAGCTAACAAAATGTGGCCAAAGCTTTAAAGGGACTTGATCAGCTCATATTACTAAGAGGTATAGCAGTATGCTAGCTAGCTTCAGGTATGGCCAGATCCAGGATCCCAGTGTCTTTTGTACTTGGCCAGTCTCTCTTTCTCTTCATGTCTCACCTCTTCCTTCCTCTACATCAGCATCATTCTCAGATAGGCTCTCCCTATTATATAGTGAGTCATATTAGCTCCTAGTATATATCCATATATATCCACCCAACTTCAAGTTCAGTAGAGTACCTTTGGTCTGATTGCTCTACCAAGTCCAAGAATTCCATCTCATTGCCTTTGATTGGGTCATGTGCCTGTCATGAGCTAGTCACTGAGCCCAGGGCATCACCGTGTTTTACTGACCAACCCTGGGTCACATGCCTTCCCCTTGAAGCCCAGTGTAGTCAGCTCTACCCAAATCACCTGGACTAGAAATGGGGAAGATGTGGTTTCCCAAGAAAACTCAGATATCATTATCATAAGAATGGGATACGCAAATGGATGTTGGGTAAACAAAGACCAAAACAAAACAAAAACAAAGAAAAACTAGTATCATCACACTCACACATCATTGACCAGAAGCTATCACCTGTGTACCAGTAGATGAATATAATACTAAGTGAATGATACCATCAGGTCCTGACATTCACTTGTTTTCACACTAACAAAGTTACATCCTCTGGTTTAAATCAGCATCAGTGAGTTAACACCGAGGATACAAAATAATCATCATGTGTGAGGAAAAAAAAGATTCAAACTCTTTTAAGCAAAATCACAGAATAGCACAAATGTGGTAATTAAATTTGCTAACTAGAAATGCAGCTCTTGGACAAATAACCCTTGGATTACAAGGTGACAAAAATCTAGGGAAAGAAAAGAGAGACTTTTTTTTTTTTTTTGGCAGGGGGCTCTATATTTGTCTAGAGACCCATTTCACTTTCCACTCAGAAATAATTCCTGAAGAAATTTTAACAGTGGAGAAGTCTCAGAAGAAAGAAACCTTTCTAATACGTGATAATGTGTGTGTACTCGGTTCCTATCTCACTTGATGTTCATGATATGACACCTTGCCCCTCCTCCACACTTCTGACTACTCCATTTCTATATCCTTTCCTCAAGCCTGAACCACTAGTGTTTTCCAGAGTGTCCTGGTTCGTTCACAGCTCTGTTTTTCTTACAAACACTAACTCTTCATTCATTCTTCCCAGCAGGTACCCACAGACAGCCTCCTTTGGGCCAAGTCCTGTGCCAGCCGTCCTTGTGGGTGAACTCCCGATCATCCACGTGCTCATGACGCCCACTGTCTGAAGTCCAGGCCTCTCCCTTCACATTCACACTCCTACATTCACATGGTAGATACTTTATAAATAGCTCTTAAATTAAGGGATAAATGAATGAATGCCTTTCCCTTAAAGTTTCAAGTTCAATGCCTCTAAAATGAAATCCTCTTCCTGCCTGATATTACTACTTGAACTTGATAATAGCCTCAAGAAGAGAAACCATAAGGTCATCCTTGCCTCCTCCTGGTCTCCTTCACATCAAGTTTCATTAATTTTAACTCACTGTTTCTAAAGTCTGCCTTTCTCCCCCATCTCTGCTCCTCCTGCCTAATTCAGACTTGTATCATCTTCTCCTTGGATGCTCCCTGCAGTCTGCCTGCCTCCAAGCATGTCCTTACAGCATCCACATTCTCCTTCTTCGCGGAGTCTCTGTTGCCTGCTGAACGAAGATCATGTTCCTCGCTTATGTTAAATCAAGTTCTTTGTGTCCTGCTCTCTGCCTTCCTTTCCAGCCTCACCTTAAGAGTATCTTGCCTCAAATATCTGTGGTTTCCTACACACAGCATGCAGATTCTTTGCTTTTGTTCTCCACTCTAATATATGACCCACTGTGTACTTTCATTTGTATACCTCCATGTAAACCTCAGCTTAGCTGCCCATCCCTCTAGGAAGCGTGGCTGACCCTCTTCAGGCTGAGTTGGGTGCCCTCTACTTGGCTCCTGTAGTACACTGGGCATCCCTCTGTCATTGCTCTGTAAAGACCAGGTCCTCTTGCCATCACCCAGACTCCTTCGTGAGTTCCTTGAAGACGTGGGCCTCTCTTGTTCACCCTTGACTCCTCAGTGCCTCACCAGTACCTGAAACCTAGTCGGATTTCAAAAGTATCTGTTGAAGGTCTATGTTTCCTCCTAAGTAGAGCAGATGTTTTGGCCTTAGTAGCTTTCGTGGCATGAAAAGATAACCCCTAAGATACTAAAACTAGAGCAGATTGTTGTCCAAGACTGGGATAGAGGGTTACTAGCAGACAGTTGGAGGTCATCTAATTTGCATTTTTGCCCAAAGGATTAACTCTAAGGACCTAAAGCAATTGCTAAAGACCCTAAACTATGTGCTGGTCTGACACCATAGCATCAGAAAAGTTACTAATACGAGACAACAGATGTTGGTGAGGGTATGGAGACAAAAGAACCCTCATGCACTGTTGGTAGGAATGCAAACTGATAGAGCCCCTGTGGAAAACAGCATGGAGGTTCCTCAAAAAATTAAAAATAGTATTACCCTATAATCATGTTATTCCACTACTGAGTGTTTACCCAAACAATACAAAAACAATTCAAAAAGATACAGGTACTGTGTTTATTGCAGCATTATTTACAATAGCTGAATTATGGAGGCAGCCCAAGTGTCCATCTATAGAGGAATGGATGAAGAAGTTATGATAAACACACACACATACATAAATACATATACATCAGCCATAAAAAATGAAATCTTGGGGCACCTGGGTGGCTCAGTGGGTTAAGCTGCTGCCTTCGGCTCAGGTCATGATCTCAGGGTCCTGGGATCGAGCCCCACATCGGGCTCTTTGCTCAGCAAGGAGCCTGCTTCTCCCTCTCTCTTTGCCTGCTGCTCTACCTACTTGTAATCTCTCTCTCTCTCTCTCTCTCTGTCAAATAAATAATTCTTAAAAAAAAAAAAGAATAGGAGCTATCTTTAAAAAAATAATAATCTAGGAAAAATATGGTGATAGCTTGGGCCATAGTAGCAGAAAAGATGGAAAAGCAGTCAGATTACGGGTTTGTATTGAAGACTCAGCCAACAGAGCTCGTCAATAATTGGAAGACAAGGCTGCTTGTAAGGTTGTTGGCTTGAACATCCGTGGGGTTGGTATTGCCATTGGGAGGAGCAGATTTGGGGAGAAAATCAAGAGTTCAGTCTAGGTCTCTTTCTAAGTTTGAGATGCTTATGTAGGTATACAGGTAAAGTGTTGAGCAGTCAAGCTATGTATGCCTGTCTGGAGTTCAGAGAAGAGGTCAAAACTAGGATAGATATTTAGTGTTTGTTAGCTTGCAGATAGAATTTGTGCTTGTGAGGCAGGTTGGAGTAACCTAGGAGGTGCGTGTGAATAGAGATTTTCCCGCTAACCTGAGAAAGTCCGGTGGTCAGAGGATGGGAGAACAGGGAGGAATCAGCAAAGGAAACAGAGGAAGACAGGACAATGAGAAAGGAGACCCAAGGGCAGTGAGTGGGAGGTGACCCAGAGGCCAAGTGAAGAGAAATTATTGTGCCTTAAGTAACAACCTAGCAAATTATGATGTACCCTGTCTTTGGATACTCTCTCTCTCTCTCTCTCTCTCTCTCTCTCTGTGTGTGTGTAACTTCTTTGGCCTGGAGTCACCCACATATCACACACTCCCTGTATTCCCTGCCCTAGAAATTCTGAGCCTCTGTGGTCTAGGACTTCAGTGCTGGGTCTGTGTGGTCACAATTTTATTAGTTTTCTTTTCCTTTTGTGTCAGCCACAAGATCAGTTCCCCTTCCTTTCTACACTTTGAGGGAAAGCCTGAAGCTTCTGCCAGGACTGTCCATTCATACGGTCATTCATTCATTCATTCATTGGTTCATTCACCAGATAGTTACTGGGAATTTACAATGTGTAGGTGCTGTTCTAGGCATGGGAGGATGGAGCCATGAACCACATGGTCTCAGCTCCGTCCTTGCCAATGAGAAGCTTACGTTCTAGTGAAGTGAGGAGGAGGTAGGAAGAAGGGGGAGATAATGTGTCTGAGGGGTAGTCAATAAACAAATAACTTGAAATTGTTTTGCATGCACTGAAGAAAACAAGCAGGGGTCTGAGATACAGAATAGCAATGAAGACCAAGAGTGAGGACTATTTTCAACTGGGAGGGCAGGAAAGCTTCTTGAAGAGTTAGAGCTGAATATCTCCAAAGTAACCAGCAAAATCCTTTTCTATTTTAGAGTCTGGAATTGAACCTGTGTTCCTAGTTCCTAGAAACCCCCGAGGCTCTTGGTTTCCTCCTGGTTTACTGGAACAATGGAGGAAACCTTTGGCAGTTCTAGCTTCAAGTGCACCGTTACTGTTTCAGTTTACATTATAACTCTGAAAAACAGTTCTTTCACACTTAAATCTCATATCCAGCAGAGGAGACAAAAGATGATAAAAATGGATTTTATTTAAATTCATCTTCCAACAAACAACATGGCCAGCTACTGCTTTATTTGTTTTTGAACCCATGATGCAGTGCAGACACTGGTCTAAGTAGCATGCACTTTCTGTGCATGCTACTATTTAATTTTCACAACAGCCCTGTGAGGTAGGGACCATTGTCACCCCCATTGTATACTTAAAATGCCGGAGACTTTGAGAGATGAATTGGCTGTAGTCACACAGCCAGCAGGCAGCAGAGCTGTAGTTAAAAGCCATGTCTGTCTGTTGCTTGAGATTTTGTTATTGGCATTACTTTATAAAAGATAATGTGAAGGGTGCCTGGCTCACTCAGTTGTGGGAGTGTGCATCTCTTGATCTATGGTTAGTGAGTTCGAGCCCCCAAATGGGTGTAGAGACTACTTAAATAAATGAACTTAAAAAGATGATATGAGAACATTCTTGACCATGACTTTTAACTACTACATTCTTCATCTTCCCCCGATTGTTGTTAGCTAAGAAATTTAAATACAAATTCACAAGTGGTAGGGTTTCTCCATAGTGGAATGATTTGGGGGATATTTCAGTGACCTGTGTTAGTGCTGTTAATCAGATGCCATCCTAAAGAAAGAAAAAGAAAACCTCCATCCTAGTTTGTGATTTCAGTTTTAAAACAAGCGCTCATCATCTTTGAGGAGTGCTATAAATAGAAATTCAAGGGAGTATTTCAACTAATAAAGATAAAAATATGTTTGTTAAAACATCAAATACTTGGCTTTCACTTCTTAGCTCACTTTAAAAGCTATAATTTCAAGATGTTTTTAGCAAGCATAGTACATTTTGAGGTTTTTAAAATTTCATATAGTAATACAAATTATAATTTATTGGGCATTTATTATGTCTGACAATGTACTAGGTAAATTATTTCACTTGTTCTTAACTATAGCTCTCTGTGATAATTTCTTACTGTTCATCTTCTAAAGATGAAGACATTGAGACTCAGATAGTTAAGTAACTTACCTGAGATTCAAAATCATTGTGTCAAAGCCGGAATTTGAACCTATGGATGGAAACTGATGCTTTTTTCATTATACAACTTTATTTTTTATTCAGGCTTCTGAAGTGTTCTTTCCTTATTAGATTACTTTTGTTCTTTAGGTAAGTGACCTTGGGGAAGTATCTTTCTTCCCTGGTACTCAGTTTCCTTGCCTTTAAGACAATGTGATTGAATTGGATATTTTCCATAATCTCTTTTACCTCTAAGGCTACTTGGTTCTGTGAGTCCATGAATAGCCCAGTTCAGAGATAATTGGTTGGTGTGCAGTGGGACTCCTGGTTTTCTCATTTCTGCTTTTTGGGAAACAGTAAGAAATTGAATCTTTTAAATAAATTTAGTAGGTCTATCTACTATTTTTTATACTGACAGAGATATTATCTGGTCCTTTTTAGTTTCAAAATGTTTCCTCACTGTCATTTATAATACTCTTCACTAACAATAGGCCAAAGAAATGGATTTGAATTGCTTTTCCTTTCTTTCATTTGGTTAGTCCGGGAATTAGGAAACTATGGCTTGTGGGCCAAATCTAGCCTGCTACTTATTTTTATATGGCTTACTAAGATTAGGTATTATATTTTTTAATGGCTGGAAAACAAAATGAAAAGAAGAGTTTCTGATGCCTGAAAATTACATGAAATTCAGATTTCAGTGTCCATACAGTTTTGGAAACCCAGCCACCATATTCATTCATTTGTGTATCGTCTGTGGTTGGTTTCCTGCCACAACATCCAACTTGAGGAGGTACAATAGAGCCTGAATGGTCCAAAAAGCCTGGAAAATCTTTGTAGAAAAAGTCTGCCGATCTCTGGGTTAGTTTGTGTTAAAGTGATTAAACAAGGAGACCCACTGAGGTTGTTCTGAGGCCTTGATAGCCAAGTAACCAAAACAAAACCTAAGAAGGACTCAATGCGCTTGAATCCGAGAAAATGAAACTGAAGAGCAACCAATCATAAACAACCACACAGGCTTTCCCACGTAAAACAACCACTTAAGTTATAACCAAATAATTGCTTTGCTTTGCTTCCAAGTCTTCTCCATAAAAACTTTGCCCTTAACTCCTTGCGGTGGAGCGCTCCCAGTCATTCCATCTGGTGCTGCCTGATGGGATTGATGTTTGCTCAAATAAACCCTCAAAGAGTTTAATGTGCCTCAGTTTATCTTTTAACACCTGTCATACTGTATTGATTGCCTCCTGTTGCTAGACGTTTTACAAGTTATAGGAAACACAGCCATGGACAAGATACACGAGTTCCCCGGGCTCAAGGAGCCATTTCTAAACTCAAGTCAAAAACAGAAAAATGGCTACCTGGCCTGCCGAGTGGGTAGAAATGCGACTCTTGATCTTGGGGTCTTGAGTTTGAGCCCCACGTTGGGTGTAGACATTACTTACAGGAAACAAAACAACAGCAAACAAAGTTGGAGGGACGCAGCACTTCCAAATTTAAATTTTGCCCAAGAATTTTTTTTAAATACTGCTCCTACCTTCATTTATCATCATCCTACTTTAAACAATAAGAGTATGTTAATACAAAAAATGAGTATGTTCATACCAAATTTGCAGGAAGGACATAATCTCAAAATAGAAAGCGCTGCCTCCAATGGAATGCATGTTATGGAAAACTCATTGCATTCTCACTGTTCTTCCAGTTCCATGACGGATCAGAGAAAACTTCGTTCTGGGCTGGCAGAGGTCATTTTAGATCAGCTTTGGGAAGCGCAGGACTGGTTCACATTGTCACTTTCCAGGCAAAACAGCCTTTAGAAAAGAGCTAGTTTTTACACTGGAAACTGTTAGTGTGTTCGTGGTGCAATTCTTCAGGCCGAGCGTATTATGGCCACTAATTTTCTAAGTCAAATTTTTCTGCAGATGGTGCCGGGTAATACAAATGTAGTGATGGGAAATTCCAGAAACGAACTAGAAAGGGAAGTGGGGAGATAAATAAAAGGAATCTGCCAACATCTACTCTTGTAGATCCAGCAGATATTATATCCCCTTTGCCCTGTGTATAGATGCAAGATAACCTATTTTCGTACTCATGTTTCATACTGGCTTCTCCTTAGAAGGAAGTGATGGAGAGAATAATTTCTCTACGGAAATACTGCCCTCTACTACACCACCAATGCCACTGCGATAGAAAGAGCACCCACTAAAAACCACAGCATCACCACAAAACCCGAGCCATCTAAAGGGGCAGGGATCCCCAGAGAAGAGAACTTGACCACTAATAAGGATTTGGTTGGATAGTGAGTGTTTTCTAGTTGCTTTAGAAAGTTTTTAAATTCCCAGTGACAAACCTTCTATTTTGCAACAACTTAAATGGCAACCAAAAGACTAGAAATGACCCCTTACTCCTTTGTCCCCATGCTTGGTGTATAGGATATTGTTCATTTCCCAGATGTGTTTCATAGAGCACGAACTATGGGGGATGTGTGGGGGAAACAGGGTTCTGTGCTCAAAGGAAAATGAGAAGTGCTACATTCAGAACAGTCTCACAGGATTAATTACTACAGGACATCTCAGGACCTCTAATATGCTATCATGCACTATATACAAATGTACGTGAAGATATGGAGGCAAGAAAGAGAGCAAGTGCACAGGACTGCTTTTGTGTAGATGACTTCACTGAAGTAAGCTTGTCCTTGGTCATTTCAGCAGCAACAACTATGAGAAACAGACCGGTTATTTTTATGGACCCAGATAATTCTGGGTCTGTAATCGAAAATATCTTTGACAGTTTTCTGGTTTCATCTCAGTCTTTGAACAAGTTTATTTTTATTCATGGAGTATCATCTTTCTTAAATATCTTTCTTCATTTAATACACATTCCTGTAAATGTAGGTATTATTTTTAAGTGTTTAGGAAACCATCCTTAAGACCAATGATTCTCAGGACACCTGGGTGGCTCAGTCAGTTAAGCACCTGTCTTCAGCTGAGGTCACGATCCCCAGGTGCTAGGATCAAGTCCTGCATCGGGCTCCTTTTCAGCAGGGAGCCTGCTTGTTTCTCTGCCTGCTGCTCCCCCTGCTTATGTACGCTCTCTCTCTCTGACAAATAAATACATAAATAAAATGTTAAAAAAAATCCTAATGATTTTCCATTTTGGAAACTCCCTAAGAACCATGTATTAATGCAGATGCCCAAAATTCAAGAGGAGGTGATATGATAAATAGCTTTTGTGATTAGTGCATCCTATCAGTTAGGGTTGTATCTGGCTTTGAGTAACAGAAAACTCCATTAATGGTGCCCAAATAGGTTGAATTTTTCCCCCTTCCTGTTCTGAGTGGTTGGTAGTTGGGCATCCAAGCGCTGGGTGTTGGGCATCCAAGCGCTGGGTGTTGTCGCTTATGGATATCACCAAGGCACCTGGCATGTGGCATTGATCCTCAGGGTTGCAAGATGACTGCTGCTCCTTCACACATTACATCCATAGTCTAGGCAAAAAGAGTAGGGAGGGAAGGTGGGCAAAAAGTGTGTGTTAGCTGTCCCTTTATCAAAAAACCAAAATCTTTTCCAAAGCCCCACCCAGTAGATTTCCAGTTAGATCTCGATGGCCAGAAAAAATGGCACATGGCCACAAGCAGCTATGTAGACGTCTGAGGAATTCAATTCTTTAGCTTGGAACTTGGGGTTCTGCTAGTAACATAGCTTAAGTCTGGAGCTAAACTAGTCTGGAGTTAGAATCTCAGCTCTGATGCTCAGTGATTATGACTTTAGATTAGTCATTTTCAGTTTCCTCACTATAAAATGGAGATAAGATAATAATAGGGTTGTTAAGGGATTAATTGAATTAATTTTTGTCAAGTGTGGAGGAGAGTATCTTGTACATAGTAAATGTTGTATGTAAGTAATTTCTCAATAAATGGATAAGGAAAGGATAGTGAATAAAAAAATAGCAGTTGTGAAAAATGTTGATAACATATAAAACAGACCTGTATACTACAAGTAATATGAATTTCACTGATTTCTTGAGCCAAAGAATGTTAATTAAGTGCTGCCACCTCCCCTGAAGAACTGCAGACCATTGAATTTGTAAGGATAGATTACTCTTTCTTCTTCCAAGGAAAATAAGGATTTCATGTCTGTTTTAGTCAATTGCTTCTACACTAATGGTTGGGGCCTTGGATTTAAAGCCAAAACGAATTAGAGGCTTGCAGAATTATTTTTGGGGGCATACTAGCAAATGGTCCTGGAAAAACACACACATTTCAGAATGAGATACGTCCTCTATCATTCATGTGTGGTTTTATTCCCATTTTAGGTTTGGCTCGTATTATTAATTTTTAAAAATATATAAAATATTGGGGCACCTGGGTGGCTCAGTGGGTTAAGGCCTCTGCCTTCGGCTCAGGTCATGATCCCAGGGTCCTGGGATCGAGCTCCACATTGGGCTCTCTGCTCAGCGGGGAGCCTGCTTCCGCCTCTCTCTCTGCCTGCCTCTCTACCTACTTGTGATCTCTGTCTGTCAAATAAATAAGTAAAATCTTAAAAAAAATATATATATATATATATAAAATATCTTTCTTATAGATAGCTTACATGCAGATAGTTATTTAAGGCATATGGATTTGAATTCTTAGCCTAGTTCTACAACTAAGTATGTGACCTTAGGCACCTTACTTCTCTAATCTTTAGTTACTGTATCTAAAAATAAGGATGGTAACAGTACCTACTTCCCAGATTTTAGTAAAGGTTAGAATTGCAATAAAGAACTTAGCACAGATTCTACTACCAAAAAAAAAAAGCTCAATAAATATCATTAATATCACTACCATCATCATTTCTTTTCTTTTCTTTTTTAATTTATTTCACAAAGAGAGAGATCACAAGTAGGCAGGCAGAGAGAGGGGGAAGCAGGCTCCCCGCTGAGCAGAGAGCCCGAAGCGGAGCTCGATCCCAGGACCCTGAGACCATGACCTGAGCTGAAGGCAGAGGCTTAACCCACTGAGCCACCCAGGTGCCCCTATCATCATTTCTTAAAATCAGCTTTATTGAGGTATGATTTAGACACAATAAAATGCACCCATAAATTTTAACAAATGTTGACACCTGTGTAACTATCACCACAATTGAGACATAGAATATTTACAACATAATTCCCAAGTCATTATTTTAAAACCAGAAAACTGATGTCTTATCTGGTAATAACACAAAGGCAAAGTCACTATGTAAAAGCAACGCGTGGTAGCAAATATAAGAAAGAATGAGTATGTGCTAACTAGGATTACAAAACCATGGACATGTAGCAGAAGGAGCATTCCTTTTGAGGAGGTGGGGTAACTGGTCAGATATACTGCTTATTATTGCTTCTGCCTATTCAGCATTAATTCCCTCTTTTCCTGTTCACAGCCCTTTGTTTGTCCTTTGGGGGAAACAACTCTTCCCCAGTGCTTTACGTTTTAGGAGTGGGACTGTTTAACCCCTGGTTTCAGTTTTGTAATTTCTGCTTTAATTCTTGCTGGGGTGGGGGGGGAACCCCACTGTTACTGCTAATACTGCTTGATACAAGTTTGGAGGAGCAGAGAGCAACTGAGAATGAAGGTACCATAGAGGAAGGTGAGCTCATGGGATGGAGAGAAATCTTGTGCTGACATCATCATCCAAGTACCCAGAAGCTACATCTATTCCTGGTCTTTAGTTGCATGAGGACCTAAGAACCTTCATCGCGGACCAGCCTTGTTCTTCAGTTTGTGTTCAGGAGCCATGAATGAGTGGCCTCTGCTCATCTCTGCTTATGTGGGCTCAGAAAGAACATCTATGAGAATGCTCTCCAGTTTTCTAAGTGGAAGGTCATTGTATGGCAGGTGTAAAATAAATTGGACAACTGAAGTCAAAAAAGTTACAGATTCAGACTACTGATACTGAAAGTAGAACTATTTAGAGTAATTGTTTGACTAATTGGAAGGAATTCAGACATCTTCCTAAGAATTTAGACCAAGTTATTTTGCCTAAATTATTTCTATATTTCCTATGAAAGTGATTTTTGTTTTATTTGCCTTCATAGCTACAGCCTATATTGTCACACATGTTACTGTTTCTTCCTTAGTAAACATGTGTCCCTTCTATTGGCATTTTGCAGCTCTGAAGTATCCATTGCTGTTCTGAGCTGGGGCTATAGCAGCAGACAACACAAAAATCCTCAAATTTATGGAGCTTAGTTTCTAGGAAGAGAGAAAGAACTGTACCTTCCATGTGCCAATTTTGTACTAAATACTACTGCATTCTAATTCTCTTTTTCTGATAATGTTGCCTGAAGTGTGGGAGGTGTTTTTGGAAGTTCTGGATTAAATTAATAAGAAATGAAATGTTATCCACACATATTTGTCTGCAAATGGGCATATTAAGGTGTATGTGTATATGTGTCACTCCTCTCAGCTAGGTAACCTGGTTTAAGTTACAATTCTGGATCTCAATTTCTCATCTGAAAAATGGGGATTATCATAGTACCAATATTACCAGGTACATATTAAATGAATATAAATAATTTAGCATAGTGTCTGGCACAAACTAAGCGCTTGACAAATGATAGCTAATATTATTATTATTAATAAATTTATTTTACTTTATACACAGTTGCCCAATATTCTGCAATAGGAGAAGATCAATCATTGTGGCCCCCATTTTGTTTCATTCATTTAACATTTGTTGAATATCATGTGCCAGGCCCTCTGTGGCATATTGTTTTTTTAGACATGGCTGTAACAGTATCTCCCGTTCTGTCACTTCCCCACCTAGAGGCATAGTCTCATTCTCTTCCCTTTGAATCTGTGAGAGATTGTGACTTGCTTGTAGTTATTGACAGTGGTAGAAAATTGTGACTTCTAAGGCTAGGCCATAAAGGGTGGTGCAGCTTTCCCCTTGTGAGATGGGGCATTCACACTAGAGTCCTGAGACTGCCATGCAGTGAGGAAGTCCAAAGTCAGGCACACAGAGAGCATGTGGAGAAGCCCTGGGCCCATCCAAGGAGAGGGAGCAGCTCAGCCAACCACCCTTGCTCCGATGCCTGTCACCATCTGACTGAGAACAGAGGAGACACTCTAAGATGGAACTACCCAGCTAAACTCTCCCCCAGATTCCTGACCCACAGAGGTCATGGAAGAAAATAGAAAGATTGTTTTAGACCGTTAAGTTCCAGTGTGATTTCTTACGTATCCATAGAGAACCAGAACACCTACCTTTTAAGTGCTCAAAATCCAGCATTAAGTAGATCTTTCTCATCCTTGGCAAGTGAGGAGCAACTATTTTCAGGGTTTTAATTATCTATCCCATAGCTGTTTGGGCCCGCTCTCAAGTCTAAATTTGTAGCTACAACACCAAACAGATCACACTCATTCATTCATTTCTGCATTCAATAAACCAATCAATTTATTTCTCAACATAGATGTCTTCTCTGGCTCCTGAGTTGGCAACTTTTCCCTGTTTTCCCAAGCACTGAGGACTTCTGTCTCACCACGCAGCGCTATTGCTTTTCTCCCGTCTCTCCCACCGACCAGCAGCAGTTAAGTTCATTCTGTTCCTCATCTTAGTATCCCTATCATCTAGTTTAGCGCCTGCACACAGCAGACCTATTTAAACAAACAAACAAACAAACAAACAATCAAACAAACAGGAAAACCTTAACTGAAGGAGAGCCGCTAGTTCCTGGACATACAAAAATTCATTCAGGGACAGTCCTTATCCTCCAGGAGTTCACAGTTCAGCACTAGGCACTGTGGGAACCAGCCGTGACAAGTGCAGTAAAGTGAGGGGCTTGGTTTGATTCCAGCGGTGAAGAGGGAAAACAGGGCAGCGCCCTCGGGGTGGGAGATGGGGAAAGATTTATTCATTTATTCCACAAATTTTTGTCAGTCACCGGAGTACGAATATCACTCATTGTACGTGGTAAGCTCTAAATTTTTGTTACTGAATGGAAGCCGCTGGTCTAGGTGTTGGGAATGCAGCAGCGTACAAGAAAACTGCAGTGGTCTGTGCCCTCGGGAACCTCACAATGTATCAAAGGACAACAGGCAGGACGTAATTATGTAAAATTGTGCTAGATGCCCAGCAGGAAAACAACAGGCGGCTGAAATTCTCCTAAGGATGTTAGATCCTTTGGCTGGGGGCAGCCGTGGGCGGATTTTGAGCAGGAGTGGCCATGAGGGGGACAGACTGTGGGGGGAGAGAAGACTGCAGGCAAGAGAAGCCGGTAATTCAAAGATGCAAATATTTTCTGCTTGACTGGAATAAGGAGCGTGTGTTTAGGGTTGACATGGTGGTTCGGTGCGCTCGAGGTTCTCCCGGGGTAGGCAGCTGCATTTTGAATGAAAGCTTGATTGCCCAGCCGTTGCAGCGCGGGCTGAGGGGAACTGCAACCCCAATTCCCAGTTTTTTCATGCTAGGCATATTTAGGGTCCTCTGTTCCCCAGACCTGCAGAAGCACCACCTCGGGTTCGAATTCGGGCGACAGTAAGTCAACAAGATCCGGAGTGGGAAAGGCCCATGCACCGCAGCGATCTCCCCTTTAGCACCAGGTCTGCAACACCGTGCGGGCGGGAGGGGGCGGAGCTTGTGTTGCGGACCTAGGCGGTGGCGTGGGCCCGCCCCTTACCCCAGGCCCCGCCTCCATGCCCCGCTGATTGGATCAAGGCCCCACGGAAGGGCCGGGAGTCCCCGGGAGGCAGGGGGGTCGGGCTGAGGCGGGCGTGCTGATTGGTCCGGCTGGGATTAGGTCACCACTAGCAGGTTCGAGCGGCCCGGACGCCGGCGGGGCTGCTGAGGCTGCTGTGAGAGGGAGCTCGAGGCTGCTGGAGAGCTATCAGGAGAAGGAGGCGGGGAGGCGGCGGCTGCACTCGCTCGCCTGCTAGCTCGCTTCCCAGCACCGCTGCGGGTCCGTCGCTGCGTTTCCTGCCCGCCGGCCGCTCCGTGGCGCGCCGCCGGAGCAGCCGCCCCTCGGCCGGGTCCCCACTCCGAGGGTCGGGAGTCGTGGGCGCCGGCGGACACCGCGCGGAGGGCGAGCCGGCGCCACACCTGTGGAGCCGGCGGGCGTGGGGGGTCCCGGTCGGGGTCCCGCCGCGTGCGTGCTCGGGGCTGCGGGCCTCCCGGGCACTGGGGGAGGCGCGCCCCCCGGCTGGGCGACGCGAGCACTATGGGGCTCCCAGCGCTTGAATTCAGCGACTGCTGCCTCGACAGCCCGCACTTCCGAGAGACGCTTAAGTCTCACGAAGCGGAGCTGGACAAGACCAACAAATTCATCAAGGAGCTCATCAAGGACGGGAAGTCACTCATCAGCGCGCTCAAGAGTGAGTGTCCCGAGTCCGGCGGGGATGGGGCCCTGACGCGTCAGGGCGGTCGGGCGGCTCTCGGCCCTGGGCGTCCGCGCGCCGGCGGCTGCCGTTCCGCCCTGGGTGCACTGAGGGCCTGCTGTAGATGCTTACCTTGGGGCGTGAAGGGTTCGTAGGATGGGCGAGCCAGCAGCAGTCGACGAGGAAGGGCACCGGCCCCCCCGGCCGTTGGCGTTCTAGGCTGGCCGGGAGGTGACCCAGGGCGAGCGGGGCTCTGGGGTGCGGCGGCTAGGTGTGCGCGGCACACAGGTGTCCCAGGAGCCGGACGCCTGTGCCTGGCGCGCCGCACCGGGTTGGGAAATGCCGTCGCGTCCACCACGCCGGCTCCCTTGGGTGAACACTCGCTCACCCCTGGGTACCCAGCCGGGGAAGCAGAACGTGCCCTGCCAAGGGGGCGCTACCTCCCCTCAGGAGAAGGCGGCTCGGGATTGCTTCGGTCTCAGTCCGCCAGCCCGCCCGGGGCCGCCGGGTTCTCCGAAAGGCACCGGCGCTGCCAAGGAAGGGCTGGGTGGAATGGTTGGTTAGCTCGCGGTTCCGGGCGGTAGAGGCAGCCGGTGACCCAGGGCCGTGTACGTGTGCAGGTTGTGATTCTTGTGTTTAGCAGAAGGTGACAGCGGTGGGAGTACAGCATCAGAGTGTTCCTTTACTCTAAACCGTGGGCAAGGGTTTAAAAATAGAACGAACATATCCTGACTCTCTCCCTCTCCCGCTCCCTCGCTCTCCTTTCTACCTCTCCCATTATCCTTGAAAACTCAAAGGTTTTAAGGGAATGTCCTCTGGCCTAACTCAGAAAGCAGAAGTTTTAAGCTCATCCTTCAAGATTCTGGAGCCTTTTGTAAAACCATTTTTACTTATTTCCTTTTGGTGGGGGAGAGGGGGCGGAGCGGGGCGAAGAAATGAGATTTGCATTCTGTGTATGATTTTCTCTTGACTTTTGCAGAGCCAGAGAGTTTCTCCTGGGCAAACAAGAGTGTTCTAGGGATGAGCTCTTTGGATTGTGAGGTCGTTTTTGGTGCCTTGTCAATCTGCCCGTTTAAAAATAGTTCGGTCCATCTTTTAGTTTTGAGAATCAGGAATGACGTGAAGGAAGATAGCGGAATTGTCTTTGACTTTACTTTTCCTGTCTGTGTGATGGATTTCTTAATAGGCCATACCTTTCAGCTAAGACAGGTTGCCCTGACTGTGTGGGGTCCTACCTGTGAAAATTCTTCCCAGGCCTCTTGAAAGGAGACTTCCAGAAATCAAGTGCCTGAGATGTCATTTTTTTGATCCTGTTGCCTCTAAAAATGAAAAGGGAGATAATGGAACCCCAAGACAGCAATTGCCAGTTTTTTGGGGTGAAATACACATGAAATTGTGGTGTGAAGAGGTTCTTCAGAGGCAGGGTCTCTGATGATCTGAAGCCTATGAATAACTCTTTCTTTCTCTGTGACCTTCCTTGGTTCAGGGAACACTCCACCCTGGGTTTGGAGTAAGTTAGGAGCTCCCTCATAGACTGGGCCCACGAATTTTGACTGAATCTCAAGCTGGGTTTAAGTGGGCTTCTGTTTTATTCAGCAAACATATGGAGTGTCTGCTGTGTGCTAGGTGCTGCCCTGGGCCCTGACCACGGAGCAGTGAATATTCTGTTCCCCTGTGGCTACAGAGACTGACTCCTTGCCAGTGAATTATCTCATGTTATTCATTTTACAAATGAGAACATAGGCTTGGTGGTGTCACTAGTCCAGAGCCACACAGCTCCAGCAGTGGGGCCTAGTTTTGAACCCCTGCATGGTCTGAGCCAGAGTTGGAGTTCCTGCTGATACAGAGCTCTTAATCCTTTCCCATCCTGCTTACCCAGAAAGGACCCTCTGGATCAAGCCCGCTAGATTTTGGAAACTGCACTTGTATGTCTGTCTTGAGTATGCTTAGGGTGCATTTGTGTGACTGGAAATTTATTTGTCGCTAGTCTTTTTTTTTGCCAGGGGTAAGAATTCCTTGGGTAGGAGGAAATAATGCGGCGATAGGGTTTAAGAGTTATTTAAGTTGTCTAATGGAATGGAGCAGCCCTGTAACTTGGGGGAAAGACTAGTAAGGAACTTATCGTTCTAATCTCTGTATATCCAGTTGTATGTATTAACTATGCTCTTTGTAACTATTACTTGAATAGGTAATGTGTGACCTCTTCAGTGGAAAGGGTGGAGTTGATCGATCACTCTTTCCCAGATTTCAGGCATTCCATTATCATTAGGTGCTTGCTACAGTGTGTATTATTATCTTAGGATTTGTGTACTATTTTTTTCTTCTGTTCATCTTTCTTACTAGTGAAAATGTAAAGTCAGTGTTTTTAAAACTAATTACACAAAATAAATACGTAATTATATAAATAACCCTGGTTTAGATGATTTATAGTCTTAGCCAGCTATAAAATTTTATGGTTTTATATTGTTTCCTTCATGTATTAATTTGAGGCAATAAAATTAGCCTCTTGGGATTGCCAAAGTTCAGCTGGATCAGTGTTATTACTACTATTATTTTATGCATGAAGAAACTGAAGATCAGAAAGGTCAGTTACCTGCCCAAGGTGACAAAGCAGTTAGGTGTATTTAAACCCAGGTTGTCTGATTCCAAAGTCTGCACTTAACCCTGAAGCAAAACTGTTGTTGAGGTCTCTTGACAAGTTGTCTCTTGAATCCCCTTGAGGATCTGATAAATAACCCCCTTCAAGTTTTTCCCTGGAGTCTAAGACTCTGCTCTGGATACATAGAAGAGAAACAGTAAAATATTTGTGACCTACCTTGGTAACTCTTTGTTAGTTTTTTTCTGTCCTGATTTGTCCAGGTCTTTTCTGTGGGTGCTCATATGCCCAGGATTATTCTGTACCCTGATGAATCAGTGTTTCAGTCGGGAGGATTTTGTATGTTCAAGACTTTCTATTTTTCTGTAGAGATGATAGAAGCTTCAAATGAAATTCAGACTTGTGAAGTTAAGTTTTAACATTTCTTCAGTTCAAAACTTAACCCCATCACTTACTGGTTGACTCGACAAATCACTGAACCTGAGCTCCTCCTATGTAAAATGGTAGTAGCCACCCTGATCTTGTGTTGTGAGGACTAAACGAATCATTGGTTGTAAAGAAGCACTTAGCTTGGATCCTGGTGCATAGCACTGCTCACCTGCTGGTAACTATAATCATCTTCCAGGATTCAAGGTTGTCAAGACTCAGAGCAAAAGTTAGTAAGAGCAGAGGTATATTTTTTGGTTTGGGTGCAGGGAATTAGGCTTATGCCTTCTTCATAATTTACACAGTTGTGTATGTGTTAACCACTGGTGGGAAGAATCCTGGTAATCCTGTTTGTATAATGTGGTTATGCCAAAAAAAGTCCCACAAATTAAAAAAAAAAAAAAAAAAGTAAGTCTTCCAACATACTTCCTGTTCCTAATAACATTTTGCTAACTTAAATTTTCAACCTTCTTGGTATATTAACATACCCCTTCAGTGACAGGGCTGGCTGCCTCTCTCTTGCCTTGCAGAAAAAGCTCGCAGAATGCTTTGGACTTCATGGCTGGTCTCATGGACCCTGTGGCAAACCAAATGTGGTTTCACAGAAGTGAAAGTGAATCAGTCTGTTGGTTTTGAGGAGTAGTATGGGATTTCAGGAACTCTTTCTTTCCATCTTGATAGTTGGCTTATGGATTTGTTCCTGTATATTTGGCATCTGTTTTCTGAGATAGAATGGATACCCTTATTCTCATAGTCTAAGGTGGGAGGGTTGGGGTGAAAATTCAAAATTTAAAAATATCAATTCTTTTAAGGTATAATTCACCCTACCATATAGTTCACTCACTTACAGAATCCAATTCAGAGGTGTTTAGTACATTCATAGACTTGTGCAGTAATCCCCGCAGTCTCGGAACATTTTCATCACCCCAAATGTTCACTCGGAACATTTTCATCACCACCCCAGTGGGAAATTTAATTCCCACTGGCAGTCGTTCCCCATTTTCTCCAGCTCCCCCTGCCTCTATCGCCAGCCCTTGTCAACCACTAGTGTATTTTCAGTCTTTATAGATTTGCCTATTTCGAACATCACAGGTACAGTTTTATTAGTTTCCTCCTTGGTAGAGGTAACCAACTTTAGTAATAGAATTTTTTTTTTAATTTAATTTTATTTTTTCAGTGTTCCAAGGTTCATTGTTTACGTGCCACACCCAGTGCTCCATGCAATACATGCCCCCCTTAATACCCACCACTAGGCTCACCCAACCCCCACCCCTCTTCCCTCCAAAATCCTCAGTTTGTTTTTCAGGGTCCACAGTCTCTCATGGTTTATCATTGGAATTTCAGGTAGAACTTTGAATCCATAAACTGCTTTTTTTCAGGGGGTTTAACTAGGGGTGAGATCCCAAAGATGGAACAGTGTCCCAGGGCTAGGAGAAACCTAGGTATGCCTTTGTGTTTCAAATCCATGGGCAGGGAGTAGATTAGTTTTGGTTCATGGTACTGTGATGGGTACAGAGGATACCAAGATAAAATTAAGAATCTAGCCCCTTCGTCTGTGAACTTTCAGTCAACTTGGGCAGGGTATGTGCTGCTCCGTAATGCCTTACTTTGGGGTCTTATCCTGATGGGTGACATACAAAATGAAGCAAATGCATTTATACTTCTGTTGTTAAACCTGTAGTATTTATGAGAATTTTTGGAGATGATGTGCCTTTGTTTATTAGGTCCCACTTATAATTAGGTCCCTTTTTTGTTTATAAGGTCCCTCTTATAATTAAGAGACTATATTTTTATGGCAGTTTTTTAGGGCACTTACCAAGTACATGTCACTTTGCCAAGTGTCTACATTGTCCCATTCATCCTTATCATCATCCGGTGAGATGAATCCTCTTACTTTTCTGCATCTTAGAGTTGAGTAACTTATCTAAGTTCAATAGCTAGAAAGTTGTGTAACCAGGTTTTGAACCTGGCAATAGACAGTAGGGCCTTCTCTTGAACATACATGTCTCTTCTTTGCCTTCAGTAACTACATTGGTAGTGAAGATGCAAATTCTTCATAGATTTACACCCTAGAAAGGAGAAGCATGCAGCAGGTGCTAGGTTAAGTAAAAATATTGTCCCATTGGTTTTTCAGATTTTGAGACCTGGTAGGCAAAGAATAGCTAGTATTTTGTATTGTGCTTTGGAGTTTTGTGTTCCTTTCCGTCATAGGATTAAAGATAGACTAGAATGGCAAATGAGGGTGTCTGGCCATCTCTTGGTTTTATATAACAGTAGAGTTTCCCTTTGGATATACACTGAGTGATTATCAGTGATTCTTTTTTAAAATTATTTTTAAAATGTACTTTTATAACATTAATTTTTTTTAATTAAAAAATTTTAAATTGAGGTATTATTGATATATAACTTTGTATTAGTTTCAGGGGTACAACATGATTCTGTATTTATAGATGTGAATGATCACAATACCTAGTTAACATCTGTCCCATACAGTTACAATTTTTTTTCTTATGATGAGAACTTTTAAGATCCACTCTCAGCAACTTTCAAACATATGCTACATTATTATTAACTGTAGTCAATATGCTGTACATTACCTCCTATGACTTATTTATTTTATAACTGGAAGTGATTCTCTTTTAGCTGGGTAATAAAGCATCAAACAGGAAGGCCAGAAACCTGTTCCCTGGTCTGATTTGATGTAAGATGAATGGTTTATACTCTTTGCTCGTTAAAACGAGTTAAAAAAAAAAACAAACCATCGGGAGTTGCATGCTTTATTATTATTTTTTCTGTTTTGAATTTATTACTTTTTGTTAGAGTTGTATGCTTGAAATCATGTCACACTTTTGTAGTTCTTGAGATTTGGCACAGGCTTTTTGCATTAGTAAGATGAGCCCTTCATTCGAATGGCCTCCCAGAAGATGTTCATTGCCAACCTGCTTTGTTTAGGAATAATTATATTACTTACAAAATCCTAATAGGACAAATGGATATGGAGTTAGGTAGCCAAGAGGTTTTCCCAGTTCCTTTGCTTTGCTTTAGCATCTTGCAAATGAAAAAAGAAGTTATTTCCTAAATATTTGTAAATGGTGGTAATTTGTAATATTGACATTTGGAATATTACTCATACGGATATAAACAACAATAAATTATATCCAAATATAATTTTGTAGTTTTTATATAACATTGACTGTAAAAAAGTTCTTCCACGTTAATCCATTCTGTTCTCTACTGGGTTGAATAAATTGCATCTGATCAATAGTTCTCAACCTATTGACGAAGGTTTAAGGTCCCTCTTATAATTAAGAGACTATATTTTTATGGCAGTTTTAGGTTTATAGAACAATTCAATGGAAAGTGTAGTGCGTTCCCATATAACCCTATATACCTGTTCTTCTCTATTTCCCCATTATTTTTTTTTAAGAGTTTATATATTTGAGAGAGAGAGCAAGAGAGAGCATGAGCAGGGGCAGGGGCAGGGGAGAGGGAGAAGCAGACTCGCCACTGAGCAGGGAGCTCGAAGCAGGAGTGCATCCCAGGTTATGACCGGAGCCGAAGGCAGAAGCTTAACTGGCTGAGCTACCCAGGTGCCCCTCTATTTCTCATATTATTGACATCTTGCATTAGTGTGGTGCATTTGTTACAGCAGTGATACAGTGATATTAACTGATGTCCATGGCTCACATTAGGGTTCACTCTTTGTGTTATATATTCTCTATGTTTTGATAAATGTTTACTAATATGTATTGGCCATTGCAACATCATACAGAATAGTTCCACTGCCCTAAAAATCCCCTTTGTTCACTTACTCATTCCTGTGCCCCTATTCTTGGCAACCACTGCTCTTTTTACTGTTTCCCTAGTTTTGCCTTTTCCAAAATGTCATATATTGTGCTTGGAATCATAGGGTGTTTAGCCTTTTCAGATTGGCTTCTTTCATTTAGCAATATGCATTTAAGATTCCTTCGTGTCTTTTTGTGGCTTGATTGCTCATTTCTTTTATCATTGACAAATATTCCTTTGTCTGGATGTACCATATGACTGTATCCATTTATTTATTGAGGGGCATCTTGGTTGCTTCCAAATTTGGGCTGTTATGAATAAAGCTGATACACACATTTGTCTGTAGGTTTTCAACTCATTTGCATTGAAATACCTGGGAACACAACTGCTGGATCATATGGTAAGAGTGTGTCCAGTTTTGTAAGAAACTGCTAAACTGGGGCACCTGGGTGACATTTAAGCATCTGCCTTCAGCTTGGGTCATGATCTCAGGGTCATGGGATTGAATCCTGCATAGGGCTCCCAGCTCAGTGGAGAGGCTGCTTCTTCGTCTCCCTCTGCCCCTCACGTCTGCTCATGCATGCTCACGTTCTCACTCTCTCATTCTCTCTCTCTCTCTTTCTCTTGTGTGTGTGTGCTATCTCTCAACTAAATAAAATCTTAAAAAAAAAGAAAGAAAGAAACTGCTGAACTGTCTTTCAAAATGTTGGACCATTTTGCCTTCCCAGTAGTGAAGTAAGGAGAGCTCCTGTTGCTCTGTGTCCTCACCAGAATTTGGTGTTGTCAGTGTTTTGGATTTAGCCATAACAGACATGTAGGGTTGTCTCATTGTTTTTGAAATTTGGCTCCCTAATAACGCAATGTGGAGCATCTTTTCATGTGTATTATTTGCCCACTTTGTATCATCTTTGATGAGGTATCTGTTTAGGTCTTTTGTCCATTTTTTAATTGGGTTGTTTGATTCTTTTTTGTTGAGGTATTTTTTTTGTTGTTGTTTGTTTGTTTGTTTGTCATGAAGTACAGATAACACAAAATTTACCACTTTAATCTTCTGTAGGTGCGCACTTCCTGGGTGTTCAGTAAATTCACAGTGTTGTATAACCAGCAGTGCTATTGCTTTCCAGAACTTTTTCATTATCCCGAACTGAAACTTTATACCCATTAAACAATAACTCTTATTTTCCCCTTCTTCCAATACCTAGTACCCTCTGTTTTACTTTCTTTTTCTATGAATTTGACTACTCTGAGTACCTTATATTAGTGGAATGATACAGTATTTGTCCTTTGGTGTCTGGTTTATTTCACTTAGCATAATGTCTTCAAGGTTCATCCATGTTGTAGTGTGTGCTAGAATTTCATTCCTTTTTATGGTTGAATATCTTATTTGTTGGGCTTCCTTACCAACAACTATAATTAAGAAAGACTATTCTTTCTCCTTTAAATCATAAAAAGCTCTTTTTCTGCTCTTCATTTTTCACCCCCACAGAATGATCACTGAGTTGGAATTGACCTATTGATTTATCATGAGTGCCTGTCATGAACATGATGATTTCTTTCTTTAAATATTTATTCATTTATTTTAGAGAGAGCGAGGGAGCACAAGCAGGAGGGACAGGGAGAAGGAGAGAGAATCTTAAGCAGACTCCACGTTGAGCATGGAGCCCAAAACGGGCTTGATCTCACAAGCCTGAGATCATGACCTGAGCAGAAACCAAGAGTCAGAGACTTAACTGACTCTGCCACCCAGGCACCCCTCTGGTTATTCCTTTTAAAATAGCCGTTTGTTGTAGGTCAGCCTGTTTTGGGGTAATTATTTTTGTTTTAAAAGCTTTATTGAATTAGAAAATTGACCAGTTTTAAGTGTATAATTCATTAATTTGTAGTTAGTTTACTATTATCAGTCCATTCCAGTTTTAGAACATTTCTGTCACCCCAAAAAGGCACTTTTTATTCTTACCTTAAGCCTCAGACAACCACTTATCTACTTTTTCCTGTCTCTGTAGATTTTTCTTCTGTGAAAATTTAGGCCGAATGGAATCATACTATATGTGTTCTTGTGCATCTGGCTTATTTCAGTTAGTAGAGTGTTTTTAGATTAATCCATGCTGTAGCATGTGTCAGTGGTTTATTCCTTTTTATTGTTGAAGAGTATTCCATTTTGTAAATCATACTTTCTTTATCCATTCACCATTTGATGGACATTTGGGTTCTCATTTTTTGGCTCTTATGAATAATGCTGTAATGAAGATTTGTGTACATGTCTTTGTGTGGACATTGGTTTTCATTTCTTATTTCATTTCTTATGTAGGAATAGAATTGCTAGATTCTATGGTAAACTTAGGTTTAATTTTTTTTTTAAAAACCTGCCAAACTGTTTTCCACAGTGCGGAAATCCTTTTAAATTCCCATTAGCTTTGTATAAGGGTTCCAGTTTCTCTACATTATCACCAGTGCTTGTCATTGTCTGCCTTTTTTATTGCAGCCATCCTAGTGGCTGTGAAGTGGTTAATCTTGGTTTAAATGTTCATTTCCCTGTTCACTAATGATGGTGAGCATATTTTCATGTGCTTATTGACCACGGGTACATTTTCTTTGCTAAGATGTATATTTAGATGTTTTTTGTTGGACAGTGTTTTTTTTTTTTTTAAAGATTTTATTTATTTATTTGACAGAGATCACAGGTAGGCAGAGAGGCAGGCAGAGAGAGAGGAGGAAGCAGGCTCCCTGCCGAGCAGAGAGCCCGATGCAGGACTCTATCCCAGGACCCTGATATCATGACCTGAGCAGAAGGCAGAGGCTTTAAACCCACTGAACCACCCAGGGGCCCCTGGACAGTGTTTTATGTCTGGGATTTTTCCCTTTATTTTGTCCCATAAAACTTTTGATGATTAAGTGAACAGCATTCAGTATAGTTTCTCTATTTGTCCTCATTTGGGGGATTTTTTTGCTTCTATTTGCTTTAACTTCAGATGCATTTGACTGCTCAGTTATAGGATGCCAGGGCTTAGGATGGTGGTTCTTAGGAGACTGAATTTCAGATTTCTGCTTTTGTAATGCCGACAGCATCCCGCTGGGCAGAAGCCCCAGACTGGACTTCCTAATTCTGGTCATACTGATGTTAATGATCACATACTAAGTAATGATCACAAGCCCCATGAATTGATGAAATGAGAATGGGCCAGGGAGGAACAGTAATCACCGCTGAGCTGTTGGGGAAAGGAACTCATGAAGGTGACTTTGTTATCCTGTCAAGGCCATTGCATTTTAAAAAGCTAGCCAAGGGAGAGATTCCAGTATGGAACTCATAACAAAGTGGTTAACAAAGTTAAATTTCTGACTGACCTTAGTTTTGATTTTTAAAATGATAACCCAGTGTGTTTCAAATGATATATTTTTTTGCTGTGAAAGGAAGACTTACATTTAACAGATATGGAGTCCTGCTCTGCTCTTACTATGTCCTCCAAGCCCTAGAGTAATGGTTTTTGGGGTGGCAGTCACAGGTGCAGAAGTCATTAGATGGGAATGTGCAGGGGGTCTTGAAGACCAGCAGGGAGGCCAGTATGTTTGGAGGAACAGTGATGGCAAAGGAACTGGGAGTAAGTTCAGGAGGCAGGCCATGGTGTGAGTCCCAGAAAGGACTTGGTGTTTCATTCTAAGTGTGATGGGAAGCCTTGAGAGGTTGTGGTATAATCCTGGTTGTGTTTTTGAGAAATCGTCAGGCTGCTATGGAGAATAGATACAGTGGGGGCAAGAATGGAGGCAAGGAGACCAGTTAGGAGCTGTTGGAACAGAGGAGGAAAGAGGTAGTGACACCTGGGGCTGGGGCTAGGGTGGCAGCACTGGAGATGGTGGTATTTTGAAGTAGAGCCCACAGGATTTACTGTTTAATAGGATTTAGGCTATGAGAGAAAAGAGTCAGGTCAAGAATGATTCAAATGTTTTGGCTAGAGCAGTTATGTGAATGATGGTGCTATTTTTTGAAATGAGGATAACTTGGGGATGGTGAAGTTTGGCGGGGGGGATTAACAATATGAACGGATGAATGACCTAAGCTTATAGTATAAAGATGAAGAAAAGTACACAGTTTGTTCATGAATACATTCTCCTAAGAGCATCAAAGAGTATGGAAATATACAGAGTAAAGAACCCACTTTCCTGACTTAACCAACTGCCAAATTTTTTTCTGTGCATATTTGGTGTTTTGTTCATAAATGGCATTATGCTATATGAATTATTCTTTTGCTTTTCTGGTTAATACTATGGTTTAGAGCTCTTCATGTCAGTACCTGTATATAGTACATTCTTTCTTTTTTTTTTTTAATTGAAGTAGGCATCATACCAAACATGAGGCTTGAACTCATGACCCTAAATCAGGACTCACATGCTCTACCAACTGAACCAGCCAGGAGTCCCATAGTACATTTTTTTTTTTTTTTTAAATGACTGCAAAGAGTTCTGCTGTGGATATAACATAGCTTATTAACCTACTCTTCTCTTGAAAGATATTTAGATTGTCTCAGTATTTCACTATTAGAGAACGTACTTCAGGGATCATTTGCACACCTACCTTCGTGTGTAAGCTCCAGTATTTCCATGGGAGAAAAAATTCCCAGGATTCTTGAATATTCCTGGAAGTTTCCTCGATATGGAATTGTTGCCAACCTCCAGGTTTTACAATCTCTTTGTCATCTTTTGTTTAGGTCCTTTGCATTCATTTATATTTGTCTTGTGCTCTTTTGAGTATGTTAGATTATGTTTCTGAAGCTTCACGTTTTCCTTAATTAAAAGCATCCTTAACAGAACAGGCCCATGGGGCACCTGGGGCTCAGTCGATCAAGCCTCTGCCTTTGGCTCGGGTCCTGATTTTTGGGATTGAGCCCCATGTCAGGCTCATCTGGGAGCCTGCTTCTCCCTCTCCCTCTGCCTGCTGCTGCCCCTGCTTGTGCTTTCTCTCTCAAATAAATAAATAAAATCTTTAAAAAAAAAAAAAACAACCCAAAACAGAAGAGGTCTTTCTGTTAGCCACTGACATGGATTCTAAAAGAACCAGGGCATGGGATTAAAAAAAGAAGTGTGTATGTGTGTGTGTGTGTGTGTGTGTGTGAGAGAGAGAGAGAGAGAGGGAGAGAAAGGGAGAGAGAGAGAGGGAGAGGGAAAGAGAGAGAGGGATTGGAAGAGAGAGAGAGTGCAATTAATTGGCTGTGTCCTAATTAGCTTTGGACCTGTCCAGTATGTTTTCTGAGCTCTAGGTTCTTAGGGATGAAATGAGAGATGGGATGGGGCTTTGCCTGTATTTAATAGGCTAGTCCAAGCTCAAATATCAGGGACCAAGAAGGAAATCACATTTACTAGGGTGAGAAAAACAGCATTAGTGGCCAGAGGAATGTTTACAAATTTGAGTCACTGGGATTTACACATTTCTGTAGAAACCCAGAGTGGAGAAATAGAGGAAATATTGAGGAAAGCAGCTTGGCAGTATGGGCCAGAAGCTGTCACGGCATGTTTACATCTGGCTCATTTCACTTTGGTTGGAAGGCACAGAATGCTTCAGAGGGTGAGCTTGGAGGCTGGGCAGTTGCCTACTATATTTAGAAAAAGGAGATTCCTGAGGTTAGAGTGGTCTCTGTGTGTGTGCATTTTCCTTGCCAGATGGACAAAGGTTTTAGGGGCTTGGGAATTCTGGACCAATCCTTGTTAACTAGCTGGCTTCTCTGGGCCAAGCCAGTAGCTGTACTTTGACTCCTGCTGCTGCCACAAAGGAAAAGCCAAAATAAACCCCATTTTACATGGTTTGTAAAGGTAGATTTCAAAGCTTATATGATCTCGCTATCAGATGTGCTCTTACGTTTACTCAGGCTAATTTCAACACTTTCAATCTATGAACTGGCTCCTCCTGTGAGACTTTAGGTAGATTTCCAGGCTGACTGAGTTAGCTTGAGGCAGTTTCTGTGCCACGGAGACTGTCAGGCACATAGAACTAAAATCTTAACAGAGGGGCTGCCTGGGTGGCTCAGTGGGTTAAGCCTCTGCCTTGGCTCAGGTCCTGGTCTCAGGGTCCTGGGATTGAGTCCTGCATTGGGCTCTCTGCTGGGCAGGGAGCCTGCTTCCTCTCCCCTCTCGCCCCACGCTTGCCTCTCTGCCTACTTGTGATCTCTCTCTGTCAAATAAATAAAATCTTAAAAAAAAAAAAAAATCTTAACAGTCTTTACTGAGTATTTGTTATTGCACTTTGGGTCAGGTATAGAAAATGATTATTAGTTGAGCGATAAACTAAAATTAGAAAGCCATTCTTACTTTAATTCATACCTCTTTTTCTTTTTAAAAAGGTTTGTCTAAGTAGGTAATAACTTTATATGGTACATAGTTCAAAAGGGGCAAAAAGGAATGCAAGTGTCCCTCCCAATTCCTCCTGCCTCCCGATCCCAAGTTCTTGTACTGGAGGCAACATTTTACCATTTCTTGTGAATTTTTCAGATAAAATTTATGCATGTGCCAGCGAATACATATTTATGTATTTTTCGGTAGCCTGCCATATGCACTGTTTTGCATAATTTGCTTATTGCACAGTTTTAATGTATTTTAGATCTTATTGTACATTGGTACATATAGAGCTATTCATTTTTAGCATTACACTGTACTCCATTGAATGGATAGGACATAGTTCACTTAACCAGTCCCCTAGTAATATTTATGTTTAGATGATTTCCAGCCTTTTACTATTACCAGATAGTAGCATCTTGGTACTTGTCATGGGCACTTGAGTAAGTAGACCTGTAGGATGAATCCTAGAAATGGACCTGTTGGGTTAAAGGGTATGTACAGTTTTTATTTATTTATTTTTTTAATAAACATCCCAGAGGAGTGTTTCTGGAAAGTTCTGAGTGAAGTCGACTTTATAAATCATGATTTTAGTGTAGGAAGGAAAGCTGCTAGTTTATTACTTACTAAGTAACCTCTGTAATTATTATTATTATTTTTTAAAGATTTTATTTATTTATTTGACAGACAGAGATCTGTCAGATTTGACAGACAGACAGGCTCCCCGAGCAGAGAGCCCGATGTGGGGCTTGATCCAGGACCCTGGGATCATGACCGGAGCCGAAGGCAGAGGCTTTAACCCACTGAGCCACCCAGGCGCTCCAGTAGCCTCTGTAATTAAACAATGCTTAAGAGTTTTCTCCATTTCTTACTCCCCAGTCTGTACATAGTGTTGATTCTGGGATTAAAAGCCACAACAAAATCTTTCCCTAAAATGAGACATAGCTGTACTAGGAAGGAATTTCTTGAATGTAGGGCCCCAAAGAACTTGTTGGCATTACTAGTGAGGTTGCTGTTGAATTTTTATCTTTGTACAGCACGTGCATTATTCAGGAAGTTTGGCAGGTGTTAAAGGAGGGCAATCACATGGACTTTGGGCCAGAAGGCACACCTTGTCTGTCAGCAAAGCTTTTCTGGGCAATGGAATTTCTGGGGAGGGATGAGGGAACAGGGTGTTTTATCCAGCATATCTCTTGTGGTTGCCTCTTCTACCATGCTTAGCACTTTCCTTAGTGGAGGGTAGGATAGTGCCACCTGTCCCGTGTGATCTTTACTTCACTGCCTGTGACAGCTCATGTTGGGATGGAAGGTTTCTAGTGGTAGAGTTTCTGGGACAGGGTGGTCACAGTCATTGTCTTCCAGGTGCTCAGCATCCTGGGCAGGGGAAGTACAGATGGTCCACAGTTTGAAAGTGTCGTGGAGAAAGGAACCTGCCTTTCAGGAAAGGCAGGTGAAGGCTTAGCAAGTCCATAGAGGCAGTGTTCCTAATGATAAGTCATTTAAAACCACCTCTGTTAGTTTTGCCCCACCTTTACTACTGTTTATTTACTTTGAAAAAGTCTCCTTATTAAAAAGTACATTCGAAAGCGAACTTTATAGCATTCTGAAATTACAGGTTTGATGTAATTGGCAGTATTTTTTTCCTAAAATATGTTCATGTAACCATTAAATCATAATCATTAAATTGAAAAGTATTTGTCATTGTATCACCTAAAATACTCCCATATTGTACCAGTGATTTGAACTTTAATCTGTTAAACACTGTCCCAAGGCAGAAATGGGTGAGAAAATGGATACCATCTGGTCATGGTGCCTGGAAGGAAGGGGAGGGGAGGTAAGGATGTGTTTCTCAGACTAGGTACGGGTGTTGGGGGAGGTGGCAGTGTGCCAGGGAGTATACAAAGCAAGTGATAGGGAGTACACTTTGCTGAAAATCTGGTTCACTCAATGGAATAATTATTTGAATATTCACACAAACACTGATAGATTATAGAGGAGAATGCAAGATTCCATGACATTTTTCTGAGGAGACATGCTGGTGTGGGCAAAAAGAACATGTAGTCAACAGTAGACCGAGGAGGGAGGAGGCCAGGGTGTCTCAGTTTCTATCTTAGGTCTTGGGGTATGGTTGAACTCTGTACCACAGGAGAAATGTGGTGTGTGATAGAGGGTATGGGGCTAAGTAAGGTTTGTCCTTGCTGAGTTGTTCCCATGGAATATGTAGGTGGAAGCACCTACAAGGCAGTGGGAAGCAGAGGTCTGATGTTCTGGAAAGAGATTGGCAGGTTATGATGTAGATCTGCCTCTCACCAGGTGCTATTAGAAACCCAGGCAATGGTTCTCAGCCTTAGCTGCCCATTGAAATTGTCTGAGGAGCGACTCATCCCAGGAGATTCTGATAAAATTTGTCTGGGTTGCAATGTGAGCATGGGGAATTTTTTTTTTTTTTTTAGATTTATTTATTAGAGAGAGGGAAGGAGAGAGTGCACGAGTGGGGGAAGGAACAGAGGGAGAGACTCTTCAAGCAGACTCCCCACTGAGCCTGTATCAGGTCTCCATCTCATGATGCTGAGATGGAGACCTGAGTTGAAACCAAGAGTGGGGTGCTTAACTGACTGAACCACCCAGGTGCCCTGAGCCTGGGGAATTTTCAAAGCTTTCCTGGTGATTCTACTCTGCAGCAAAGGTGGAGAACCACTGGCTTGCAGTGGGAGAAGAGAGTGGAGGCCAAAATCAAGGAGAATAGCAACATTTAGTAGAGCAGGTGGGTTGAAGAGAGTGGGAGAGATTTTGCATTGAAGAGAGTGGGAGAGACTTTTGCTCTGATGACAAGGTGTTTCATTTTGGCTACTTTGGGTGAGGGGTTGCCCAAAGTCCTTTGGATTTGACATTGGAAGTGAAACCGCAGAAAGCCCAAATATAAGGGTGGTTAAGTATCCACCTTTTAATATTATGAGGAATAAATGGGATAATTGTAGGTATTGTGTTTGGCAGAGTAAGCTTGCACATGGTAACTGTCCTGTAATTGGAATGTGCCATTCCGGACATTTCTACAGATTATCCATGTTCTAAGATGGTGGTTCTTAAACATGAATGTGGTAAGAATTCCCTTAACTGAGGATTCCTGGTCTCCCCCCAGGATATTGTTTTATATGTGCTCTAGAGCAAGGTCTCGAAATCTGCATTCCTTGCAAGGCCCCCAAGTGATTTGCATGGAGGGGGTCCTTGGAATTGGCTGGAAGAGATTTTACATAAAGTTGTCTCAAATCCTCTGTCCCCCTTTAATGCACAAAACTGTGCCAGCTACCTTCATGCTGGAACCTCTCCGGTTTCTGGAAGGAGCCATTATGATAGGTCGAGGAATGGTTTGAAAAGGTACAAGTTCTAACGCCTTCACAACATCTCAGCATGTGGCTCAGTGCCTGGGATCTAGTTGTTCCATGAGCTTGGCCCGTGAGTCCAAACCCTTCTGTAGCATTGGGGCAGGTGGGGAAGCTCCTGAAAGGAAACGTTATGTTCACCAGCAATCACAGGGCAAACGTTTTTCCTACAGTGAGTAGTGGGTGCTCTTGTCAGGGTTAAAGTCATTTGGGGTCAGAGCCTGTAATTATGTTGCACATTTTTTTCTTCAAAAACATTCAGGAAGCATAATGAGCTGGCTGAGCTGTTGCACAGCTCCAGGGGACTTCAGTGTCTGGGGGAGATTAGGAGGGAGACTGGCTTGAGGACTCTGGGAGGGGAGGGGGAGGTGCAAACCCAGAGAGCCGATCTCTCCTCCTTCTGTCTCAAAGGTGCCCTGGGGCAACTCATTTCTGGCAACAGCTTCCTCCTTATCTGTGTTCTGATCTTAGCTGGTTCTCTGCAGTCTGAGGGGGCTGGGTGAAAGAGCACCCCATGGCCGCTGCTGGTGAGACCTCTGGGTGTCACTGGGAGGGGCTCTGTGCTACTTTCCCCCTGTTGTTTGCTTCTTAAGAAATTCTCTGGGCTGCTTTTCCACAGGCAGGGCTTTCTTGCAGTTTTATCTGCCTAGTGCATTGAGATGTTTGACATACAGCCTACCTGGGCTGCTTATCCAGCAGCTCACCAGCCTTACAACTCCTGCTGTGGGTAATATTGAGGCCAGGCAGGCACTGGGGATGGATGCCTCCACACCTGCAGCCTTGTGCGTTCCCTGCTGCACTGGCTGCCTCTGGTTTACAGGCCAGGCTTTCGGGCTACAGACAGCCTTCCCTGCTGAGGTCTCCCCGGCCCTCTGACTGAAGCCGCCTTGAGCTCAGCATGCAAGGTCAGTGAGCTACCATGTTGCCAGCTCTGTTTAGAACAACAAGATGGTTCTCTCTCTGGAAAGAAATCCTGTTTCCTCTTTACATAGCCAGCATGCTTGTAATCAGCTCCTCAGCAGGGAAGCTTTGCTCCATTGCATAAAAAATTGGAGTGGAACCGAGAGCTTTTGGCCTTAGTGTCTTTTGGGATAACACTTTGGCTTCCTTTTCATCTCCCCCAGCCCTTCTGGCCAGCATAACTTCACACTATACTGCAATGAAAAGACAACAACAGGGCTTGGGGTTTTGTGCTTGGAGCAGCACAGAGTTCAAGCATGAAGATGATCACCAGCTGAAGAGAACTTAAAATTGGCTTGTTTTCATAAGTCTGGGTTCAGAATGTTGGGATTTAATCTTCCCCCATCCCCTTGAATCTGGAGAACTGAGTCTCTTTGTGAAAGAAGAATGAAATGTTTTTTGATGGTTATCTGAAATGAGAAACTTGTGAAATGTTAGGCAGGAGAAGGATGAGTCATGTCTTTTAATGTGACACCTCAAGCAGTCATATTACCGAACTCCCCAAATGTGCCAGCATAGGGTGAGGCAATGGTGGGTGGAGACCTTGGAGGTCCTTTCTTGGGGTTTCTTTAAACAGCTTTGCTGAGATGTAGTTCACATACCACACAGTTCACTTATTTACAGTGTATAGTTCATGGCTTCAGTATATTCACAGAATTTTTCATCCATCTCCACAGTTAGTTTTAGAACATTTCATCTTCCACCCAAAGAAACCGTGTACTCCTTAACCATTATTCCCCATTCTTCCCATCCCCCTGGCCCTAAGCTGCCACTTCCTTAGGATTTTAAAGTGTGGTGCTGTCCTGTCAGCTTTGTTTCTTGATCTCGTTAAGCCACATATCCTTTTCCTTTGGTGTATCCAGACAGTTTGCAGATCCCAGGAATGCTGTGATTTCAATGCCAGGATGTTTGGATCTGGCACTCAGTTTCTCTCTATTCTTCTTCAGACGGACTTGCTGGTGCAACAGGGCTAATGAGTGCATGCAGGTCTCTGTTTTTTTTTTTTTTTTTTTAGATTTTATTTATTTATTTGACAGACAGAGATCACAGGTAGGCAGAGAGGCAGGCAGAGAGAGGAAGGGAAGCAGGCTCCCTGCTGAGCAGAGAGCCTGATGCGGGGCTCGATCCCAGGACCCTGGGATCATGACCTGAGCCGAAGGCAGAGGCTTTAACCCACTGAGCCACCCAGGTGCCCCAGGTCTCTGGTTTAAGACTTCTTTTATCATACCTCTCTCTCTCGGTTCTGCTCTTGCTTTGGAGAGAGCAGTTTCCTGGTGAGAGTAGGAAGGAAGAACCCAACATCCAGTCGTAGGTAGGTGCATTGTTTTGAGCAGAAGAGAGGAACTTATATACCTATAGAGGAAAAAATTCCAATAGTATTCTGATTTGGATAGTTGTATTTGGAGGGTTTTATCCCTTTATCTATTGATAAAGCTATTGATAAGTAATTTTTTTACGTGCTGAAATGATGATGGTTTGGGGTGTTGAAGCTTTTAACATGAAAGTCCTTCTTAGTTACCAAAGACCTTGCATTGTTCTAAGAAATTTCAGCCCAAATGTAGGTAACTCGTTCTTCACAATCTCTTTTCTCTTTCTCTCATTTGCTTCCTTCCTCTTCATTTCCCTTCCCTTTCTCCCTCTCATTCTTTGACTGCCTGCTCTCTACTCCCCCCCACCACCAATCCTGGGGTGACCTTGCTAAAGAGCCAAAGACATGACTGATCTCCCATCTCTTTATAATGGGAAAAACAAAGCCTTTTGTAAGTAAGAATGACCTGGAAATGATTTAGGGAGTTTTGGGATTATAACTCAAGAGATCACCAGATTTAAGGTGATTGAGAATCTATAGAACCAGGAAGTATGGGCTGGGAGTGGTCCCATTTTGGGGGGGGGGAAGCTCTCTGGGGTCTCCTTTCCTGTTACACATCCTGTGTTAGGTTTCAGAGGTAAAAGGACAAGCTCAGAGCCAGCATGGGTACAGAATGTCCTGCTCACTGGTTGACAGCCACATTGACAGGGAGCATTTAGGTGCTTATTTTCTGCTTCTCTAATGGCACCTGATACAAGCCTCAAGTCCCTCCCCTCCCCTTTTTTTTTAAGATTTTATTTATTTATTTGACAGACAGAGATCACAAGTAGGCAGAGAGGCAGGCAGAGAGAGAGGAGGGAGCAGGCTCCCCGCCGAGCAGAGAGCCCGATGCAGGGCTCGAACCCAGAACCCTGGGATCATGACCCCAGCTGAAGGCAGGGGCTTTAACCCACTGAGCCACCCAGGCCCCCCCCCCTTTTTTTTTTACAGATTTTATTTATTTATTAGACAGAGATCACAAGTAGGCAGCCCTTTTTTATCATTAGGGTAGAGGGTGCTATTAAAGTTGTCTTTAGAAAGTAGGTCAGTGATTTATATTTCAAGATGACAAATTTGGGGGCACTGAATGAGAACATGTTATTTGGGTTAGTTGAACAGCTCCAGATATAATTATGTATTTATAATGCCAATTAGGGACCTAGAAACCTATTTGGGATAGGTCAGAGACCTGGGTGTGATATCTGAGTCTTTGCCAGGTATTCCATCTAGAATTTCCAGGATAATATATATATATATATATATATATTTTTTAAAGATTTTTATTTATTTGACAGATCACAAGCAGGCAGAGAGGCAGGCAGAGAGAGAGAGAGGAGGAGGCAGGCTTCCTGCTGAGCAGAGAGCCCGACGTGAGGCTCTATCCCAGGACCCTGGGACCATGACCTGAGCCGAAGGCAGAGGCTTTAACCACTGAGCCACCCAGGTGCCCCAGGATAATATATTTTGAACAAATTTCAGTGAGACCTGGATAACATGTCTTATTACATTTCCCTCCATTGAGCTGCCACTTCTTAGTTCACAAAGCCATTAACAGCAAAATATCAGGGTACTTCTCTCCCATTTTCTGAGATATATATTTCCTGTTCTTTCTGGTGACATAGGCTAGTCATTTGAAAAGAAAAAAAGTCAAGCAATCCAAAGTCAGACTTTTTTTTTTTCCTTATTTTATAGGTGCAATACATGCTTTCCAGTGAAAATTTAGAAATTACGGATGAGGTAAAGAAGAAAATGCAAATTACACCAATAGTGCTGATTAGAGATAGTCATTTTGGTTCTATAACCTGTTCTACTCAATAGGTCACGATCATCTTTCCGTATCATTAACTGCTTTCTAAGACTGTTTTTAGTAGCTACACAATGTTCCAGGGATGCTGTGTCAAGATTTACTTAACTGGTGACTCGCTTTTGGACAGTAAGGTGTTTTTCTCTTTTTTTTTGTTTTCATGATTGTTGACTAGTCTGTAACGGTTGTCCTTAGAGACATACTGTAATTATCTCCGTAAGATAAATTTACATAGGCAGCTCTTCTGTTTCTTTCCATCTCTTTAAGATGCAGCTCTAACTCTCTCTGGTTGCTCACCTCTTTCTCCTGCTGGCAGAGCAGAACCTTGGGGACAAAGAGTAGACGTCTTCTCAGAGTGCCAGAGAATGAAGAAGAGTCTCATATGTTGAAAACATGATGTTAAATTTATTTGAACTACAGTAATAGTAATGGTATAGCTACCACCATTTAACTGTTTATTGTGTGTCATACCCTTTTGTTACATGTTTTACCAATTTGATTTCATTGAACCTTCACAACAGTCTCATGAGAAATGTACTACTATACTATCCCCATTTACAGACCAGAAGACTGAGGCGTGGAAAGTCAAATGAACTCAAATTGTTGCAGCCAGGATTGGAACGTTGGTCCGTTGCCAGCCCTTTTACTCTTAACTAGTGCTGTACTGCTGATTATGGAATCTGAGCCTCGTCCCTTGAATCTTATGTTTCCTCATTTATAAAATGGGGATATTAGTCCTCAGTTGAGACCATCGTAAAGGTTAAATGAGGTGAAGCATCTGGCACAAAATCACAGCAGCCAGCTACTCTAATGACTAATTATTTTCACCTTTTGTAAGATAGGACCCATATGGAAATTTAAAAAATTGTCTTGGTGCTGTCTTTGCATAGAGTCTCTGGCTTTCTGACTGGAAGTGAAACATATTAACACTTATCTCTAGAAATTAGACTGAAGCTTGTACTCTGGCCAGTATTATATTGACCTTAGTCCAGATGTCTTGGTTTTAAAACTTGTCAATCACAACATTCTGTACTTTCTTCAGGACTGTCTTGTCGAAGGCCATTATGAAAGTGACATATATAGGGACCTCTCTCATGCCAACCCCAGCCTCACCACCCACAGGTGCACACCATCAGTTTCTTGAGCAGGCACCTAAGTAACTTCTAACAGTGAGTTCTTCTTTGACTCTAACGTAAATATCTCTTGCAGTACTGTTTATATAAAAGTTGTCTTTTGTGTAAACGTTAATTTGGAGGAAGGTGAGCTCCATTCTCTGGTCATGATTTAGGCCTGTTCCCTTTTTTAGGGGTTTATTGCCCCCACTTTACTCCAAAATTGGTACCTCTCAGCAAACTTGAACCCTTGGCCAGTTCTGAGGAAAACAATGGCATGAGCATCCCAAGGCCATATGTAGGCTGCATTATCTTGGGATCCAGGTCAAGGGAACTCTTCTCTCTCCTTACGTCTGCTGAATTTCTGAAGTCATTTTAGTCCTAACAACCCAGGAGAGGCCATTTGCCCTGGAAAAGAATCCAGAGTTGGGGACTGGTAGGATATTTTGTTTCTTTCGAGTAGCAGTACAGATACAATCCTTTCTTCATTAGCTCAGTCAACAAATATTTAGTGGACACCATCTGCGTACTAGGGCATTGTTGTGGGTACTGGGAGCGTAGCTCCAAACAAGATAAAGTTCTGACTCTTGTTTAATTTGTCTGCCCTCTAAAATATAAAGTGCACAAGTAAACAAACTGACAGGATACGCTTAGATAAAAGCACCAGGATGGTCATAAAATGAGACTGACAGTGATGGATAGTGGTGAGTAGAAGTAAGTGTAGATTATGTCATCAGAGAATGCTTCTCTGAGGTGCTGAATGACCTTATATTCTGGGCTAATACTTGGTGACCATGGTTTTTGAAAATTGTAAGCTATCACTTGATGGAGAGACTCTTTGCTGGATCATATTTTTTTTCCTTTCTGTTTTCATGGGCAAAACCTTTTTTACTCACTGTAGTCATGACCACCCAGAACCTTAGTGAGTTTGGCGAGATAAAATCTATCCCCATATGGCAGGCAGACTGAGGTTTTAAAACACATAAACCTTATCAAATCACTCTTATCCCAAATTTTCCAGTGGCTTCCCATGTCACTCAGAATATAATTTTTTAGAAAGATTTATTTTATTTACTTGAGAGAGATTGAGAGAGAGAGAGTAGACACATGAGCAGGGGGAAGGGGCAGAGGGAGAGGGAGAAGCAAATTCCCCACTGAGCCGGGAGCCTGACACGGGGCTCATTCCTAAGACCCTGAGATCATGACCTGATCCAAATGCAGATGCTTAACTGACTGAGCCACCCAGGTGCCCCATCATTCAGAATATAATTTTAACTCATTAATCGTGTGTGGTCAGGCTTCTGCCTACCTTGTCAGTCTCCTCTCTGTGCTTAAGCTTCTCTGGTCTCAGATTCATCTTACACACTGAGCACTTTCCAGCCATAGGATTTTCCATTACTGTTCCTTTGGAGTGTCTTTGCTTCAGATCTTTATGTATCTATGTGGTCATCTGCTTCTTCTCATCTTCAGGTCCCCTCAGAGAAGTCCTTTGACCACCTAAAGGACTGATTTAACGTCTTAAGTAGCCATCCCTTCTTTCCCCGCTTTATGCCATTTCCTGTTTTAGTTGTGAAAGTACTTTGTACCCTCTGAATTCCCTGGTGGAAGTTGAGTAAATAATATCAAATGTGCCTTCAAAGAGTCCAGGTTGACCGCTTGCCTTGTATTCTCAAAGTGCCTCTGAGTGTTCACAGCCTCAAGCATCCCTTGGCTCTCTTCAGATTTGTTTTAAAGATTTCACCTTGGACAGATCATGTGTGACTGCTCTAATTGGATCGTGACCCAGTCTTCCTTTTGGGTAGCTCAAGAAATGGGGTAAAAAAAAAAATCAAGCATCAGAACTAAGAGTTGATTAATGCTGTTACCAGCTTCCTCCTTGCTTCTCATCCCTCTGCCTGTACTCTTTTTGTTGGATCTCTTTCTCTATCTTTTTACTTTCTCGAATGGAAGAAAGGGAAGAAAAATCTAAAGTTTCTAAATCTCTGTCATAAGTAGCACCAAGCAGGAGGTCCCCATCTCCTTGGCTTGGCTAGTTAACCTATATCAATTGATTCCTTTCCTAATCTTCACACCTAGAAGAAATGGATTTATAGCTCTTAAATCAACAAGGTTATTTACTTATTTTTTTCTTTAAAAAGAGAGATTTTTGACTCAGAGTATATCTGCTCCATACTCTCTCATTTGAAGGTACCCATTATAAGCCTCAGAATTAATTACAAAAGACTTAATTTTCATTTTCCTCTGAAAAGATTAAAAACTATTCTCCCACCTTTGTTCACATTATAGGCCTCTGTGTATTGTATGCTGACAGAGTGTTCATTCTGGAACCACATCTCTTGTTTTTCCAGGGGATACCCCCAGGGCATAATTTCTGTAGAAGGTTTTTCTGCAACACTGTAGTGACTTTTTACAAGATTTAATATCAGTTTATTTGGGTAGTTCCATGTGGATAAATGGGTCTTAACAGGAATTCAGCCAATAAAACACAATGCTTCCCATACAGCGTCTTAACTTTTAGGACTGGAGTCTTGCTAAATAGAATTTAAGTCTCAGAGTCAGTCTCTTATCTGTGTCTCAGGCTCTCTGTGTTCTCCAGAAAGGCAGTCATTCTTCGAAGTTTAATTTAGGAGTGGGCAGAGAGAGAGAAGGAACAGCATCACAGCTATCTTTGTACACGCAGATGACCCATTTGGCGACATGCAAGCACTAGAGATTCATTGACCCACATCTTTTCCTCCTTCTCCTGCTGTGTACAGGCCATTTAGGGATCTGGTACCACAGTTACTACTAAAATCTGTTGCCGAATGCAGAAATCTCCATCCCTGTGGACTTCTCAGTTGTAGGAAATTAGCTCATGACCTAGAGGCAGAGAGCCCTGTGGCTGTGCTTTCAGTGCTGGAATTCTTGGAGGTGGCAGTGGAATGAGAAGGGTCCTAGAGGATTCAAGAAAATCCTGAAAATCCTCCACCTCAAACACCAGCTGGCCTGTGGTGTTTTCCTGACTGGACACCGTCCCTTTCACTCCTTGGTAGTTTCTACGTTTTAAATAAATAATAAAATTGGGATGCCTCCGTGGCTCAGTTGATTAGCATCTGCCTTCTGCTCGGGTCCTGATCCCAGGATCCTGGGATCGAGCCCCAGGGCAGGCTCCTTGCTCAGTAGGGGGCCTGCTTCTCCCTTTCCCTCTGCCTCTCCCCTTGCTTGTGCTCTCCTGCTCTCTCTCTGTCAAATAAATAAAAAAATTTTTTTTAAATAATAAAATTAAAGTTCTTTCTGTGTCAGAACCTTTACTCTGTTTTCCTATCAAGTTGTTTTTTAACAGTATTTTTAATCTGTTTTGGGGGAACATCTACAGCTTAAATTTACTGAGGGCAGAAGTTAAAGGAACTTTGACCAGTGTGGGAAAGGCAGAAGCCCATGGGAGAGCCCCTGAAGACAGCAGGTGCTCTGTCGGCTGTTTGCTGCTAGCTTTGTAGAACAGCAAGAGCCCACCCCTGCCCTGGAGTCATGGGGCCATAAACAGGACATGCTGCAAGACCTGGAGGTCTCACTTTTGTTCCTCTGCTTCTCCACTGGAATGGCCAGGCTGAAGCCATTTGCCAGGCAACCCTGGACATAATAGAAGCAAGAGAACTCCTCCACTGGCTCTAAATCTCCTTTGCTTTTTTTCCCCTCTGTGGTCTCTTCACTTAGCTTGAGGCTTACTAGTTTTGGATAGGAAGAGAAAAAGTGTACTAATTGGAAATATTGTGAGAGCTTTACCAGTGCAGCTCTAATCAGATAACGTTGTTACAGTAGAAGGCCCTGGCATCTGTCAGAGAGCCCCATGTCCCCTGATTACTTGGGGGGAAGAGAGGTAAACTCCATTAGGCATCAGCACGGACACTGAGTCTTGGTGAGGCACTCTGCCAACCATGAATGCAGCTTATCTTAATGCCATCCTTTGAGTTGGTTTTAGTTAAGTACTTTGTAGACACAGTGCCTCCGCTCTGGGCCAGACAGGCTGCTTTCTGGCATGAAGGAGGGAAGACCCGATCCTAGCTGCTTAAAGCAGAAAGGGAATTTATTTTGATATGTAGCTGGAAAGCCCAAGCATGTTCTGACTTCAGACTGGCCCGAGTCCTGTGGCTCACATCATGTCTGCAGGACCCTGGTATCCCTACATCTTTCGATTCTGCTTTCCTTTAGGCTGGTGCCATTCTCAGATGGCCTCTTCCCTCGAGTTGGCAAGATGACTTGAGGCCAAGAGTTTGAACTGAAGCCCCGAGTGTGGTTCTCATTGGCTTCTTGTTGAGTCATATGCTCGTCCTTGAGATAATCCTTGAAGCTCGCCTGGCCTGAACCCAGAGTGGAGTCAACAGCATACAAAATAAATGTTCTGAAAGTCTGGGAGGGATGCTTTCCCAGAGGAATATTAGGGTGCTATAAATACAGAAGAAGGGGGGATAGCTGCCAGGAGGCCAAGGCAACAAGATTCCTCCACACTGGTCTGAGCAAATTGAACAGGGTCATCCAAGGAAGAGAAAGGGTTCTGCCTCCCAAAAGCCTCATGGTTCTTCTCCACATTTGGATAAGTTAATGTGGGCTATCACGGTTTTTTCTTTCTTTTTTTTTTTTTTTTTCAGAGTATGTTTTAATAAAGTTACCCTGGAAATTCACATTTGGAGAGGAACAAACAAAGAGAGTTTTGAAGCCTCGGGGCCCACCAGAATTGGGCAGACTGTGGGCAGCCTGAGAATAATGTTTGGGAGTCAAGTGCCTAATGAACAGGGAATGGGGCATCAGGTGGGTGTCAGGGTGAGATGACACTACCTCTGCTGGGACAAACTATAAAAAATAAACGCAGAGCCTTGTATGAGAACTATTAGGTAATGCAACAGATCCGTTGGTTCCCCAGCCGACGATTGCTTGTCTTACAGCCTGGCCAGTATGAAAGCTAGTTGCCGTCTTCCAAAGCCTGACTCTTTCATCTTATAATACTGAGGGTTTGGGAGACTACATCCGGTAGACCTTATTTTGAATCTGCCCATGTCTAGTATAGCGGATTAGACTACAGGGCTTGGCAAACTTTTGTAAAGGGCTAGACAGTAAATATTTTAGGTTTTGCAGGCCACGTGGGGTCTGTGTTGCAGATGCTTCTTTTTTGTCTTGATTTTTACAACCCATTGATAATGTAAAAACCATTCTTAGCTCATAGGTCATACAAAAACAAGCCGAGGACCACAGTTAGCCGAGTCCCAGTGTAGGTTCCTGGGTTCTAGTCTTGTCTGGATGGTTTGTGAATTCTGGGCATTTTAAGCGCTCAGAGACTCACTTGCCCCAATTTTCTCTTCTACGGAGTGGGTCCAAGCAGTGTACTCACCTCATGGGGTTATTGTAAGGATTGCTGAGAAAATACCGGCTCTTTGGAATCATGATGTTGGTCCTTTACTACTGCTGAGCATATTCTTGGGGAAATGGGGCTGAGCTTTCAGAGTCTTTGTAATTTCCATTGTTCTTCCTCTTTTGATGCCTCCTGTTTCTCTGTTTTGGGCAACTCTTCATCAGGTTTTGGGAACTTGATGCCAATCTCAGTTTCGTTTCTGGTGTGTTCAGGAAGTGACCCACATTGTAATCCATATTTGGCAGTAACCGAAATAAATTGGCTTGGTTCATTATAAAAATGCAGAATATGTATTTGTTCTGCTTCCAGCCTGAAAATTCCCTTCATGTCCACTTTTTTACTATATTCCAGTTTATCAGCCTATCAAGGCCTCTTATTAAAGGCAAAAGGAGAATTGTTTTTTCCTGCTTTATCAGAAAAAAAATGTCAGAATTGTGGATTTTTTTTTAAGATTTTATTTATTTATTGGACAGAGAGAGAGAGAGAGAGATCACAAGTAGGCAGAAAGGCAGGCAGAGAGAGAGGGAGAAGCAGGCTCCCCACTGAGCAGAGAGCCCGATGCGGGGCTCCATCCCAGGACCCTGGGATGATGACCTGAGCCGAAGACAGAGGCTCAACCCACTGAGCCACCCGGGCGCCCCTGGAATTGTGGATTTTTGTTTGTTGAACTTGATGGATAGATTGAAATATTTGGAAAAGGACTAAATTTTTCCCCTAAATCTCTGCCCTGCTGCTGTAATTTGTACAGGCAAATTATGATGGAATGGATAGAAATCATATCACTTCTCAGGTGCGTTTTGTCCTGCAAGCAGGTACCTTGTTCAGGTCTTTGCTCTGTTGTCACTTTCTCAGTGAGGCCTCCCCTGACAGCCCTTCTCCCATCCCAGTTTTTCATTCTAGTTTTATCTGTAGTACTTTTCTCATTCTAACATACTATATAATTGGTTTACCATGGTTTCTTTTTGTCTATCTCTCCTTGCTAGAATGAAAACTCTATAAGGGCAAGGTATTTGTCTTTGCTCTTATGTATTCCCAGTGCTTAGAATGGCATCTGGTACATAAATAAATACTCATTGAATGAATGAATGAATGAATGAATGCTTTGATTCCTATATTGGAATATTAACTACATCCTATTCTTTCTGGCCTAGAAGTCATGGGACTTGGGTTTGAATATTGACTGTGCCACAAATTGCGTCTGTCTTTGAGCAAATCATTTAATCTCTGAGCTGTGTAGTTTTCTTATCTTTAAAATAAGGGGTTAGAGTAAATGATTGCTAAAGTTCCTACTAGGTCTGTAGTTCTATGATTATAATCTCTGGTTAAAAGAAGCGATGTACTGCTATTAAAATTGCCACAGATATTTCCTAAAAGGTTTGAATTTCATTGGTGGGCAAAGTGGATTGAAAGAGGGTTTCAGAAAAAGTTTTCAGAGGCATGCTCTGCCTTCCCTAAAACAGTTCTCAGTATTCTAGTATGGTTGCTTTCAAGCACCTTTCCATCAGCCCTTTTAAGATAATGTCCTCTTGTCTGGATAGGGTTTCCGAGTCCTGCAGACTCTGGCCCTGCCTGATTTCCTCCATCTTCATGCTGCCTCTTTGTCTAGGCACTGCGTTTCAGTCTTTCTGATTCGTTTCAGTCTTTCTGATTTATTTGTTTCCCTTTCTCGAAGGAATGATGGGTTCCCCAGCTTCAGTCCACTTACTATTTCTGTTCCTTCCACCTGGTGTCCTTGGTGCCTTCCCTATCTCCCTTTGTTTGGCCACTGCCTACCTATACTTTAGGTCTCAACACATAGTGGGTCTGGACTTAGGGAGGGATTGGCAACAGGGTTCCAGTTTCACTGGAAATCTCACTACCTAAAATGTGGAGACAGGAGAGGGCCGAGTTTGCTCAAACTGTAGCTAGTCTGGGTTGGCTGGAGCAGCTCTGCAATAAGCATGCTAGGGTTTTGGGGCTTAGATTGTGGAAGGCTTGGGTGCCACAGTGAAGAGTCTGTCTTTCTTCACTGGGTACTGGGAAGCCACTGTAAGCTTTTTGAGCAGCATGGTGACGTAATAAAAATTTAATGAACTAAACAATACAGATACACCTCAAACAGCATTGAAAACATCATTTCCCTAATCCCTAATGCATACTTGTGGGGGAGAGGATAGGGGTAAATGCTAGGGTTCCTGTTTTGTACATGGGAAAAGCTGGGATACATAGTGATTAAAGGACTTATTTTAGGCGTCATGGAAAAGCAGTATTAAACCAGTAAGTGTTTTTAATATTAGATAGAATGGTGGTCTGCAAGACCCATGAATGCTGCCAATGGCTTCGTTCATTTTTCAAACAGGTAGTGAGGTGAATAGTTGTGTTGAGTGTTGAGAGGCAGTCCATCAGAGGTGACTCATGGATGCTTCTGGAAGCTTTGGCAGAGGTTTGGATTCTGTTTAGTAGATAATGGGCCACTTTGGCGGGGTGTATACAGGTTGCTTCTTTCTATCATTTACTGCTTAGAACCCCTCCTGGCCCCCCCATTGTACCCATGTATAATGGTCCTGCCCATTTGCCTTTCCAGCCTCCTCTCATACCATCTTTGCATTTTCCAGCCATCAGGCCTCTTCTTCACCCCTTTTGATGCTCACGTGCCTCCCACCCTGAGCTTTGGCACACATAGTTCCTTCTGATGCAGCACTCCTCCACCTTCCTTCCACTTGCTATTCCTCCTTCCAATCTCAGCTCAAGTGTTATTTCCTCTGGAAGCTGCCCCTGGCTTCCCAGTGTAGTGACCTTTTGCTGTTGCCTCTTGGTCCATTGCCCAGCCATTCTGGCACATGGCTGGGGCCAGCATCGAGGAAATAGGGGGTTTGGTTGGTGCATTGCTGGATATTGTTTTCTAATTGTTCCCTCAAGTGGAACGTTGTGCATCATTTTAGGAAGTTGTAGATTGCGCAAGAGGTGCCTTTCAGAAACTACTCTGCTTGGAAGGGTGGTGATGGTGAAAGTGTACTTGGTGTGTAGGAGGAAGGGGATGAGCTAAGAGTTTCCGCCAGGAACAACTCTTGTCATCTAAAGCCGGGTTTGGAGGCTGCTGTTCATGTGTACACCCTCGGTGAATGGTCATATGTCCCTCTCCCTACCCCCATGCTTCTCCTTTTTCTCTTGTTCTTGCAGTTTTATAAAAGCAGAAACTAAACCCCAAAGGAAGGAATTGCCTAGTTGAGGGTTGTAAGAGAAAAGAAACCCAGGTCTGATTACAACCCAGGCTTCTTTACCCACCGGGCCGTTGCTGGTGTGTATTTGCTTTTTGAAGCCCAGCAGCCTTTGACAGCTACCTGGGTATATCAGCTGCCCTGTTTAGGTCATTCTATTTCTTCCCAAACTGGAATGCATTGAAGAGATGCCTTGAATATGTTTGGCAGAAAATCCAACACACCTCATTAGTTTGGTCACCTTTCCTGCTGTGTTACTGTTTAAGCAGTGACTACTGTCAGAAGTGACAACTTTGGGTTTTTTTAGAGGCATCTGTTAATGGTCTCTCCCCACCCCCCGCTCTCACTTTGGAGATTTCTTGTCTGCATTTTGGAGCCTTCTTATAACTTATTACAACTTAGACTATAAGGTCCACTTAAATTCTGACCTCGATAGGCATGTGACTATATCCTAAATTGCCTGGGTGACTCAGTGGGTTAAAGCCTCTGCCTTTGGCTCAGGTCATGATCTCAGGGTCCTGGGATCGAACCCCACATCAGGCTCTCTGCTCAGTGGGGAGCCTGCTTCCCTCTCATTCTCTACCTGCTGCTCTGCCTCCTTGTGATCTCTGTCTGTCAAATAGATAAATAAACTCTTTAAAAAATATATATCTAAGTTGTCTGTGTAGTGACTGGAACATAATAACCACTCCATACATGGTCATAAGGAGAAATGTCTTAATTTATAGTATATTGGGCAGGCACACCTTCCCCCATTTTCAGCAGTCCTGGTAGTGATTCTTTGAGGCTGAGGTAGTGATTCTTTGTACCTGTGAAATCCTCAGCAGGATCTGTTCCATGCGCTGTAGGGAGTGACATGAGCCGTAGGAGCACATTTATAATCGGCTTCACAGCTGCTTATTCCCTTGCTTGAATTCACTGGCTTGAGCTGTGGGATATACAGTGTTAAACGAGCTGGCTTGATCCACTGTGGCACATCTAAAGGTGGTACCTTGTTATCTTCCTATTACTCTTGATTGTGAGCTCTGAGGGGGACTGTGCTTATCTCCCCATTGTTTGCTACAGTGATTCAGAGAACAGTGGGTACAGAATAAATAACTCTAGAAAATCCAGACTAAATGGATAAAGGATGAATACATTCATCCTAACTTAAAGGTTGGGGTGCAGAGCTGGGAGGTTGCACAACTTATTCACGTCTGTTCTCTGTGACTCATTGGAGTCTGTTGCCTCCCCTTCTCCCTCCCTCTCTCTTTATTTTGGGCTTCTCTTCCTTTAAACTGCCATCAGAAGGCCAAGCTCTTTTTCTTTTCTAATCCTTTACTTTGTGCTTCATTCCTAGACTTGCTTGTGGTGTCAGCTTAGTAATTTCCTGACTTTCCATGACTCTCCTCAGGAACCTGGCATTGTGTTCTCATATGCTTTGACCTTCCTCGGTGGTGTCTCTTTGCGAACTGAGGGGGTCTTTGGATCAGGGTGGGAGGAAAGTGGGGGCTATGGCAGAGAGAGATGGAAATGATGCTGGTTCATTTCTTGTTCCAGTCTAAGCAAGTGTCCAGACCTCCATCTTATATGGCTCCGATCCTCTCTGAGGAGGAACACTGGGTCTCCGATGGAGCTCTGGGCAGAGAATGTGTGTTTGTATGTAGGATTCAATCATCAGCTCACTGTAGGGACTGCTTCCTTTGTGAGGCATCTTTGATTGCAAGATGGGTGACTGTGTGGCTTAGTTGGTTGGAGTGCTGGGCTAATTGCTTTTTCTTTCTTTTAAAGATAATTTTCAGGACATAGTTTTGATTCTTTTCTTTGGTCTTGAGCTATGGAATTTCCGTAGAAACCTTTTAAATTGTGTTTTACATGTCATCCAGTTCTACGTCCTGTCATCTTGAAGTTTTATCGGTGATTCCAGTGTTGCCCTGGGGAACAGTGATGGTTATAATTAATATCTGCTGATGACGCTTTATGTGCCAGACCTTCTGTAAATCCTGTATACACTCTCATTGAATTCTCGAAACAGCCTTATAAGGTAGTGATAGTATCACTGTTGGCACCATCTCCATTTTATAGGTGAAGAAACCCATGAGATCCATTTGGAAAGATATTAGATGCTCCTTTTTGTTAAAACCAACAAAAAGAAAACAAAAAACGTAATCATAAGGTACTATGATTCAGTACCTTGCCTGAATCATAGCATATTTTCGAGGCTGCTGGCTAAGGTGTAAGATTCAGTACAGGGACCCCCTCCGCCCGCCCTTTTCTTTTTTAGAACTGTTACCAAGGAGATATATTGCCTTCCAAAGGCAAATACGATGAAGATTTCCCTCTGCTTTTGGCTACTCTTTTGTTTGAAGAATGTTACCATTCCAACTGTTTTCCTTACAGGGAAGAGGGATAAAAATGTCTTGTCATGAACTCTTGTGGCTAGAGTGTTCCAATCTCTCAGGGAAACATTGCATTCCTTAAAAATGAATTCAATCCATGCCATTCCTATTCATCTGTAATGCCAGCCATTGGTAAGGGTGTCCATATAAGCATTTGCCTTCTATCTGTTGAGACTAGAGTGGATGTGGGTTAGATTCAGTCACCTTGTGGGAAGTGGATAAAATTGGACTGAAAAAATGGACATCAAGAAGGGTCTGTTCCTTCTTAAATCCCTGGCAGCTCCAGAGGTGATGAGCATTGAGAAAAACTTTTATGTTATCTTCTATAGGAATGAGGCATTTGTTCACAACAAACGTCCAGGAAATTTTCTTTTTTTATGGAAATGACTACAGTTTTGTCGCTCATAGCCCAGTCCCATTATCACTGCTAAGAAGGATATACATGAATGTGTTGAAGTTGCAATTTCTCAGATTTCTTTTGATTCTTGTAGTCTTATTTTCAGAACATCCTTTAATAGAAATATAGCCAAATGGGAAGATTTAACACATTTAAAGTTTGGCCACCTTTTGTTTTTTCTGACCTTAGTTTTAGTAGAAAGTCTCCTGTGAAGTGAAATTGCTAAGGTCTGGAGCTGGGTGGAAGAGAGAAAAAGGAATTTTTGTCCTTAACTGAAGGGCCTTTAGAGTGCTTTGTGGATTGAAGTTTCTCTGTTTTATTAATAAGTAGGTATTGGAAAAACATTTTGTTAGCTTTGTTGAGCTATAATTCACATGCCAGTGCCCTGGAAATTTAGAATGATCTCAGGGACACCTGAGGAGACAATAGACTGAGTCAAAGACAGGTGAAAATGTTCCTAGACTTTACTTTTTGGTTCAAATTAGGAGACCTAAACTTGAGTTTGACCCTTCCTTCTCTAAGCCTTAGTCCCTCACCTGTACGATAGAGGTAATAGTACATGGGCCTGCTTCCCAAGGCTGCTTTGAGGATTCAGTGAGCTAATAGAGCGTGTAAAGTACTGAACTGGCACACCCTCAGTAAACGGTAGCTGGTGTAGACCCTTAAACCAGCTTCAGAGATGGAGTCATTGAATTTGGGAACTTTATTTTTCTGGCCTATATGGAAGGGGTGTGTGTGTGTGTGTGTGTGTGTGTGTGTGTGTGTGTGTGTGTGTGTGAGAAAATGCATGAATAGTTAATTGAATTGAAAATGCATTGTCTTATGTTAGGGAAATAAATTAGGTATCTATGGGACCAATTTAACCTAGAGTTACCAATATAATACAGGATGCTCAATTCAATTTGAATTTCAGATAAAGAACAAAAATTTGGTAGTGTAAGTCAGTCCCCAAATATTTGTTGGTTACCTTAACTTCAGCTGGTTGTCTTTTATTTTTATTTGTGAATTCTGGCAACCCTAGTATAACCCTGTTTTTTCCTGTTTGAAATCTTTTGGCTACCTTTATGATTACTACAAGTGAGGCAAAGGATTTCTAATAGGGTGTAGGGATATGACTTTTTTTTTTTCATTTCTCCCATAGCCTCATCCTTTGTTGTTGCTAGGAGAAACCTGGCCTTTTGTGAGTAGCCCCATCATGTACCAAAACACTGGTTGCATAGCAGCCAAAAATCTTTGTTGAGAAATAAGCATAAGAAAATCTCTGTGATAGCACTTTTTCTACTTCATAGTATTGCTGAGGAGGAGGTTGGGAATGGAATCTTAAATGTCTGTCTGTGATGTTCACTTTTCACCTTGGGGCTCCACAGGTGGGAACTGTGTTCTCAGGCTTCAGTAGCCTTTCAGAAGCCTTAACCTGTGCAGGACTCCAGCAACGAGCACCCTTGTATGCAAATCTAGGGAATACATGAATACCAAAGGAATGAAAATCCTGCTCCTTGATAACTGAGGAATGTGTAGTTTCATAGAGAGATAGGATCAGCATGTATCAATAATTGCAGTAGTTTAGTGAAACAGAGTCACAAAGGAAGTGCTCAACACTGGTAGGTGCTTTCCATGTATTATTACAGTAATCCTCACAGCAGCTCCATTAGCAAGATCCTATGATTATCCCCATTTTCCACATTAGGAAATTGAAGCTTAAAATAATGGACTGAAGCCTGGAATCACACACAGGTTGGTCTGATTTAAAAGCCTCTGTTCTGTCTTTTCTCTTGCATCAAAAATTGCATGTATAGGTTGAATCACATGAAATTACCAATATTTTACCAATTCTTTTTGACCTACAAAAATGACAGTTGCATAGAGAGTTCAACCTAGTCCAAAGAATTATGTGGTATACAGATGTACAAACACACACACACACACACACACACACACACACACACACACACAACTCAATTCACCATTATTATATGCGACTTGCTAGTTACACCTGACTTACTGAGACTGGCTGGGGTGAATGAGATATGTGGACCTAGTTTAAGGCTTATCAGAGACGCTTCTGGGAAATTAGTTTTCATTTCTTCACATGTTTACTCACCCACTCACTCAATAGCTCACTCATTGAAAAGAAGCTCACAAAATTCTGCCAAGCATTATATTAAGCATAATTTTTAGCAGTCACCCCCCATCTACTTTTTATGATAAAAAATTTTCCTCCTCCCTGTTGGTAGTGAATCCTCCTCTCACCCCTAGATAACTACTGATCTATTTTCTGTATGCTGGCCATTTCTGGGTATTTCATAGAAATGGAATCATGCAACATGTGGGCTTCTGTGTCTGGCTTCTTTCACTTAGCCTAATATTTTTCAGGTTCGTCCATATAGCGTGTGTCACTAGTTCCTTCCTTTCTGTTGCTGAGTGGTATTTCATCGTATAGATACACTACATTTTGTGTTTCTCTTCATCATTTAACATATATTTGGGTCATTTCTACTCTTTGGCTGTTATGTACATCAATACTATGAATTTTCTATACAAGTTTTTGTGTGGGTGTGTATTTTCATTTCTCTTAGGTAATTCAGAGTGAAATTGTGGGGTCATGTGGCAAATTTACGTTTAATTTAAGCAGATATTTGAGAAAAGAGAGTGAAAAATGGCTTTATACAAAGGCTTAAAAGTAGAAATGAGGTTTGGGTTAGTCAGCTAGGCAGTGATGACCTAGAGTTAAAGTACTAGGACCCAGCAAGGGTAGTGAGGCAGATTTTCAACTGTGAGAGTGAAGAAGGGCAGCTGGAATTGGCCACAGAGATCCTGATGTCCATGAAGGCTAATGCTACTTCTCCTTTCATATTTGGCAGTGTGGTCAAAAGGCTTCTCTTTCCATTGTTGTTCATGGACCCAGATGTTGGAATACCATTTCATGATCTTCCAACACTGATAGTCCTTAACAGGAAAGTAGTGATGCCTCCTTCTAGAGTATCAGTTCTCAAATGCTGAGTCCCAGTTTCTGCTGAGAAGAATATAGACAGTATAAGTAATGAGTGTTTCATAAAACTAAATTTATTTAAATCAGAGGTCTGTGTCTTATCTTGAGAGTGTATCTTTCTTACTATTTTGGAATAGGTAAGACTTATTTGTCATATTAAGTGATAGGGAAATATATTTAAAAAAAAGATTTATTCATTTATTTGAGAGAAGAGAATATGCAAGTGGTGGGAGGGGGAGAGGGGGAGAGAGAGAATATTCAACCAGACTCCCCTGCCAGGCACAGAGCCTCATGTGGGCCTCAAATCCCACAACCCCAAGATCATGACTGGAGCTGAAATCAGGAGTCAGCCACTCAACTGACTGAGGCACCCAGGTGCCCCATGAAAGACATTTTTTGAATGATTGTGCTTACCAGAATAAAATAGTGGCAAATAAATTCTTGTGTGTGTCTGTGTCTGTGTTTAGTTTAAGTTGGTTGTTTAGATTCCCAAATCTGGAAACCACTGCTCCAGAGAAAGTTTTGGGAAGGAGGCTGTTGGAATCCATGGTGGCCCTCGTGTTTTGCCTCCTTCCTGGTTTTCTTCTGTAATTGTGGAGGGTAGACAACTGCAGTGAGGCCTGGATGAGACCTACTTAAAAGGTTAGTAAAAATCAAGAAAAGATCCTCACAAGCACACAACCCTGTTACTTACTTAGACATCTGACTCTGTAAATATATGCATTCGTTGGGCACATGCCACTATCAATTGCTTTAGTAGTGTGAGGAAGCCAGAATCAAGCTCAAGTTGGATTTCTTATACATGTTTGGGCTAACCAACAGTTGATTCTGTTCAGGGAAAGTGGTTGTTTCCTTTGGGTGCTGTGCAGAGGCCTGAGGTTCTGCACACAGTACTGTGGTGAGAGGTGTGGGGCAGGACGGCACCTGGTCCTGAGCGTGGAGGGAGCCCTCAGTCCTGCTCCAGAGTGCCCATTCTCTAGCATGGGGTTTAGAGAGTGGAATTTTTCTGTAATGTGATCTTGAAGTACACATAACCATTTCCCCAATTAGTAGTAACAATAGTGATGATGCCATGCATGACATTAATAGGAGTGAAGTGCATTGAGCCGAATACTGGGCCAAGTGCTTTCAGGCATGATGTAATCTGACCCTAGCAACAATTGTGTTAGAGAGATACGGTTATTCCATTTTTGTGTGAAGCAGTTTAGGGTCAGGAATGTTTAGTAACTTGTTCACTTAAGTTGCCACTGGATGAGAGATGTGGAGCTTACTGTCAGTAAGGGGACAAACTGGGATTCAATCTCAACCTGTTTTTTTTTTTTTTTTAAACCCAAGCCTCTCAGATCAGCACTTTCTATCCCAGATTTCATTTCCAGAGGCCCAGCACTTTGGATTCACCTTCCCTGCGGAGGTCTTGTGTATGCAGAAGAAGTCGAGGATGGATTCTGTGGGATGTGCTTAGCAAGGCCTGCCTGAGGCGGTCCATACAGCTCTGGTGTGTCTAACATGCTTTATTTGCTGCCCCTCTATGTACAGACGATTCTATTATTCAGCCTTGGGAAGTCTTTGCCCTGGCTGACCTCTTCACCCCTTTTGTTGATACATCCCCAGAATCTTCCAAGTTCACACCCGAGTTGCAACCCCTGGCTCCTGGGGCTGAGGATGGGATGTAAGCACCAGTCCTCCTGCTCATTGGTGTTTGTGGGCCAGAGGGTTCTGTTGGATCTTGTGCAGGTGGCTCCGCACACTTGCCTGCCCCCCACTTGCCTGCCCTTGTGAAATGGAAGCTATTTTTGTTATCTTCACTCAGTTCTTACAGGCCGTATTTTAAATGCTTTGCCATTTTCTCGTGAAGAAGGTAGATTGAAAATTAGAAATTCGAAGGTTCTTTTCATTTCTCCTTTAAGTTTAAGAATGTATTGTAGGACAACATTGGACTGAACAACAGTTGCCTCTCTTCTATTTGCTTAACTTTGGCTATGGTTTGAGCTGGTGAAATCCCATTCATCTAGCTGGTATAATTATGCTTATTGGTACTGAAAAACTTTCTCCCTTCCCTCTTCTTCCTTTCCACCCCCCCTCCAATTTAACATTTACCTTAGTTTTATCCTCAGCAAACAGTGAAATATGGCTGGCTTTAGTAAGTTTTGGTAAAATGGAGTCACTGAGGCATGCAGTGGTTGAGTTGTGCAGTATTTGGCTAGAATCAGACCTAGAAATCAGGTCTTTTGATTGCTAGCCCAGCTCATTTCCTTCTTACCGCTTTGTGGAACAGACTGGCCATTGACCGTGAGATCTGAGCACTGGGCAGAAACAGAGACCCCTCTTAGCTGGTGGTTGAGCTACATCTAGCATGGTCCATTTGTGTGGGACCAGTGTTATCCTCCAAGATGGACCAACCAGCCCCTTGAAGAAAGAAAAGTTCTTTCATCAATGCGGAGGGTACCCTGGCTCCTATGCACTGCTGGAAGTTTCTCGCACTGGAAGAGAGTTGAGGAGCTGCTTTTCTTACCATGGATGAACTCAGAACATATGTCATATCCATATTTGGCACATGACTTACTCAGCTTGTGTCCTTGTACTTGTTTAATTCTCTGGCACCTTGCCCATCAGTTAGTTGGCCCTTTTTTTTAGATAGGTGCCTATATGACCGGGTCTTCTGTTTTTAAGTCCTGAGCCTTGACTTTTACCAGAAATTTACAACTTTTCAAAGGACTTAGTTGAATACAATTGTATGAAATGACAGCGTTAAATTTTGTAGTGTAGACATGTTAAAATGGAACTTGATAAAGTGTGTGCTCAGTGTCCTTTTTGAATGGCCTTATTTGTGTGTTTTATCAGTCTGTGTTAGACATTTTTATTACTCTAGTTATCTGTATTCATTGTAGAATAGTTAGAAGATTCAGATAAGCAAAGGGGAAGAGGAAAAGAAAGGGAAAAAATTGTATACAGTAAATAAAAGCCCCTTGAGAGAAGTCAGGATGTAGAGGGCTTTGAACTTCCCAGGAGAGGTCGAGGCAGTTGGTGCAACTCATTATCATTCCCAGAATCACTCTTTTCTTCCTTATTCCAGACACTAGAGATCAAGACCGGTTGGGCTGTCTGAACACGTGCTGGAGGAAGTCAAAGTAACATTCATTTTGCTGCATTCTCTTATGAGCCCAGATGACTCTGGATCCAGAAGTCCTGCTTTTAATCTACCACCTACCATAGGTGGCTGTGAAAAGGGAAAATTACTCCTTTGGAGTCTCCTGATTATGCAGTTGCTAGTTCTCAAGCAGAAAGGTGGAAATGTAGAGTCCTCCTTCTTGGCTTACTCCTTCCAGCTCTGCTGGAGCTGTCCATTCATTCACTCATTAATTCTTTAATATTCATCTATCTATCCATTCAGTATCCGATACTATGCACCTGCTGAGCACCAGACATTGATTGCATTTGGTTCTGGAATACAGCATGAGTAAGACAAGTTCCTACTGTCATGAGTTTACATTGGATTGGTACGAGTTGTAGTATCATTACTGCCCTTTCAGCTTTTCCTTCTATGGCATGAACGTCTTCTTCTGTCCCCTGGAGTTGATCAGACTCCTTGGTTATGTCTTTGGAGCTCATTTCACCCTCAGACCCACAGCCAACATGAAACTTGATTGTCCCCAACAGGGAAGGTGAGGAGAAAGCAGCAGTTGGCTGGCTGAATTCTTCACAAAATGGAACTTCACTTTTGTTTGGGAGGTACAGAGGAGCAGATGACAGAGGGAGGGGTTCCTGGCTTTATCAGAGAGACAAAGCCTCATTGTGTGTTGTTGTTGGAACAGGTCCAAGAGACCGGTAGAGTTCTTTGGACAGGGCTGAACTAAGCTACCATGCCATAAAATAATAGCCGAAAGAATCAGTGTGGAATTTAGGGTAGTATCAAAGGGAGCTCTGTGTTACAGCTCTCTCCAGGCAGAGGGCAGGACTTCAGCCCTGGGTCAAGCCCTGTTGTTAACTTTGTCACGTATTAATCAACATGCCTTCTGTATCTTGTGTCTGTTCATACTCTTTCTTGGACCCTCTTAATCTCTTATTGCTGTCTCTTTAGGTCTCTCCCTCATTGTGTAGTCATTTCATTTATTAAAGAATTTTGATGCAAAATTTAGAATTTAGTGTCTGTAAATTCTCTTTCTTTTGAACTATGATGTAGTTAGTTGGGTGGATGAGCAAGTTGCAGGGATGGGGACATTTGACATAGAAAACCCAGTAAAGTTCCAGGAAACCATATTTCCCAACCTTTAGTCACTCACGTATTTCCATCGTGATTTTCTGTCACATAGATGTAACACCTATTCTATTGCTTACCTAATATATTTCTTTAAATGGGAGTACTTAGTCTTTTTGAAAGGACACTCTTTGTTTTAAAGGGGTATTTCATAACTTGGTCATAAATAAAGCACCCGTATAATTTGCTCAAAATAGAAGGTAATCATAAAAATCAATCTATCAACTCTAATGTTTATTTATGTGCTACCTAAAATGATTTTGTACACCACAAGGTTGTATGCTTGCCACACTTTGGGAAGTTCTTTTGTACATTGTACCAGCTTCCCCAGCATGTTCCTGGAGAGCCCGAGGAATAAATCTCCTGCCCAGTAACTTGCCTTCCCATCTCCCCTTCCTGCGCTAAAGTAAGTCACTAGATGATGACGTAAGTTGGTGTGTGTGAGCCCACGGGTAGTGTCACAGCTATGAGGGAAGGGAACATGTTTGCCTGCCCCTTTGTCCACGCATATGTGGCGCTGGCCCTTTGATGAACTTTGCTCTGAACTCTGGGTGCAGAGTAACATCGCCAGGGCTAAGGAGCAGAAGGTGCAGACACTGAACTGTGCAGTGGACCAAGCTGTCCACATGCCAGGGGATGTTTCCTGAACTTCTCAGCAGGTTTGCTCCATCTTGTGTGGCAGAGCAGAAGCTGGCACCAACAGCCAAGTTCACATTCCTAGCCTGCTCCTTCTGTGACATTGACAAGTAATTCCTTTCTTCACTTATTCAACAAATAAACATTGTGTGCTTTCTATTGCCAGCCATTGTTGTAGGTTCTAGGGATATACTCGTTAACAAAATGGGAGGGTGGTGGTGGGGGGGAGCATGTTTTGCAGAGCTTCTGGCTTTTCATGTGCTTAATGGGGGTAATAATGGCTGTCCCTCCCCTGGTTATTGTGAGGTTTCAGTGAGTTGCTGTATATTAAGTCTGCTTATTAGTATTAGCCTAGTGCCTGGCTTGGTAATTGCTTAATAAATGCTAGCTGCTTAATTATGTTGTTCAGGTGCCCAGTGTGGTACCAGGCTTTGAGCCCACTTCTGCTTTATCTTCAACAACATCCAACTGAAATTTTACCTCCTTATTGCTTAGAATTTTAGTAATTCTTTTCTTATGTTAAATTAGCCAACATATAGTACATCATCAGTTTTTGATGTAGTGTTGAACGATTCATTAGCCTTTAATTAATTCTTAAAACACCGTAGCCTCTAAAATGCGCCAACTTGGCTTGGAGCCTCCTTACCTGATCATAGGATTCTAAAATCCCCTGGTCACCCCCTGAAACAAGCTTGCTCATCACCTAGCTGCTATGAGTTGACATTCTCAGGCCCTGGATGACATTTTGTCCTCTCTCTCTCCCCTGCTCTCCTCTCTCCCACTTTCCCTCAATACCACCTCCTTACTCCTGTAGTATGAAGAAGGTTTGAGCAGAAAACCTGGCCCAGCCCTGCGCTCTTTAACACAAAGCTTTATTGCTGCATATGGGAGAAACCCACAATACCATGGTTGGTGTAAAACAGAGGTATTGGTAGAAAATGCATGAATAGTTAATTGAATTGAAAATGCATTGTCTTATGTTAGGGAAATAAATTAGGTATCTATGGGACCAATTTAACCTAGAGTTACCAATATAATACAGGATGCTCAATTCAATTTGAATTTCAGATAAAGAACAAAAATTTGGTAGTGTAAGTCAGTCCCCAAATATTTGTTGGTTACCTTAACTTCAGCTGGTTGTCTTTTATTTTTATTTGTGAATTCTGGCAACCCTAGTATAACCCTGTTTTTTCCTGTTTGAAATCTTTTGGCTACCTTTATGATTACTACAAGTGAGGCAAAGGATTTCTAATAGGGTGTAGGGATATGACTTTTTTTTTTTCATTTCTCCCATAGCCTCATCCTTTGTTGTTGCTAGGAGAAACCTGGCCTTTTGTGAGTAGCCCCATCATGTACCAAAACACTGGTTGCATAGCAGCCAAAAATCTTTGTTGAGAAATAAGCATAAGAAAATCTCTGTGATAGCACTTTTTCTACTTCATAGTATTGCTGAGGAGGAGGTTGGGAATGGAATCTTAAATGTCTGTCTGTGATGTTCACTTTTCACCTTGGGGCTCCACAGGTGGGAACTGTGTTCTCAGGCTTCAGTAGCCTTTCAGAAGCCTTAACCTGTGCAGGACTCCAGCAACGAGCACCCTTGTATGCAAATCTAGGGAATACATGAATACCAAAGGAATGAAAATCCTGCTCCTTGATAACTGAGGAATGTGTAGTTTCATAGAGAGATAGGATCAGCATGTATCAATAATTGCAGTAGTTTAGTGAAACAGAGTCACAAAGGAAGTGCTCAACACTGGTAGGTGCTTTCCATGTATTATTACAGTAATCCTCACAGCAGCTCCATTAGCAAGATCCTATGATTATCCCCATTTTCCACATTAGGAAATTGAAGCTTAAAATAATGGACTGAAGCCTGGAATCACACACAGGTTGGTCTGATTTAAAAGCCTCTGTTCTGTCTTTTCTCTTGCATCAAAAATTGCATGTATAGGTTGAATCACATGAAATTACCAATATTTTACCAATTCTTTTTGACCTACAAAAATGACAGTTGCATAGAGAGTTCAACCTAGTCCAAAGAATTATGTGGTATACAGATGTACAAACACACACACACACACACACACACACACACACACACATACACAACTCAATTCACCATTATTATATGCGACTTGCTAGTTACACCTGACTTACTGAGACTGGCTGGGGTGAATGAGATATGTGGACCTAGTTTAAGGCTTATCAGAGACGCTTCTGGGAAATTAGTTTTCATTTCTTCACATGTTTACTCACCCACTCACTCAATAGCTCACTCATTGAAAAGAAGCTCACAAAATTCTGCCAAGCATTATATTAAGCATAATTTTTAGCAGTCACCCCCCATCTACTTTTTATGATAAAAAATTTTCCTCCTCCCTGTTGGTAGTGAATCCTCCTCTCACCCCTAGATAACTACTGATCTATTTTCTGTATGCTGGCCATTTCTGGGTATTTCATAGAAATGGAATCATGCAACATGTGGGCTTCTGTGTCTGGCTTCTTTCACTTAGCCTAATATTTTTCAGGTTCGTCCATATAGCGTGTGTCACTAGTTCCTTCCTTTCTGTTGCTGAGTGGTATTTCATCGTATAGATACACTACATTTTGTGTTTCTCTTCATCATTTAACATATATTTGGGTCATTTCTACTCTTTGGCTGTTATGTACATCAATACTATGAATTTTCTATACAAGTTTTTGTGTGGGTGTGTATTTTCATTTCTCTTAGGTAATTCAGAGTGAAATTGTGGGGTCATGTGGCAAATTTACGTTTAATTTAAGCAGATATTTGAGAAAAGAGAGTGAAAAATGGCTTTATACAAAGGCTTAAAAGTAGAAATGAGGTTTGGGTTAGTCAGCTAGGCAGTGATGACCTAGAGTTAAAGTACTAGGACCCAGCAAGGGTAGTGAGGCAGATTTTCAACTGTGAGAGTGAAGAAGGGCAGCTGGAATTGGCCACAGAGATCCTGATGTCCATGAAGGCTAATGCTACTTCTCCTTTCATATTTGGCAGTGTGGTCAAAAGGCTTCTCTTTCCATTGTTGTTCATGGACCCAGATGTTGGAATACCATTTCATGATCTTCCAACACTGATAGTCCTTAACAGGAAAGTAGTGATGCCTCCTTCTAGAGTATCAGTTCTCAAATGCTGAGTCCCAGTTTCTGCTGAGAAGAATATAGACAGTATAAGTAATGAGTGTTTCATAAAACTAAATTTATTTAAATCAGAGGTCTGTGTCTTATCTTGAGAGTGTATCTTTCTTACTATTTTGGAATAGGTAAGACTTATTTGTCATATTAAGTGATAGGGAAATATATTTAAAAAAAAGATTTATTCATTTATTTGAGAGAAGAGAATATGCAAGTGGTGGGAGGGGGAGAGGGGGAGAGAGAGAATATTCAACCAGACTCCCCTGCCAGGCACAGAGCCTCATGTGGGCCTCAAATCCCACAACCCCAAGATCATGACTGGAGCTGAAATCAGGAGTCAGCCACTCAACTGACTGAGGCACCCAGGTGCCCCATGAAAGACATTTTTTGAATGATTGTGCTTACCAGAATAAAATAGTGGCAAATAAATTCTTGTGTGTGTCTGTGTCTGTGTTTAGTTTAAGTTGGTTGTTTAGATTCCCAAATCTGGAAACCACTGCTCCAGAGAAAGTTTTGGGAAGGAGGCTGTTGGAATCCATGGTGGCCCTCGTGTTTTGCCTCCTTCCTGGTTTTCTTCTGTAATTGTGGAGGGTAGACAACTGCAGTGAGGCCTGGATGAGACCTACTTAAAAGGTTAGTAAAAATCAAGAAAAGATCCTCACAAGCACACAACCCTGTTACTTACTTAGACATCTGACTCTGTAAATATATGCATTCGTTGGGCACATGCCACTATCAATTGCTTTAGTAGTGTGAGGAAGCCAGAATCAAGCTCAAGTTGGATTTCTTATACATGTTTGGGCTAACCAACAGTTGATTCTGTTCAGGGAAAGTGGTTGTTTCCTTTGGGTGCTGTGCAGAGGCCTGAGGTTCTGCACACAGTACTGTGGTGAGAGGTGTGGGGCAGGACGGCACCTGGTCCTGAGCGTGGAGGGAGCCCTCAGTCCTGCTCCAGAGTGCCCATTCTCTAGCATGGGGTTTAGAGAGTGGAATTTTTCTGTAATGTGATCTTGAAGTACACATAACCATTTCCCCAATTAGTAGTAACAATAGTGATGATGCCATGCATGACATTAATAGGAGTGAAGTGCATTGAGCCGAATACTGGGCCAAGTGCTTTCAGGCATGATGTAATCTGACCCTAGCAACAATTGTGTTAGAGAGATACGGTTATTCCATTTTTGTGTGAAGCAGTTTAGGGTCAGGAATGTTTAGTAACTTGTTCACTTAAGTTGCCACTGGATGAGAGATGTGGAGCTTACTGTCAGTAAGGGGACAAACTGGGATTCAATCTCAACCTGTTTTTTTTTTTTTTTTAAACCCAAGCCTCTCAGATCAGCACTTTCTATCCCAGATTTCATTTCCAGAGGCCCAGCACTTTGGATTCACCTTCCCTGCGGAGGTCTTGTGTATGCAGAAGAAGTCGAGGATGGATTCTGTGGGATGTGCTTAGCAAGGCCTGCCTGAGGCGGTCCATACAGCTCTGGTGTGTCTAACATGCTTTATTTGCTGCCCCTCTATGTACAGACGATTCTATTATTCAGCCTTGGGAAGTCTTTGCCCTGGCTGACCTCTTCACCCCTTTTGTTGATACATCCCCAGAATCTTCCAAGTTCACACCCGAGTTGCAACCCCTGGCTCCTGGGGCTGAGGATGGGATGTAAGCACCAGTCCTCCTGCTCATTGGTGTTTGTGGGCCAGAGGGTTCTGTTGGATCTTGTGCAGGTGGCTCCGCACACTTGCCTGCCCCCCACTTGCCTGCCCTTGTGAAATGGAAGCTATTTTTGTTATCTTCACTCAGTTCTTACAGGCCGTATTTTAAATGCTTTGCCATTTTCTCGTGAAGAAGGTAGATTGAAAATTAGAAATTCGAAGGTTCTTTTCATTTCTCCTTTAAGTTTAAGAATGTATTGTAGGACAACATTGGACTGAACAACAGTTGCCTCTCTTCTATTTGCTTAACTTTGGCTATGGTTTGAGCTGGTGAAATCCCATTCATCTAGCTGGTATAATTATGCTTATTGGTACTGAAAAACTTTCTCCCTTCCCTCTTCTTCCTTTCCACCCCCCCTCCAATTTAACATTTACCTTAGTTTTATCCTCAGCAAACAGTGAAATATGGCTGGCTTTAGTAAGTTTTGGTAAAATGGAGTCACTGAGGCATGCAGTGGTTGAGTTGTGCAGTATTTGGCTAGAATCAGACCTAGAAATCAGGTCTTTTGATTGCTAGCCCAGCTCATTTCCTTCTTACCGCTTTGTGGAACAGACTGGCCATTGACCGTGAGATCTGAGCACTGGGCAGAAACAGAGACCCCTCTTAGCTGGTGGTTGAGCTACATCTAGCATGGTCCATTTGTGTGGGACCAGTGTTATCCTCCAAGATGGACCAACCAGCCCCTTGAAGAAAGAAAAGTTCTTTCATCAATGCGGAGGGTACCCTGGCTCCTATGCACTGCTGGAAGTTTCTCGCACTGGAAGAGAGTTGAGGAGCTGCTTTTCTTACCATGGATGAACTCAGAACATATGTCATATCCATATTTGGCACATGACTTACTCAGCTTGTGTCCTTGTACTTGTTTAATTCTCTGGCACCTTGCCCATCAGTTAGTTGGCCCTTTTTTTTAGATAGGTGCCTATATGACCGGGTCTTCTGTTTTTAAGTCCTGAGCCTTGACTTTTACCAGAAATTTACAACTTTTCAAAGGACTTAGTTGAATACAATTGTATGAAATGACAGCGTTAAATTTTGTAGTGTAGACATGTTAAAATGGAACTTGATAAAGTGTGTGCTCAGTGTCCTTTTTGAATGGCCTTATTTGTGTGTTTTATCAGTCTGTGTTAGACATTTTTATTACTCTAGTTATCTGTATTCATTGTAGAATAGTTAGAAGATTCAGATAAGCAAAGGGGAAGAGGAAAAGAAAGGGAAAAAAATTGTATACAGTAAATAAAAGCCCCTTGAGAGAAGTCAGGATGTAGAGGGCTTTGAACTTCCCAGGAGAGGTCGAGGCAGTTGGTGCAACTCATTATCATTCCCAGAATCACTCTTTTCTTCCTTATTCCAGACACTAGAGATCAAGACCGGTTGGGCTGTCTGAACACGTGCTGGAGGAAGTCAAAGTAACATTCATTTTGCTGCATTCTCTTATGAGCCCAGATGACTCTGGATCCAGAAGTCCTGCTTTTAATCTACCACCTACCATAGGTGGCTGTGAAAAGGGAAAATTACTCCTTTGGAGTCTCCTGATTATGCAGTTGCTAGTTCTCAAGCAGAAAGATGGAAATGTAGAGTCCTCCTTCTTGGCTTACTCCTTCCAGCTCTGCTGGAGCTGTCCATTCATTCACTCATTAATTCTTTAATATTCATCTATCTATCCATTCAGTATCCGATACTATGCACCTGCTGAGCACCAGACATTGATTGCATTTGGTTCTGGAATACAGCATGAGTAAGACAAGTTCCTACTGTCATGAGTTTACATTGGATTGGTACGAGTTGTAGTATCATTACTGCCCTTTCAGCTTTTCCTTCTATGGCATGAACGTCTTCTTCTGTCCCCTGGAGTTGATCAGACTCCTTGGTTATGTCTTTGGAGCTCATTTCACCCTCAGACCCACAGCCAACATGAAACTTGATTGTCCCCAACAGGGAAGGTGAGGAGAAAGCAGCAGTTGGCTGGCTGAATTCTTCACAAAATGGAACTTCACTTTTGTTTGGGAGGTACAGAGGAGCAGATGACAGAGGGAGGGGTTCCTGGCTTTATCAGAGAGAGAAAGCCTCATTGTGTGTTGTTGTTGGAACAGGTCCCAGAGACCGGTAGAGTTCTTTGGACAGGGCTGAACTAAGCTACCATGCCATAAAATAATAGCCGAAAGAATCAGTGTGGAATTTAGGGTAGTATCAAAGGGAGCTCTGTGTTACAGCTCTCTCCAGGCAGAGGGCAGGACTTCAGCCCTGGGTCAAGCCCTGTTGTTAACTTTGTCACGTATTAATCAACATGCCTTCTGTATCTTGTGTCTGTTCATACTCTTTCTTGGACCCTCTTAATCTCTTATTGCTGTCTCTTTAGGTCTCTCCCTCATTGTGTAGTCATTTCATTTATTAAAGAATTTTGATGCAAAATTTAGAATTTAGTGTCTGTAAATTCTCTTTCTTTTGAACTATGATGTAGTTAGTTGGGTGGATGAGCAAGTTGCAGGGATGGGGACATTTGACATAGAAAACCCAGTAAAGTTCCAGGAAACCATATTTCCCAACCTTTAGTCACTCACGTATTTCCATCGTGATTTTCTGTCACATAGATGTAACACCTATTCTATTGCTTACCTAATATATTTCTTTAAATGGGAGTACTTAGTCTTTTTGAAAGGACACTCTTTGTTTTAAAGGGGTATTTCATAACTTGGTCATAAATAAAGCACCCGTATAATTTGCTCAAAATAGAAGGTAATCATAAAAATCAATCTATCAACTCTAATGTTTATTTATGTGCTACCTAAAATGATTTTGTACACCACAAGGTTGTATGCTTGCCACACTTTGGGAAGTTCTTTTGTACATTGTACCAGCTTCCCCAGCATGTTCCTGGAGAGCCCGAGGAATAAATCTCCTGCCCAGTAACTTGCCTTCCCATCTCCCCTTCCTGCGCTAAAGTAAGTCACTAGATGATGACGTAAGTTGGTGTGTGTGAGCCCACGGGTAGTGTCACAGCTATGAGGGAAGGGAACATGTTTGCCTGCCCCTTTGTCCACGCATATGTGGCGCTGGCCCTTTGATGAACTTTGCTCTGAACTCTGGGTGCAGAGTAACATCGCCAGGGCTAAGGAGCAGAAGGTGCAGACACTGAACTGTGCAGTGGACCAAGCTGTCCACATGCCAGGGGATGTTTCCTGAACTTCTCAGCAGGTTTGCTCCATCTTGTGTGGCAGAGCAGAAGCTGGCACCAACAGCCAAGTTCACATTCCTAGCCTGCTCCTTCTGTGACATTGACAAGTAATTCCTTTCTTCACTTATTCAACAAATAAACATTGTGTGCTTTCTATTGCCAGCCATTGTTGTAGGTTCTAGGGATATACTCGTTAACAAAATGGGAGGGTGGTGGTGGGGGGGAGCATGTTTTGCAGAGCTTCTGGCTTTTCATGTGCTTAATGGGGGTAATAATGGCTGTCCCTCCCCTGGTTATTGTGAGGTTTCAGTGAGTTGCTGTATATTAAGTCTGCTTATTAGTATTAGCCTAGTGCCTGGCTTGGTAATTGCTTAATAAATGCTAGCTGCTTAATTATGTTGTTCAGGTGCCCAGTGTGGTACCAGGCTTTGAGCCCACTTCTGCTTTATCTTCAACAACATCCAACTGAAATTTTACCTCCTTATTGCTTAGAATTTTAGTAATTCTTTTCTTATGTTAAATTAGCCAACATATAGTACATCATCAGTTTTTGATGTAGTGTTGAACGATTCATTAGCCTTTAATTAATTCTTAAAACACCGTAGCCTCTAAAATGCGCCAACTTGGCTTGGAGCCTCCTTACCTGATCATAGGATTCTAAAATCCCCTGGTCACCCCCTGAAACAAGCTTGCTCATCACCTAGCTGCTATGAGTTGACATTCTCAGGCCCTGGATGACATTTTGTCCTCTCTCTCTCCCCTGCTCTCCTCTCTCCCACTTTCCCTCAATACCACCTCCTTACTCCTGTAGTATGAAGAAGGTTTGAGCAGAAAACCTGGCCCAGCCCTGCGCTCTTTAACACAAAGCTTTATTGCTGCATATGGGAGAAACCCACAATACCATGGTTGGTGTAAAACAGAGGTATTGGTGCTGGGCCTTGGCACTTGTTTATGAAGGGCTTTGGCTGTATTTTAATTCTGTACAGTTGTAAAAGGAAAATTTGAATGCATCCCCTCTGTAATTAACCACACAAACATAAGGTTTTGCCCTGTCCTAGTGACAGAAGTCTCCATAGACTCGGTACCCTGCCTGATAGTGACTTTTGTGCCCTGTGGCCATGCTGTATGGGCCACTGCTTCAGAAGGGAAACCCAGCTGGCCTGTACCTTTCGAGTGATGGGACAGTTATTTGAACGGTATGTATAGTAAGTAGGATGTCTTGGTTTGCTAGGGTGGCCCTTACGACGTAGCACAGACTGGGTGGCTTAAATGACAGAAATTTCTTTTCTTTTAATTCTTGAAGTTAGATGTCTGAGATTACGATATTTGCAGGGTTGCTTTCTTCTGAGGCTTCTTTCCTTGGCTTGTAGATGATTGTCTTCTCCCTAGAATTGCACATGGTTTTCCCTCCATCATTGAATCTTAGTCTGTTTTTATAAGGGCACTAGTTATATTGGATTACGGCCCACCCATATGACCTCAGTTTACCTTAATTACCTCTTTAAGGGCCCCATCTCCAAATACAAATATTCTGAGGTATTGGGATTGGGGCTTCAACTTATGAATTTTAGGGGGATACAGTTCACCCCATAACAGTGTGATTCAGGAAGGCAGTTCTAAAGTACACTCTTTATGTAAGTCTTGAGTTGCTCCAATGGGTCTTTGAGAATTTTAGGAAGAACTTGAGGTGAGCCAGCTTTAGGCTAGGTCGCCTCTGCTGATCCTCAGGAGGGTTGACCAGGCCTCAAGTGGGTGGACACCCACTATCCAAAGTAGGTAAGCTTTGATCATTTACGTTGTGTTCTGGCTACTTCCACAACAGTTTGGGGAAGGATTTGTTGATTGGGAAGGATAATATCGTCCGTTGGACAAGACTCAGAACTTTGTCAAGGGTTGGGAAAACCATCGCTGGAGACTTCCAGTAATCTGAACCCTCCCCCCACCCCCCCCCCCGCAACCGACTTCCTTCCGGTTAGAGGTACTATAAACAGTGACTGCCTATAAGAGGGGTTTGGACTCTGTTGACTTTGGCCGAGATGTAGTCTGAGAAGATTCATCATTTTCTAATTCCTGTTCTCTCAGGTTATTAAGTATTGCAATGAACTGGAAAACTGCTTTTTATTAAAATTGCGGGAAGAGTTGGGGTGTTTTAAGGAGATGTGGAACAGGAAGGGAGCTGACACCAGAAGTTTGACTGCATTCCTTCAGAGATTATTTTATCTTTTTTTGCACTGTCAGTGTTTAGTAGCTTAAATATATGGTACATCAGGGGCGGTAAAAAAACAAGTAGGAGTCCAGAAGTGCTGACATTATAGCTAGTTTGTGAGGCAGAGTAGTGTGGTGGTTAAGGGTACAGGCTCTGGAGTCCCACTGACCTGGTTCAGATTCTTGGCTCGACTGTGCAACACCCGTGTGCCCTTGGACCAATTATTAACCTCTCTGAACTTCAGTTTCCTTATATGTAAAAGGGGAATGATTTTGGTACCTGCCTCATGAGGTGTTGCGAAGATCAAGAGATAATGCATGTAACACCCTGAGTCAGTGCATTTAGCCATTTGCTAGTCTCTATATTACCCATGCAGGATAATCCCCAAGCTGTTTCCCCAGGCTGGTGGCTAACTTCTAATTAAGAATAAAAAGCACTGTATTACTTTGGAGTTACATGGATTTACATGAGTTTTGTTGTGGTCCAACCTTATTTGCTTTTCCATTTCTAGCCAGTGAGCTTATTTTAACCTTCTTTTGAAAATGAGACTTACATGTAGGCAGGATAATTCTTTCAAATAGGAAAGAAGTATTTTTTAAAAATTTATTTGGTATTCTGCTAAATATTGGATATTAAATATTAAATATTGGTTAGTTTTATTGGCTAAAAGAAATAATATGGTAATTAAGTGAGGATCATGCATTCATATTTACTCCACACATTTATTTAGATGTCCTGTCACCTTCTTGCATCCTTCCTGTCCTTCCTTTGCATTCTCCAGTCATACTGGCCTTTCTCTCTTGCCCACGACAGGGACTTGGCACAGACTATCCCTGGACTTGAAACCTTTTTTTGCAGCTTCCCCTTTTTACTACTCATACTTCAGACTCATCCTAGCTTCACTCTTCTGGCTGGCCTTCTTGGTTCCTCTATAGGACACTGACTTTTTTTCATTCTGCAGCATAGAAGCTGTAGCCAACTGTCCATGGAAATGTGGAAAGCACCCAGCAGGGTGCCTGGCAAGTATTGGAATTCAGGTAATGTTCTCTTCCCTGTGCCAGAAATAAGGAATTCAGATGGAGAAACAGGTGGGAGGGGAGGGAGCAAGGCAAGGGTGTCAGCACAGCATTGAGGTATGAAGCTCAGCAGGTGGCTGGAAAAGCAGGAGTGGCGATGGCAAGGGAGAGAAAATGAGTTTCACCTTTGTAGAGTTATTGTTGAAGGGAAGGGAGAAAAGAAGGATGTCTTAAGTCTCTCTAGGCTGCTGTAACAAAGTGCCATAGACTGGCTGGCTTAAAAGAGTATACATTTAGGGTACCTGGTTGGCTTTGTTGGTTAATCATCTGACTCTTGATTTTGACTCAGATCATGATCTCAGAGTTGTGGGATCAAGTCCTACATTGGGCTCTGTGCTCAGCATGGTGTTTGCTTTTCCCTCTTCTCTCTGCTCCTCCCTCCCCTCAAATAAATAAATAAAATCTTTAAAAACAACAACAAACCAGACATTTATTTCTCACAGTTCTAGAGGCTGAGTTCAAGAACAGGGTGCTAGGATGGTCAAGTTTTTTTTTCTTTTTAAGATTATATTTATTTATTTGAGAAAGAGAGAGTGAGAGAGATCACAGAGGGAGAGGGAGAAGCAGACTCGCTCCTGAGTGGAGAGCCTGTTGCAGGGCTGGATTCTATGACACTGAGATCTTGACCTGAGCCAAAGGTAGACACTCAACTAACTGAGCCACCCAGGTGCCCCTGGCATGGTCAAGTTCTGGTGAAGGTTCTCTTCCAGGTTGCAGACCGTTGCCCTTCTTATTGTATCTTTCTGTGGGAGACTACAGAGAGAGGAACAAAGCTCTTTTCTGACTCTTACAAGGATGCTAATCCTATCATGGGGGCTCTACCTCCATGACTTCATCTAATCCTGCTGACTTCCAAAAGGCCCCACCTCCTCATACCATCAGATTTGGGAATAGGGTTTCAGTATGTGAATTGTGAAGAAGACACATTTAGTCTATAGCAAGGGATTTGGGCAGAACTTGGAGGACCATCTCCCTCTGAGGGTAAGAGGAAGAAGCAGGGAGCCTCGTGGAGAATAGTCAGAGATTCAGGGGAGGGACCCGGAAAAGATGGTGCCTTGAAAGCCTTGGTTCCTAAGGTGGGTTTGCCTGCTGTAACTTGGTAAAGGCTAAGAGGACCTTGGGCATGTTGCCTTTTTGGCCTGCCACCTTTGTTACTCCTGTTCCCTAACCACAGACTGCGTCTCCACCCCTGGGCAGACAGTACGTGGCCACCGCTGTCATGAGGTGGTATGGACAGATTGGTGCAGCTTCAGTGCCTGACTCCATGCCTTGCCCAGAATGGTCTTTTCATTCATCCTTATCATGTTGCACTGTTTGCCCCTCTTGCAAAGATGGTGGCAGATGGATACATCAGCATTGTTTTTGTAGGAAAATCAACCGCAGTAACTTTGAAAAGTTCAAGTGCCTTGTTTAAAATTCCTCACTAGACTTTGGATCTACTTGGAGTTTGTGGAATCAGAGTTTTGGTTGTAACTGATTTCTGAATCTTTGGAAGGTTAGTTGTATGTTCTGATGTTCTGGTTTTAGAAATAAGATATAAATAGGGGCACCTGGATGGCTCAGTTGCTTAAGCATCTGCCTTCAGCTCAGGTCATGATCTTGGGGTCCTGGGATCAAGCCCCAAGTTGGGCTTCTTGCTCAGGTGGGGAGCCTGCTCCCCCCACTCCCGCCCCCCGCCCCTTCCCTTGCTTGTACTCTCTTTCTCTCATGAATAAATAAAATCTTTGGAAGAAAAGAGAACTAAGATAAGAATAAAAGAAGTATCAGAATGGCCTCTGGTATTATGATTTTTCACCTTTAGTGTGTCATCCAGTTCCAAGTCTGGGAATGTGGTTTCTGTTCCAGTGTTTGTTAGGAGTTCTGTTAGCAAAGCTTGTGGCAGGTTTCCTTAGATTTGCCTGGCCTGGGAGCATGTAGTCCCTTCCATCCTATGTGGGACCACAAACAGGAATGCCATATACCAGTTACTGCTTTAAAAAAAAAAAAAAATCACTCTGCTTTACCTTCTGGGACTTGGACCAAGGCCGGGCTCCCCTGGGTCTTGTTCAGTCCAGCCAAGCCACATCCTAGCCGGGTGACACACCTTCTCTCAGCTTCTTACCTTTATGCACCCTTATTTTCTTAGTCCTGCACCTGTAGGTGTGGTATTGCTGTCTGGGGGTATGGGACTGTCACAGGAGGCAGGGCTGCTGTAGGGAGGATCCTTTGGTGGCTGTGCCTTTTGTTGTCACTCGGACACTAGCTCTATTTGGTGTCTCTGTGCTATCTTTTAATATTATTTCGTAAAGGAAGGTAACATGATGCTTAGGAACTTGCAATGTGGAGTTTGGATCTCACATTTATTAGCTGTGTGGAGTTTGGATCTCACATTTATTAGCTGTGTGGCTTTGGCAATCCCTTAATTTTTCTGAGTCTCATTTTCCTCATGTATAAAGTTGGAAAAATGACCTTACTACCTTCTTTGGACTCTCAGGAAGAATAAATGAAATCATAATTGTGAAGAGCCTAGTTCATATGCTAATATACTCAGTAAATGTTAGCTGTGTGTCATCATTCTTATCTGGGTCCTAACATCAGCAAAGGGGTAGAGCTCCATGTGCCCTTATGCCAGCTCCTTCTTGTGGCTCCTCTCACCAGGTGGTGTGGAGGGGACTCTCATTAGAGCCTCCTTTCTTATCCCTGGGGTAAGCCTCCAGCACCCCCCCCCCCTTCTCTGGATATGTCTGGATGGGGGCCCATTCTGGCCCTGGCCTGCCTTCAGCTCCACCCATTCACCTGGGCCAGGGCTGTGCAGCATAAGGAGTATCAGTTTGGCACCGATTTAGTAGCAAGAAGTAGCTGCCTGTTCAAACCAGCTGAAGCCAGGAGAAGAAATTAATTTCTGGGATGCTGGGTTGTCCCATGGACCCTGCGGCCAGGAAGTGCTAGCTGGCCTGGAACCAGGAATTGGGAAATCAGAAGCTGGGTTGAGCACACTTTCTCTCTGGGGCTTTTCGTGTCTCCTGTCACTTGCCTCCACAGACCAGCTTTCTGCCACAGCATGCACACAAGGGAGAAACAGAACCCCCCCCCCCCCCGCCCCAGCCCAGTTCTTAACACTCCTCAGTTTGAATGTTCAGCATCAATTAACGAGCTCCTCTGTGCCCTAATTATAAATTCCCTGAATGGAAGCAGGTTGGCCCAAATAGGCCAGATGCCATCTCTGGTCTGTGCAGTGAGGAGCCAGGGCCAGGGGGTGGGGAGAGCATTGGTAAGGACAGGCAGGTCACAGAGAGATCAGTCACTTCCAAATGTGTCCTGTCTCCTGGCCCTCTGGCAGGAGAGAAAGTCCTCTCTCTTTTTCCCTTAGTCGACTCTGCCAGGTGTATGTAGACTGAGGCTATTAGGTCACCAGGGATTTGCCATATAGATAGCCCCACACATCACAGGCCACGAATGCCTCATAAAAATCCCCTGGTGGTTCCAGATCTTTGGATCATACAAACCAGTGTTTCCTGGGGAGAGGTTGTACTTATATACAGGTGACATCGGGAGATGGTTTTTGCTGTTAACAAGAACAAAATGTTTTTGTATTAATAATTATGTATTTTATTTAGGAAACTTAAACTAAGGATCAGACCCACAATTTCACAACTATTACATGTGACATTTCCTTTTATATTATGTGTAAGTAAAAACAAGTGTTTAAAAAATTTTAAATAGCGTGAATCTGGGAAAAAAATAAGGGAAGGTGGTATATGAATGACTGAGTTGGGAAGCTGGTTATGTATAGACCAGGGGGTTTTTACCTGTGATCCCTAGGGAAAGACTTTAGGAGGTTTGAGTCCTTTGAAGTTGTAGGCAAAATTTTGTGTGTTTACTTGCCTGCCTTTATTTCCTAGGGAGTAGGTCTTAGCTTGGTTTAAAAATTTAGTGTGCATCGGAACACATTGGAAGTCTCTTGGGGTTATTTATTAAACATTACAGTTTCCTTACCCCCAAATTTTGATGTAGCAGTTGGAATGGAGCCCAGGAATGTGTGTTTTTCATAGATATTTAGGTGACTGTCAACAGTCATTCTCAGATCATACTTTGAGAAACACTTCTTAAAGAGGTCCAGGACAATACAGAGTTGGGAATCCAATTGTGACCCATCCCAGCACCCTTAGATTGTTGTACAAACTGGTAAAACTTTTTTATCAAGAGGTTTAAGGTCTGTGGACAGGAATTTGCTTGATATATTTATATCACAAATTATTAAGGGTTCCTTAGCAATGTGGTTCTCTTTTCACAGAACAGCTCTTCTGTGTTTGTGTTTGGCCATGTTAGTTCGAAATGCTAATAAAGTCCAAGGCTTGTGTTGAACAATACCAGCCTGGAGATGAAGGCTTTGGGTAATCTTAAATCCAGTGGTAGAGAGAGACTGTTTGACCACGGTGGTTGTTAAAGATAATCACGCATTTTTAAAAAAAGGAAAAAAGACAATCACAAATGTTCGTGCATGGTGGCAGCAGCCACCAGCATGATCCTCCGATGACTGGTGTGTATCTGTGCAGTGATAGAAGAGGGGGAGCTGGTCTTTGCCCCAGAGGTACAGTATAGCAGTTAGCTTTTCCATTGAGAAAAGAAAGGAACATTTTTTTTTTAACATTTATTTGTTTATTTGAGAGCACAAGCGAGTCAGCAGAGGGAGAGGGAGAGAGAGAATGCCAAGCCAACTCCATGCTCACCCTGGAACCCCATGCAGGGCTTGATCCCCTGGCCCTGAGATCATGACCTGAGCTGAACAAGGACTTGGACCCTAGGGAGTAGGCCCCTAGGCACCACCGAGGAGCCCTGGAACATTTTCTTTTGAATAGGTCCTGATCTCTGGATGTTTATAAAGATCACAATAAAAGCATAATAACAATAAAACATTTTTAAAGCAGTTGAAATGTGCCAGACACATCTTGTGTGCACTTTCTTATTCTTCTCCAAAACATTATGAAGTGGGGTCAGTTCCTAATAACATTTTATAGGTAAGGAAACGGACTTAGAGACCAAGTAGGTAGGAGAGCTGAGAGAGAGAGGGCTAGCCTTTCCTCCCTCGGTCTAGCCTTGGAATCACATTATCTGGGAAGGTGATGCCACGTAGTCGTGGGATTCTGGCAGCTTCTGCTTTGCTTAGGTCAAGAAGGATGCCAGAAAGAGGGCTACTTGAGGTGGAACTCAATCTGATGGTGGGGAAACTGTTTTGGACTCCTAGAGGATAAGAGCTTCCTGATATGTAAATATGTATTTTTTTTTTAAAGGCTTTATTTATTTATTTGACAGAGATCACAAGTAGGCAGAGAAGCAGGCAGAGAGAGAGGAGGAAGCAGGCTCCCCGCTGAGCAGAGAGCCCGATGCGGAGCTCGATCCCAGGCCTCTGGGATCATGACCTGAGCTGAAGGCAGAGGCTTTAACCCACTGAGCCACCCAGGCGCCCCTAAATATGTATATTTTTAATTTCCCATTTGTTATCCCCTATCTTGAAGGCATCTTAACTATGTTACCTCGGATCAAGGCAAGAGAGGATGAATTGTTCACACATGCGTCAGAGTGGTCAAGGGCTGCATCCCTCTGCCCCACCTGTGTTAGTCTGGTGTTGGCCACAGTAACTGGTAGACAGCTAAGGCAGAGGTTCTTATCTTGGGATCCATGGACCACCTTCCAGAAGTGGGGAGGCTTCTTTGGTGGCTTGTGGTAGAATTTTGAAATTTTGTGTGTATGTGCTTATGTCTAATGTGCACACGTATATTTTTCTGAGTAGTGGAGCCCTTGGCTTCTACTGTACTCTTGCTTCTGTCTGTTACCCCGAGCAGATGGCCTCGCTCTGAGGAGAATGTTCATTCCTGGAGTTTGGCTGGCTGATATAGGTCCTTGCTTTTCACCTTTAAGATTTATTTATTTATTTTAGCGGGGGAAGAGCAGAGGGAAAGAGAGAGTCTTAGGCAGACTGCACCCTGAGTGCGGAGCCTGATGTGGGACTCGATCTCATGACCCTGAGATCATGACATGAACTGAAACCAAGAGTAGGATGCTCAACCGACTGTGCCATCCAGGCATCCCTAGGTCCTTGCTTTTCAAAGTATGGTTTATGGGCCAGTAATACCCTATCATCTGACAGTTTGTTACAGAAATCTTGGGCTCCCCCCTCCCTGTACCTACAGAATTAGAACTGGCAGTTTGATAAGATACCCGGGAGATTTATATGAACATTAAACTTTGAGAAGCCATGCTCTGGGTAAACCACTCCATGAGGGAGTCAATTTCTAATGCCAGCTCTGTATTAGGAGGAATTTTTATTAAGAACATCTGTATTTCCTTACCAAATTGTTTAGGAAATAGGGTACCTTTGCATGTAATAATTCTTATCTCTTTTCTTTGCATATTGGGTGCTTAGCTGATTATAAATTGAGTTAGACTTGTTAAAGGTGTTCTTTTGACTTACATTGGTTAATTCACATGAATGTTTAGGTTGGCCATAAAATGTCATCTGACTCGGCACTTTGAGGGGAATAAAAAGTTGTAGGTAAGGGATGCCTGGGTGGCTCATTTGGTTAAGCATCTGCCTTCAGCTCAGGTCGTGATCCCACACCCAGAGCCCTATGTTGGGCTCCTTGCCCATTGGGGAGTCTGCTTCTCCTCCCTCTGGTGCCCCCCACTGCCCCACTATGCCCCGCCGTGCTCTTGTGCTGCACACATGCTCTCTCTCTCATTCACAAATAAATAAAAATCTTTACAGAAAATAGTGTGGTAGGTGACAAACTATTGATCTACTAAGCAAACTCCATTCCCCATAAGGAATTTCTTCTAACAGTGTCACTGTGGTTTTTAAGGGAATAATGACGTTGACTTCTCAGCTTGTTATGGATATCTTGGAGATCTTTGCTCGTCCTTTTTCTTCCCCTTCTTACCTTTTGCCCAGAGTTGGCTCACTTTTCATCTTCTGTTATACTGACTTTTTGATGAATTGTCAACAATAGTCTAGTTTAGTCTTATTTTTGCCCAGAGAGTTGCCTGATGACTCATACAGTTAATAAATGCAGCCAGCTTGCTGTCCATATCTTTATGGACAGTTTTGTGATTGTATGTTTTCTAGTGACATACACACTGGACTCTGTTCATCTCTGAAGGGAAACCTCTCTTCATTTTGCATATTGATCTGGCAGTCCTTCCACATCATTATTGGACATAAGCCCATTATTGAACATTAACTGTCTCTGGGTTTGTTGGCAAAATCAGGGTAGGGTGAATCCTAGTATTTTTTACTTTAAATTTCTATGTAGGGAATGAACATAATAGGGTATCTGAAAAAAAATAAATATAAATGTATATAGGTATATGTATATTTTGACCCATGTCACAATTAAGATTCATTTCTAAAACACAATAAATTGCTTGTACTACTTTATTGTCCTCATCTAAACCTCGGACACTATACTGGTTACATGACTGTCTCTCCAGTGTACAGGAGTTGTTGAAGTTTGAGCCCCACGTTTTTCAGTGCTTTATCTCTAACCTTTAGCACGGTGCCTGGCACAGAGGGGAGCAGTCAACAAATACTTGCTGAATGACTGAGTGGGTTAACCACGTTTACTAGTCTGTATTCTGGTTCAGATGTCAGCCCCGATTTGTTGAAATGCTGTCATTTAGTGAGTGCTTTCTATGAGACAGGCCCTGTGCTAAGCACTTCAAGTACATTCTCTCGTTTATCTCAACGACCTTATGAGGCAGGTGGAATCACTCTTCCCACTTTACAGATGAGGAAACTTACCAAGGAACTTAGCTGGCGTTATTCAGCTGGTGAGGGTGGAGCAGAGATTGGACCCCAGGCCAGTGGACTTTGGAGCTGGTGCTGAATACATGAGCATCTGGTTCTGTTCAGGTGAGGGGCGCTGACCTGCAGAGAATGATGGGCCATGGCTTCAGCTTGGGTTCTTTCTTTCTTTCTTTCTTTTTTTTTTTTAAAGGTTTTTATTTATTTATTTGACAGAGAGAGATCACAGGTAGGCAGAGAGGAAAGCAGAGAATGAGGGGGAAGTAGGCTCCCTGCTGAGCAGAGAGTCTGATGTGGGGCTCGATCCCAGGACCCTAAGATCACGACCTGAGCTGGAGGCAGAGGCTTTAACCCACTAAGCCACCCAGGTGCCCCAGCTTGGGTCCTTTCAAGTGATAAACAGATGTGGAAATAAAATGTTGGCTGAGGAGAGGTCTTTTTGCTCTTTCTCGCTGTAGGAATAAAGTCCCAGACTGGTGAGTGTGTTCCCAGTCCTCCATTGTCCATCTTAGTCCCTTGTAGGGACTCTGTGAACTTAGACCTGCTCCTAGAGTTTTTGGAATAAGCCGCGCCACCCTGACATTATCTGGCATTAGTGACAAAGCAGTCTCAAAGTGTTGGTCATAAGCAAGTATTGTGATTAAAAACTTCCCTTCTTAAGACAGAGGACTGAGAGCCTGGTTTGGAACATTTTTTTAGATTATCCTAAAAATTCATGCTCTGTTGTCTTTAATGTGAATATCATGGTGTGTCTGTCAGCAGGTATTAGACAGTAGTAATTGTTTGGGACAGCTCATAACTTGCTGATGATTACTTAAAGGCTGTTTCTCTTTAGGTAACTTCCCTTTACCACTGCTTTGGGCAAAAGGATTTGTTCTTTTATAAATCTTGTCCTGGCAGAATTTTCATTTTTTAAAAGTGGGCACAACTATTTGTACCTCTAGAAAGATCTTTTCTTTCAGGGGTTGACAGATAAACAGCAACACAGTGAATAGGTATTGTATTTACAATAGTTTGTGGGCCATTTACCTTACTTTCCTGTAGTTCTGGGCTGAGTATGACTCATACATTTTGGGACAGGTTCCACAATCACTTTCATGTCACATTTTTTGAATATTTCCATAAACTCTGCAGAAGTTTCAATGTTTTGTTGGTATATGTTAGCTGCGTTTCACTTTGTTCTCTCTCCATGTCTTCCCAGTGTGTCTTGCGATGTTCCTGCCATCCAGGTTCCTGACGGTCTGTGTCGTTGCTTCTTGAGCACAGCTGTTAGTCCTGCATTTGGCAAAATAACAATATTTTAAAATCCCCAAGGAGCTACGTGTGGAGTACGAGGCTTAGTCTCTGAGAGACCCCCCTCATCAAACATCTTACCTTGATTTTCTTCGGCAGAATGGAGCTGGAGAGTGTGTAGGCCCTGAGGCTCTGGTGCCTGCTGTCTCGCTGACATCCCACGGGGCTGCAGCCCTAGCGTCAGCAGCTGTATAAGCTTCAGAGTGGGTGTCCTGGCAGGAGAGCCAGACAGGTGATTTGTTAAATTATTACCCCCGTGCAGCTTCTGGCCTCTGGTGCCAGGCAGCTTGGAGCTTGGCAGGATTAGAAGGAGGCTGATTATACAGCCAGCAAAGGTGGGAGGCAAGACGGCCGCTGCCACCATGCTTAACTGTTGAGACGCCCACAGAGAGTGGTCCCACAGCTGTGTCTCTGTGGGGCTTCAGAGCATGTAAGAAATGAGAGCTCAAGGCACAATGTGTTTGGCTAGAAAAGGATTTCCTAGGAGGCCTTACTATGGGCATTAAGAGTGCCGCTGTAGGGGCTAGGCCATAAGCAGAATAATGCATAGGAACTATCTTTTAGGAATTAGGGGGGAATCTGGCATATGTTAAACAAATGTTTATTGGGAGTCTTTGGCTCTATGCTACTACCAGGAGAGAAGGGAGAATGTGGGCTGGTACCTTATACTGGGATAATTAGTGAACTTGGGCCAGCTCCTTTTCCCATTCCTTTATATTGATTCACTGGCTTCTGGATTAAAGATGTGGTTCTCCTTCCTTCCAACCAGAACAAGAGGCATGTTCCTTTCTCCTTCAAGCTTGGGAAGTGTGCTCAGCTAAGCAATAGAGGTAATGGTAAAGAAGACCGTTCCCGTGTATATCACATAGCTGGTAATAACATAGTGTCCTTCGTAGGGTAGTTGTGAGGATTTAAATCAACTAATACATTTAAAGTGCTTATTATAATCCTATCCAGCACACAGTACGTGCTCTGTATTACCAATAACATCTGTGTTATTACTGATACTTCCATAGTCATGGAGTGAGGAGGGGGTGATTCTGGAGGAAGAATGTGGTTGGTTGTCTTTATCCATCCACTGCTGGAGGGGTCTGGGGTCTCAAGCAGTGCTCCTCCTGCTGCAGGTGGACATAGGGATGTGGATGTGGAGACCGAGAGGGAGGAGCCTGAAGGCCGTTCCTGCCAACACCCAGCCTGGGAGGGGGCCGAGGTCAACAGTCCCTTCCTGGAAACTGCCTGGGCATCATAGCCTGGAGCAACATCAGCTTCTTTGATTTAATCTCTCCCCGGCCCACAGGCCACCAAAAGTTCAAAGGGTCTTATTTTTCTATTGTAATTCCTTAGAGGGACAATAAATTCCTTTGGGGACATTTAGGACATTTTCTTCTTTTTTTTTTGAGAAGTGAAGTTGGCAGCACCAACTGAAGGATAAAGAAAGTGGTAGTTAGAAGCCAGTATTTTAAAAAGGTCTTTCTGTTCAGAGATTCTAGATCAGAGAGGAGGAAACTTTTCCTGGGCTAGAAAGTATCATTTCTAGGTGTCCTTGGTGGAATCACTGCTCAGAACACAGTTTTGAAATTTGCCTGTGACAACGTTGCTATTTGTTCTGCAGTCAGCTGGTCTGGGATTTGTGGAATTCTGCACAGGATGCTTGTGGGAATTCAGTTTGTAGTTGCTGCTGAGAGATGAGGATGAGGAGGAGGAGGAAGCAGAGCCTGAAGATCAAGTTTCTGTGGTTGATTTGCTGGTTAACCCAGGGAAACTTAGTGCTATGCTCCATGTCTTCAATTGTAAATTTTAGAACATCTTTCTAGCTCATAAGGGTATTAATGACCAGTGAGACAGTGTTGAATTTAGGGATTATTTTAAGAGGAAGATACTTGCTCATTTTGCAATTTATAATTTGACAGGCTGAGGAATTTGGGCTTCTTCTTTGCATTATCCTTTGGGAATGGAGGCTGCTTCCTAGGTCTTAGTTCCAGATAACTACAGGTTAGATGTCCAGCTGTCACAGCACAGTGAGTCTTGTATCCAGGTCCTGGAGGAGGCACTTTGCATAATCAACTTATTAATCCTCATCACTGTTGCATACTGTAGGAATTGTCATTCCTACTTTGCAGCCTCACAAGTTGAAGTTCACAGATAGTAACCAAACTTATATGGTTTTGATCATTCATTAAAGAACTATTTATCCATTGTCCTCTGTGTGCCATTTACCAGGATGATTCTCATGAGCAAACCAGATATGAGTTATCACTGAGGTGGTTGGGATCAATCCCAGGATGGTCTGGGTCCAAAGCACATGACTTACCACCATATTGTGTTTTTTCTCACAGAATTCTGGTGGCGGAAGGGACCTGAAGGCCTTCCCCCTCGCCGAGTCTCCTGTGGTGCTGTGATTTCCGTGGGTCCCTGGCTCATAGCTGAGTGTTCTGTTCCTCTCAGCTCTGAAGCTCAGGGAAGCCCACTGTCCTTTATTCCTGTTTCCTCAAAGCCCTTCTGCCTCTTACTATTTCAAATTCCAAAACTTGGAAAATTTTAAGTATTTGATGAAAACCCGGCTTAAATGTTAGGCATTTTGCTGCGTTTAAAAACAGAAGATGCTTAAGCAGAAAGCAATTTTTTCTTGATGACTCAGGCCTGTCATTATGTGCTTCATTGATGTACCATATAATTTTGTGTCTGACTTTCCAGGTTTTCATTTTCTTCCCCTCTGTGTCAGTTGTCACTTACCTGCGGTCATTGAGATTGTCACTGACTGCCTCTCACTCCCTTTGGGTTGTTTCTCACTTGCTGTGAATAAGGAAACTGAGCTTCTGGGGTTTTTATTCTATTTTTTTGTGAAATCAAAAGCAGGAAGTTGCTGGGTGAGACCTGAAGAATGAGTCAGTGACTTCGTGACAGCCACCTCTGGAATTGGCCTCCGTGGTTGTTTGCAGTACGGTCCTGTGATCATAATCTTGCTACAGCTCTGGGTTCTCCTGGAGGGACTGAGAGCTCAGCTCTGGAGTCCAATGGACTTGGCTTAAATCCTGGCTCCACCACATACTTGTTTGGCATGTGAGTCAAATGAACATCTCTAAGCCAAGGTTTTCTTATCCTGGCTCAGCAAGCCCTCCATAAATGATGCCCTTTATTCTTCCCCTTCACCAGTTGGGTGACCAATAACACTATGTAATGTAGAGGTCAACAGTGTGGGCTCTTATGTTAATGTGAGGATCCATTTCTTCCTCTGTCACTTAAGTTTTTGGTGACCCAAGTGTGGAAACTGCTTCAGGTTTCTTATTTCCAAAGCGAAGATGGTAATAAGACCTCCCTCTCAGGATTGCTGGGGGGACTAGCTAAATGCATATATACAGTGCATCAAATAGTGCCTGGTACTTGGAAATGCTCAATAAATGTCAGTCCTTGAGGCATCTGGGTGGCTCAGATGGTTAAGCTTCTGCCTTTGGCTCAGGTCATGATCTTCAGGTCCTGGGGTCTAGTCCCATGTCCAGCTTCTAGCTCAGTGGGGAGTCTGTTTCTCCCTCTCCCTCTGCTTCTCCCCCCTGCTTGTGCTCTCTCTGTCTCTGTCTCTCTCTCTCCCTCAAATGAATAAATAAAATCTTAAAAAAAAATGTCAGTTCTTACCAGCTAATAACTTACCCTGCCATCCAGGAAATGTTGATGGTCCTTTTATTCCTTAAATGTAGTTTGAGCCCTTTTTCCCAGCACCACAAGTAATTTCAAGATCACTTTTCCTGGTTTTTGTTCCTTTTTTTCCCATCTACCAAAGATTGAAGTAGGACTAATAGATGGTTTGTTCTGGAATCAGTTACACACGTCTTTTGGGGGAATAGATACTTTGCTTTGTGAGGTTCCTTCATGGGTAGGAATTGTCACGCTGTTGGGTCCTCAGCCTGGAAATTCCCTGGGAGCCTCTGGGAGGTGGTGTGAAATGCCAGAGATACTCAGGAGACAAGTATCTGTTAAAAATGGAAAGTGTTGTCCTCTTTGGCATCTATGCCCTTCCTTATGTAGGAAACTGAATATACTTTAGTGGAAGGGTTATTCCCATACTCTGTACTACTCTACTTTTAACTCATTTAAATTTTTTTCTTGTATGTTTGCTTGTTTTTTTGTCACAAGAGTTTCTTGGGCTTATATAACCTGTTATAAATTAAGATTAGTTGACTGTTTTCGTTAAGCCCAATACATAGATGGTAAACCAGGGAACTTCCTGATCAGTTCTAAAATGGTTGAGAAAACAAAAAGGGAAAGGAAAAGCATCAAGGAGAAAATTAACAAAACATGTTATTCTTTTTCCCAAAGGTTTGTCTTGCTATGAGTTTTCTTTGTTTTTCCTTATAATTACTTGTAACTAAAACACTGTATCTTTGGGTTGATTAAAGGAGAAAGACTTTGTCTTCATGTGCAGGGGACTATTGATAGATTGTTTCTGTGAGACCAGGGATGGTCTGATTTCACAAGGACTTGTATGTGGGATCGTCTCTGTATTTCTGGGGTGTGGCAGCTCCACCAGCACTCTCAGGGAGAGTTTCCACGTGGCTCTTCTCTGGAGTTGCCCAGATCTGGACTTTGCCTCCTGTACCAGTACTCGGACTGCTATGCTAGGTGATTGTGACAAATAGCAGGTGCCTCTCATTCCTGCACCAGCCTGACCCTTGTCCTCAGCTCAAACCAGCTAGTATGACTGCATTTTTGCTTTACTTACCTAAGTGCTTCTGTGCTAATGATGCCCACTATTGGTGTTATTGGAGTTTGGCCACTGTGATCAAGAAAAAGGCGCAGTTTGATATATAGCTTAGTAAGTGCCGGTTAGGCACGTGTTTTTGTTGAATCAGGGAAACACTGGTCATGATAAGGAGGGGAGGAGGCTTTGAGGTTACTGTAACCTTTCTGTCCTTGAGATTTCCCTGGTTGAAACTTTTTAGAAGGGAGAGGGCAGGCTATATGCCATCTTCCCTGTAAAGGATCTGACTAGGATGGACCGTATGTCCTGGGTCATACCTGCTATCTCCTCATGATTATCAGTAGTTCTCATTTTCTCAAAACTGCCCCAGTTTGGATATGGTCACCCTATGTATGGATCACATCAAGTTTCTTTGAAACACCCTTATCAGTAGGAATGAACATCAGCTCTCAGAGGTATTTTTTCCTAGTAGATCATAGAGGTGAGGCCACCACTTCCTCCATCCAAAGGGACAAGGGAGAGTGGTTCTGTAGAAGTTTGTGACAAGTTCCACCTTTTATTAACTTCAAAAAACTACAGATCTGCGGAGCAGAGGGCCCTTTAGATCCCCATTGTGGGAGAGAGTGAAATGCATTGTGATATGATTATTTATCTTTATCTTTGGTTAAAAGAGTAAGACTTTGAGGCTAATAGGCTAAAACCAGAATCAATAATTAGGAAGATGAAGCCTAAAGTAAATGAATGATCAACTTTCCCAGTGTTATCAGCCAAGTAAGTAATGGTGAATCCAGAGTGTATGCCCAGGTGTGCCTGGCTTTCTCCACTGCTCCCGGTTGTCTGCCATATTGGCCTAGCATTTTCAACTCCAGGCTCTGACAAGTTTTATTCGCATCATGCATAGGATGAAATTGATTTAGAACATGAGCTACTGTTGCACAGGAAGTGACAGAAGCAACACTCAAGCTCAGGGCTTATACCCTTACCTTTGGGAGGGCTAAACGGTGAATGGTTTTGACCTGATGAGACTATTAGGATGGGCAATTGGTTGGTATTAGGATGTATTGGTCCAGGGTGAACCTTTTTAAGCCTTTCTGTGTAAGTTAAATCTTTTCCGTAGAATTCTGGCCAAGCCTCAGGATCACAGCATGTGGGGAGGTTATTCATGTTCAATAAATGTCAGACAGCTTCCACAGATTTATAGCTTTGTAAATCCAGAGAAGCTGCTATTATCATGGTTCCTTCCAAGCCCTGAATTGCTAGCATTATTATTTTTTTTAACGGTTCTAATAAAACAGCTCATTACTATCAAGTATGGTTTGAGTATCTGGCTGAGAAAGGCAAGGTGATATATGTATTTTTTAATTAGTGTTATTGAGTGGGGCTGTGGTGAGGATGGAAGATTCTGTGGTAAGAATAAGTTGTGGTAGAGGGTAGGAAGGGGAAATGAATGATTTTCAGAATCCCCAGTTTTTCTGTTTGTGTTAAATCTCCACAGGTTTGAGATGCTGGTTAGAGTATACTCTAGCAATCAAGTCTTTTTTTCATAGTTGGGATGACCTGTGAGTGAGTCAAAACTTGATGTTTTCAGTTAATGATCTGGTGAACTCAGACTTTTTAATTAATAGAGCTGTGCAGGTGTATTAAAAAAAATCAGCTTGCAAAGAATGTTACTAATAGTACAAGGGGCTAATTGTCTAGACCAGCATGGTTTTGTGTTTTTCTCCCAAACAGCTCCTGTGGGAGTCAGAGACAGACCTACACACTCACAGAAGCCCCGAAGCCACTGGGGGTTAAATACATTTGAAGCCATCACAAACATTTTGATCATTGTGATGAGTCACCCAGCCAGGCCACTCCATACTCCACCCCTTGTCGTTTGTATCATTTTCCTTGATATCTGTTTCCACCTACATGCCTGCTCTCAAATCTCCATAGCTACCTCAAAATATGTATGACAGGTTTGTTTTTTCAGATAGGCAAATCTGATCTTGTAGATACGTTTCGTTCCTTTTTTTTTTTAAATGCTCTGAATACAAATTATAGAAATTATAATAGTGCATACTTTGTAGGGGTGTTTGTGAGGATCAAAGATGATAATCCATACAAAATTCCTCTCATGATGCCTGGCACACACCTAGATGCTCAGCCTGTTGTCTTGTCTCTTTATCGTTTTCTGCGGCTCACTGCTTTGCACTGCTCACCCCATTGAAATAACTCAGGCAAGGATCCCATTGATCATCATGTTAAGAGCCATTCCTGAATGCTCTGTCCCTGTGTATTTGATGTCTCTGTCCTCTTGCTAGTACCTGTACCTGGAAATTTCTGATGCATGGCCCTGCTTTACTCTTATTGTTCTACCTCTCTGGCCTTTCTTTTCCTTTGTTCTTTGGCCTCTTTCTCTGTTGTCCAGAGAAGGTGGTCTTTGAGTTTCTATGCTCAGTTCACTGAAGATTCCTTAGCTATCTTGTTTACTTCTTTGCATGATATTGAGGTAACTACCTCTGGTGTGACTTCTCTTTGGGCTTCCATGTACCCATTTTCCAACTGTTTGATTAGCATCTCTGCCAGGGTATCTCCTGGCAGCTCAGATTAAACCCATGTCAAATGCAAACTGCCCTCCCCTTCCTTCTGCAAGCATGTCCTCCTCTTCCTATCTCCAGGTCTCGGAATGTGTGTCTCTCCTCTCTTCACGTCTTCCCTTTACCTTACCAGCATCTTTGCTGCTTTTTCCTTCTGTGTTTTTGATTATCCAGTTGGTGGTTAACAGTTTCCTGTGGGTCTGACTGGTGAAGCCACTCACATCTGCTCTTTACTCTCTCCCTTTGCCACTAGCATGCTAGCTGCTTCTCCTACCAGTCCCCACAGCACTCACCTGACCCTTGGAATGGCTTCTAACAGTAATGCTCACTGTTTGTGCATCTGGATGCAGACTTCTACTGATCCCTGATAAATTCTCCCAAAGCACAGATTTGGGGTCTATCTCCTCCATGCCCAAATCCTTCCTTGTCTCCTTATTGTACATCAAATTGTGAAGACCTACCAAAGCCTTATACCTGTCCTTTGGTGTACCCCACTTGACACAGGGGATGACGATTTTCAGGCTGTTGTTCTGATAGTCATGGTAGTAGTTTATTCTTTGTATTCTCTCACTTGGTCCACTGGTTAGGTGAAATATTATCAGTTTTCATTTAATAATTTTACAGACTGAAATGTGTCCCCTCTCCCCAAATTTACATGTTTAGGCCTTAATCCCCAGTGTGACTATATTTGATGAAGCCTTTAAGGAGGTAATTAAGTTAAGTGAGATAATAAGGATGCGGTTATATGGGATTAGTTTCCTTAGAAGAGGAGACACCAGAGCTCTCTCCCTCTCCCTCCGCAAGTACACAAAGGAAAGGCCGTGTGAACGTACAGCAAGAAGCCAGCTGCCTGAGAGCTGGGAAGAAAGTTCTCCCCAGAATCCAAGCATGCTGGCCCCCTCATGTCAGACTTGGAGTCTCCAGAACTGTGAGAAATGAATACCTGTTGTTGCAGCCACCCAGTCTGTGGTATTTTGTTAAGGCAGCCTGAGCTTACTATCACAAATAACAGGTAACTTACTGTACATCTTTCATGTGGCAGGCATGGGACGTACAGGGAAATGAGGCCTTTGCTGCCATGCAGGTCAAGTAAATCCTTTTGTCCTTACCCTGACATTCTGCAGCTTCCAGCCAAAATGTATTGAACACTTATTAAGAGCAAGGGACTGTGTTGAACACTGGGTTTACAAAGATAATGAAGAGCTCAGAGCCTACAGGGAAAGAAAGATAGATTTTTGTGATTCAGTGGAAATTGAGTCTGGTAAAATGTTCAATATATGTGTATAGCTAAAGTGATGATTTCAGGCAAGGGATGTGAATAACAGATAAAGTCATAAATGGATCCCATAAGAGAAATAGATTATACTGTTAATCATCTTCAGTTTAACACATTTTCTCCAGTTTTTTTACTTTGTTTTTTCCCTCTCTGATTATAAGAGTGAAAAATACCTGCTTCTTAGAGAAAAACTGAGAAGTACAGTAAATTGCAAAGAAGTAGGAACAGTCATAATTCCACCACAAAGAGAGAACTTTCTTTCTTTTTTAATGTTTTATGTCCTTCTAAGTGTCTCTGCATTAATTTCCCTATCTAATCTCCTATCTTGAAACATTTAGAGTGTTTCCATTAATTTTTTACTAGTTTAAAGAATTTGATTGGCAATTTCATACATAAATCTTTGTCTCTGTTTAAAGTCATTTCCTTTGAATAGACTACTTAAAGGGGTGTTCCTTAGTCAAAGCACAGAAACATTGTTAAGGGCTTTGGGGACATCCAGCTAACCACAGACGTATGTTGAGTCTTTTCTGTGTGAACAAGTGACTCTGCTTGGCTTGGCATTTGGGTGCTGGGGCCGGGGACAGTGGGAGGAGAATGAGATGTGGCCTTGGAGTTGGTGTGATCTGTGAAGGGAGACCCATCTGTGAGCATGGACGCTCTGAGGACCTTTTCCTTTTATGTGGCTTAAACAGTCTTTCCAAAATGATAAGGAGATTTTAAACCAGCACTTGAAAATATCTTGGCCTAAGCATTCCAAAGTTTGCTGGGATTCTGGGGCCATTTTTAGACTGACTCATAAATGGGTCATATTTTTGGCAAGGAAGAAACCTGCTCATATGTAACAAGTGATGTTTAGTTTTTAGAGCTGGTCTTGTGTATGTTACAGGCTTCTCTGAGGAGAATTTGACCAATAGACAGAAAATTGTGAGCATGATTTATTTCCTGAAGCACATAACACTTTTTTTCAAAGAGATTTTGCCAAGAGAGGCTTATTTTAAATTATCTTAAATGTATGTTCAGTATATATCCAGAAGAAGTATGCAAGTTTAGAAGTGCACACTTGATAAATTAGCACAAAGTGAATGCACCCATGTAATCACTGCTCAGGCCAAGAAGTAAAAACCATCAGCATACCATAAAGCTCCCTTCTTAAATCCACCCCATCCCTGCTCTCTGAAGACAACTATTACTTCTGAGTTCCAGCAATCTAGCTTTTGCCTCTTGTTGAGTTTTATAAGTTTCAAACTGTTTGGAAACTTGTTTTTATTTGTCTGTTTTTAGAGAGAAAGGGGGGGAGGGGCAGAGGGAGAGAGAGATTCTCAAGCAGGCTCCATGTCCAGTGCGGAGCCCGATATGGGGCTCGATCCCACAACTCTGAGATCATGACTTGAGCTGAAACCAAGAGTTGGACATTCAACCAACTGAGCCACCCAGGTGCCTCTGGAAACTTTTAAAAATTTTTTTAAAAATTAAATGAAGTTTTAAAAATTAAGTTTTAAATTAAATTTAAAATAAGTTTAAAATAAAATAAAAATTAAATTTAAATTTAAAGTGAAATTTTTAAAATTAAGTGAACTCCTGCTAATGTACTGGTATCCTTCATCTCTTGCTATACAACAAAGCACTCCAAATGTTTGAGACTGAAGTGAACAGTTGTGTTTCTTGGGACCGTCTGGGTTGACTGGGGACTTACCTTGGCCCATCCTGAGCTCGCTCATGCAGCTGGATTTGGGCTGGAACCAGGGCTTCTCCCTCTGTAGTCTTTCTTCCTGGACTTCTGTATGGTAAGGCTATCTTAGAAAAGTATTCCAAAAGGCCAAAGGTGGAAGTCTCAGGTCCTCTGGAAGCCTGGACTGTGCAATTTGCACAGTATCAGTTCTGCCACATTCTGCTGGCCCAAGCAAGTCACAAGGCCAGCCCAGATGTAGGGGAGTGGAGAAACAGACTCTACCTTTGCATTCGAAGAATGGCAAAGTCACATTGTAGAGGAGCTTGCATTTAATGTATGTGGCCGTTAAACAATGTATACCATATCACTGGAAGAGTACTAGTACTCTGTAGTCCAAGGTTATTATTACGATAGCTGTATTTACACTGTTGAGGCTCTTTTCCACCTGGTTCTCATGTGAACGCTGCTATTTGACAGAACAAAGTAGTTGGGGGCAGTTAGGGGATTCATTTTTATCTTCATTTGCTGTAAGACGATTGGATCAGAAATAGAAGTGCTTTTAGGGCTTGACCTTTTTTTTTTTTTTTTTTTTTAACCACATTTGATCTTTACCATATCTTTTTCTTTTTCTTGAAAAAGAAACTCAGGTCTCAGCTTATCTTAGGAAATGATTTAAAGCTGTTCGTTTACCAACATGAAAACTATTCTGCAGCTTAAATGGATGTTGTTAAAAGTACACTGTAAGGGAGTATTTAGGAGGCCTAATTCATTTGACTGCTGGATTGGTCCTAGAATCTGTGTTAAGATGAAATAATCAGGGTAACAGCTAGGCTGCTTGATACAGGAAGAGTCTCTGACTCATCAAAAATACTTGATTTACGTATTACCAAAAAGATGCTTAATCGATGATTTTCTTTGACTTGTTTGCCCAGGTGTCTTTTCAGAATTTAGTGAAACAGTGTTTTGGTAATGATAATCAGAGTGGGTTACCTTTATTTTATTGAACGCTTTATTGAAGGCTTTGCTGTGTTTAGGGAGGGCATAGAGCTCAGTGCTTTACATTCAGTGACTCACAGGGCTTTGGGGGACTAAATTAGGCAATGTATAATTGGCATATGGTACATCAGAAAAGCTTGATAATGGATGGCCAATGTTACGAGGTGGGTAATAATAGCTTTCATTTAATTGAGCACTTGCTATGATCAAGGTTCTTCAGTTGTATTTTTTTAAAGATTTCATTTATTGATCTGTCAGAGAGATAGAGAGCTCAAGCATGGGGAGCAGCAGGCAGAAGGAGAAGCAGGCTTCCTACTGAGCAGAGAGCCTGATGCGGGCCTTGATCCCAAGACCCTGGGATCACGACCTGAGCCAAAGGCAGACGCCCAACCAAGTGAGCCACCTAGGTGTCCTTCTTCAGTTGTATTAATGTGTATAATCTTCCTAAAACCCTAAGATTGGTTCTGTTTTTATACTCATTTTGCAGATCAGGAAATCTGGGCACAGAGAGTTAAATAATTCACAGAGCTAGTTAATGGCAGAGCCAGGATTTAAACCATGCCATCCGAGTTCAGAACCGCAGTACCCTTTCCTGCTTCTCTCAAGAGTGGAATCTTTGAGTCCTTTGACGTGATGTCTGGATTGTTAGAGAAGGCAGGATATGTGACCCTGTTCCACAGACTCCACCCTCCCCTATTGTTTAATGTCCCAGCCAGGCACCCTGGGCAGCAGTGAAGTCACAGGGGCTCTGCCCCGGCAGTGCCATGCTGCCGTCTCTCTCCCCTCATGAGCTCTCTGCCATGTCCACTTCTCACTGAATCTAGAGTTCATTCATTCCCTCCGAAGAGAGGATCAGGCTTCCATAAAGCCTGACAGTTTTTTCCTGTGTGTCGAACCAGTCCTATAAATCATTTACAACTCTAAAGGTATTTTCTTTGCTCTGCAGATTTTAATTCGATTTCATCTATAAGGCGGGAGCTAAATGCTTTTACTTGTTCATTAGGCTACCTTTTCTCTTTTTTGAGTCTCTCACATAATCAGTTGAAATAATTGCATGGTTTTCCTTGGCATCGGTGGCAGTTTTGATGCATCCTCAAGTCATTAGTTTTCCCAGGGGAGGTAGTCCCTGGGTTACTCAGAGTGGGGACTGGAAGAGAACTGCAGGGTGGCCCAGTGTTCTTTCTCCCCATCGTGATTCTGAGAGGTTTGACACTGTACAGCTAGAAACAAGACTTGTCGGCTCACTTCTAGTTTAACCTCTTTGTCAGTTTACAAAACCTTGGGGTCAGATAGGCATCTCACATACCCTGCTTCATTTATTTAAAAAAAAAAAACAGGTCTGTGATGTCAGTGTTATTGTCCCCGTTTGACAGACGTGAAGTCTGAAGGACATTTGTACAGCCTTTCCCATGTCAGATGGGAAGTGTCTCATGTGGAACTGGGATCCCAGCTCCAGGTTTTCTGATTTCAAATCCTGTGCTTTTCCCTGTGCAACTTCCCCCGTGCCACATGTCCTTCAAACACCCTTTAAATCTCTTACAGAACACATTGGAGACCAAAAGAGCTTTTGTATAAAATCCATTATCTGGAACTTGTCCTCCTCATCATCTTTCCACTTTGCCTTGGAGTCTCTGAGATGAAGTAATGAAGTTTGGAGGCGAGCAGGCCTGGGATTAGGTTCCCATTAAGTTACTTGGCAAGAGAAAACAAAAGAGTAGACGTCATGAGAAACTTTCCCATTGTATCTCTAAGCTCAGTGGAGGATACTCTGTCGGAAAGTTCTGTTCTTCCTCTGAGAGGAATTAAGAAAGGGAGGAAAGATCTTGGCGAAATTCTGTTTTTTCACCCTCTCACACTGACCAACCTCAGTGCTTTGTGTTCGCTTCTCTGCTTTTCTCTTCTACCACCTACCTTGTGGATCCTCATACTTAGGGGCGTGATTCTGATATGGATTCTTGTTCCCCTCCTCTCTCACTTGAGCTTCACTTGAGGGATAAGGAGACCTGCTTTTCAGGTTTGCAGTGCCTGGCTGTACCCACTTCTTTCCCCCTTGCCCTTTCTTGCCCTGTTCTGCCCTTTGATGCTTTGCAGAACTGAAGAGTTTAGGCTTGAGCTTTCATTACCTCTCTCAATTGAACAAAAGCAAAGAAATGCAAAGAAAATGAACTATTTGTAGTGATATGGCCAGAGGCATAATGGTGTCAGAACCAGTACTGGGTCAAGTAAGTCTGGGATGGAATGAAGGCTCTTAACAATGTTGGCTCTGTCACCTCAGTCAGGTTATTGAACTTTTCCCAGGTGTTTTTCTCATCTTACATAGACTTCAGATGCTTGAGACTTTTAGAAATGAATTAAGCATCTCAGACAATGTCTTGCACGTAGTGGGGGCTTAATAAATGACAGCTCTTAGTTTATTTGCTGCAAATGCACAAAACAAGATTACCTGAGGGACTTGGTCTAGTATTCATGTTGTAGGATCAGTTTTGGAAAAGGAGGCACCTTTGGGATTATCTAGTCTGGAACCTTCATTTTATAGATGAGGAAACTGAGTCCCAGTCAATGTGTCAAAGCTGTAGAACTAATTAGGGGCAAAGCTGAGACTAGAATCCAGAACCTCTGACTCTTGGCTAATGGCATCCTGATTGATACAGCCCAGATATTTACCTCAACATCTGTAGGGCAGGATTTGCTGGAATCAGCTATGAGGGGATGGATGTGTTAAGAAAGCAACTTCTTTGGACTCTGTCATAGACTATTAAATCAAAGTCTCTGGAGGTGTGGCCATAGATTTTCATTTTAACAGGCTCCTCAGATGATTCTTAAGCATCTTAGGAGTTTATATTTATAGGAGTTTGAGATGAGTTGTTGGAATTGACTGTGGATTTGAGCCTCACTGCTCTTGTGCTATAATGGCTTGATATTCATAAAGTCATCCCACAGGCATTATGGCCACTGTCATGGGAACTAATCATTATCTAATAACACTAGTATTAATGATGCTCATAGAACCCACCGCTTAAGGAGTACCCATTGTCTGCTATGTTTGATCTGAGCACCTTCAGCCACTTAGAACAGTGCTTGGTATATGGTAAGCCCTTTATAAGTGTTAGCAGCAATAACCTCATTTAATGTTTACAACACCTCTTCGAGAGTTGTTGTTAGCGGTTTCACTGACATAATAAACCCATGTCAACTTGCCCAAGGTCACATAGCTAGCACATGACACAACTGGTTTTTTAATCTCATGTGTGTCTGATACTGAAACCCATGTGGGATAGTAGATACAGGCATATGAATTATTCTTGCACTAAATATTAAAATTTAAAGGATTTCTTTCTTTTTTTTTTTTTTTTTAAATTATGAGAGTATCCCTCCAGGTTTAGTTGATAAAGTCTGAAACAGACCTAAGAGAGACCTCACACAGGTAAATAATCCTTATTCTGGCTTATTCAAAACAAAAAAAGTTCTGGAATGAAGGTTTCTTGAGAGTAAACAAGCTAGTAAAAAGAATTTGTTCATCAGGAAAATGTTCTCATTTTGTTGTAGTCTCTCTTGGTGCCAAAGATGTGGATGGTGAAGGGAGAAGGTGGCAGCTGGTCCAAGAGCCAGACTGCTTCAAAGTCCAAAAAGCTCAGCCTGTAGAACTTGGAAAAACTTAGGTGCTTTGTGGTTTTGTATCTTTTCTGCTTGTTTTATGACATTACTTGACCTAGAGATTTTGTTTTTTTTAATACTTCACCCTCCAGTTTGTACATGGAGTGAGACCCCATCCCATAGGATGTGGCCATGGAAGTGCAGGTGAGGAACTGTTCTTACTGATGCTTTAAGCTGGCCAGCTACTCTGCCTCCAAAACAAAAACCACCAAACCTGATGGTTTTCCAACCATACTGATTTTCCTGACTGATCTGCAGTGTGGACAGGACTCCTCAGAGTCCACATGGCACTGGGGGATCTTGAGGGATGGGGGCTAGGATCATCTAAATCCTTGCTCATTCCCCTGTCTGGTATTTGGGCTCAGAGAACTAAAAGAGCTATTTAAGTGGGAAGAGCTGGTCTTCCCTTTATATGGTCTCTCTGTATGGTGTTTCCATGGTGGCTTCACCTCCACAAGGTGGCTCTGGGCTCCAAAGTCCTTTGCGTGCGTTGGGGGGGGGGAGGGTGGGAGGGTTTGAGGTATTGGGTGGTGCATGCGAGAGAGATTCTGTAGTACCTCTTATGACCTAGCTTCTGAAGTCATGCGTTGTCACTTCTGCCATTGTCTTTTGGTTGAGCTTCTTGCAGTGTCCCACTGGGTTTCAAGAGAGGGGGACAGAGGCCCCACTGCTTGATGGAGTGCCTGTCTCTCATTCATTGTAAGAAGAACGGGTGGAATGGGCTGTGCTAGTGTGACCATCTTGGGACAGTACAATCTGCCTCCAGTGTATTGACTCTACTCTTGCTAAATAGGCTCTTTCAGGTCCCAAGTAGTATACTGAATCCCTTTATTCTCATAGTGTGATTTATGAATTTGCAGATGCTCAAAAGGCTAACCGTAAGCAGTTTTTGGGTAGAACCTGAGCTGAGTTTACTCAGAGCCATGTGCATATATATATGATGGGGTGTGGCTGGCGAAGCCTTACCTCATCATGAAGGAATAATCCATAGATTATTTTTTCTTCCACAAGGGAGGGAACAAATTTCTTTGTCCAAAAGTCTAGGCAACTTTTCAGAGTGCTTAGTTACTATAAGTTCTTTTGACAGGTGTTTAATGGGGTCTCAAAATGTTGGAGGAGCTTATGAACAAGACAGACAAGGTTTTCCTCTTACATGAAACTCAGATTCTTTCAGAAAAGGGAGACTGTACACAAGTCAATGGATAAGAATTTAAAATAGTTACAAGATTCCTGTGTAAACAGGTGGGGAAACCCTAGGATAAGTGGTGGTTAGCATTGGTGTCATGTGGTCCGAGTTAGTTGGCCAACAGTCATTAGAAAGGACTTCTGAGGAGTTTCACTTAGCCTTCTTGTTTGGGTCTCCATGTATGTGCACCATCTGTAAGTGGAAATGAAATTGTCATGGAATGGCTGTGGTAAGCATGGGCTTGCTGACAAAAATCCTAGAGTAATAGTCGGATTAGCCATACCTGCACTACCTGCCAGTTTTATTTCCCCCTCTCCCCCTCCAAAGAAAGGTTCAATAGAGGCATTTGAGGAACGTAAAAAGTATTACTTCCACACAGTAAATACATGTCATTCATTTATTTTCCCTAAGACCGAAAGTATGAAAAGATGTAAGAAGAGATTTTGTAAGTATACGAAAACTGGATCAGTAACAGGTTATTTAGGGAAGTTAGTAATGTTAGAATATGTCTCTTCCCACTTAAGAATCTATAAAGGACTTGGGCGCCTGGGTGGCTCAGTTGGTTAAGCAACTGACTTCAGCTCAGGCCCGCATCGGGCTCCCAGCTCAGCGGGAAGTCTGCTTCTTCCTCTGACCTTCTCCCCTCTCATGCTTTCTCTCTCTCTCTCTCTCTCAAATAAATAAATAATCTTAAAAGACTCTGTAAGGGCCTCTATGTGATTTCCCTTTCACCATCTTATCCTATCTATACAATAAACAGTAATTGTCAGCTATCTCTGGTCAGCTTCTGGGCTGAGGATAAACTGTAATCAGGTTCCTGTGTTCATGGAGGGAGACAAAAAAAGTTAACGAGACAAAATAAGACATAAAAATAACCAGGAAAGAAACAAATCCTGGGTGATAGGGAGGGACTGACTTTAGGTGAGGTGTCATCGAAGGTCTCTGAGGAGGTGATCGTGGGGGATCAGTTATTGTGGTGCTTAGCCAGTGGCCTATGCTGGAAGATGTATTGGCCCAAATGCAGAACATCAGTACCAGCATCCTAAAGTATAATTGAGGAGTGCTTAGATGAGAGCTGGTGGGAGGCTGTGCTTATTGTAGTATATTGAGTCCTTGCATCCTTGAAGTTGAGTAAGAACCCTTTACCCTGGCTGGAGTGTTCCAGCGTGCCTAGTGACACTGAATGAAGGTCTCTCTGCAGTGCTCCTCTTGATCTGAACCCAGGTCTGACAGAATGTGTAGATTTGTTGGCTCTACCTGAAGCTTATCCCATGAGTGTAGGGAGCAAGAGATGTCAAAAGCCTGATTTCATCTGGCTTCATATTTTTGTTGGAGAGTAGTTGCTAAATGACAGATACTCTGGCAGGAGCAAAGGAGGTGGCCAAAGGAAAAGGGTGGAGGCAAGTGGAGTAGTGTGGTGTGTGAATCCTGCTAAAGGAAGACTTCTAGGAACAAAAATCCAGAAAGAGAGAGAGAGAGAGAGCGAGCGAGTGTTATTTCCAGAGGGAGGTCCTGTTGCAAAATTTCCCACATTCATTATGTCTACCTCTCCTCACCTCCCTTGTGATCTCTGCTCTTGGTTTCGGGGTTTGTAGACTTTTGCTGGCTTGATCAGAGCCCCTGAAGCCTCAAGTCTGGTGGTAATTACCAGAGTGAGGTGGCCTGGTGTGTGAGAGTGCATTTCCCCTTGTAGAACATTGTACAACCCTTCAGGGGGGAAAGGGTCTTTAAATGGGAACATTTGGTTCAGATTATTTTGATTTGTGTTAACGGGTTGGTTCCAAAGTCATGACTTGCTTTGGGAAATCTAATGGAGAACACTTGCAGGGTGTTAAGGGTTTGCTTTTTTTTTTCCCAAGTGATATTTTTCCTGCATACTTCTGTGGTCACCTTTCCTTGTGCTACAGATAATCCATTAACATTTCCAGAACTTCATTGTCTTGTGAGAAGGCATCTTTTCTTGAAAATATTTTTGAACACAGGAGTGTGGAATGTTCTGGGCATGGGAGTGTGTCAGACAGAAGATTTGTGGTCATATCCCCCTTTCCTTTACTATTAATATTCTCACCTGGTGTGTAAGATAATAACTTGTGTCATTTATGCCTTTGTCTTGTGTATTTCTGATTATAGGTGACCCCCCAGTTAGTGGAGTTTATCTTGGGCTCAGTACTCTGCATAAGAAGTCTTTTGGATTAGGATAGAGTGGAATAAGTTAATATGTTTCTGGAAGGACTAGGAGAAAAAGTGTCCAGAAGCCCCATGGGTGGAGCCCAGTGTTTTATCTATACATACATAGTAGTTAAGAGAATGGTGTTTAGAAATTTTTGTCACCTGTCAACCCTGTTACCTTGGATGGGCTACTTAACGTTTCTGAGGCCAATTTCCTATCTGTAAAATGGGTTGGAAGTTTCCTCAAAATGAGATTTTGAGGGTCAGATGAAATAATATATGGAAAGGGCTAAGCACATAGTAAAATTGTGTAATGCATAAAACAGCTATTAACAATAACAGGTGCCAATTGTGGAGACTTGATCGATCGTGTATATATATCTATATATCTATATCTGGTGCCGTGTGTGTGTGTGTGTGTGTACGTGTGTGTATATATGTATATATATGTATATATATATATACATATATATGGCTGTATATATATTCTGGCTGTGAAGAGTGGGACAAAGTCATGAAAATGACCTTCCTTGAAGAATCCCACCAGTTAGATGAATTTCTTGTAGGGATAAAGAGGCTTTGAGTCCAAATTGCCCAAACCTTTGTCCTCCAATCCCTGTCCTGCCAATCCCTTGGAGTTGGCATCCGTGGTCTTATGAGGCTCAGAGGTGGACCTGCCTACCTTTGATACTTCTTAAACTTTGTTTTGTTTTGTTTTTCTGAATCTGGAGAAGCTTGCCATGAATATTCCTTACCTCCCGTAATCACCCTGGAGGTTTCCAAGACCTCTCGGCACCTTGGATGACGTCGTATAGTTGGCTCTGGGACCCGGGCTTGCTCCCAAGTCTTGCTGGCTGCTGCTGCTGGCTTCCTGAGCTTGCAGCTGGGTGGGTGGGGGTGGGAGGGGGAGTGATCACTCCTGGGAGCCAGATTGAGACCTGTCTCTCACCAGCATCTGAGTGGAGTTCAGGATGCAGGAAGATGGTCTTATGGAAGGAAACAGTGTAGGGTTCATCAGCATAAAGAGTCCACTTTAGATTGCTAGATATGCTATCTCACCAGACTGTAATATTGAGAGTTATGCCTACCATTCATTGAATGCTTATAACATGCCAGGCATGCATAGAGTAGTAATGTATAATCTCTATTTTTCCAACCAGGAAAGTGAGGCCTTTGGTACTGAAAGCACACACTCCAACTTTTTATATACTATATGGCTTCTTGATTTTTTCTAATATCTAGAAGAGTTCTTAATCTCAGTGTGTGAAGACATGGGCCAGGATGGGTACAGTGGAAAGACTGTTGACTCCAAGATGGCAAGCAGTTTCTTCTCCCACTCCACTTCCCTGTTGCCCTTCCTTCTAGTTCATAAGACCTGAAGCTTGGCCTGGAGAAGGTGACACTGATGTGGTAATTAGGATCCTGAGCTCTGGCCTCAGATGTTCTAGGGGTTGACTCCTGGCTCTGCCATTTGCTAATTAAAGGGCCTTGGTAAGTGGCAGCCTCCTCTGAGCCTGTTTCCTCATCTGGGGTTGCTGTCTCTTTCCACTATTGTAGGGACCAAGTGAGCTAACCCGTGGGAAAGCACATGTGAGCTAAAAATGAGAGATTGTTTTCTGTTATTCATTTTCAGAGATTCTTATTTTCCCTTAATGAGTGGGTCGTTTTAAAGCTTTTTTTTTTCTTTTCCCCTTTCAGTTGAGGGGAGTGTTACAGACTTTGTTGAGAATTCTGATGATTGTTCTGGACTCTCTCCCAAGAAAATGCATGTTCATCCAAATTACACTCACTTTCTCAGGGTTCACGACCTTGCAAAGCTTTTTGTCTGTGAACTCCAGAAGGCGACCCCTTAGACGATGGTAGCCTCCTTTCCTCAGGGACCTCTCTGAATTGTCCCTCTGACCCCTGCTGACACTTGGCCGAGGCTGGGGTGTGTAGAAAAGCCCTTCTTTGAGGCCTATAGGGACATTGCTTCCTGCTCCTCTGCTCCATTCACTAACAAGCAGCCTCCTGATGTTTTGGCCCTGGTGTTGCTGCCCAGAACAAGCACCAGCAGTGTCCTTCAGGAGCTGCAGCTCTTAAGGAAGCTGCCAGGGGAACAGGGAAAATCCGGCTGTGTCTTCCTTGGCTGGGTTATTTCAGAGATGAGAGAGGGAGGAAAGGGGAGGGAGCAGCAGACTCTGAAATGGGAGGAATAGTAGAGCTACTGTTGACTGGTTGCCTGCTCTGTGCCAGCAGCTGTGTTAGGTGCTTGGCAGTCGTCATTTCTAGTCCTCAAAGAACCCAGTCAGGAAAATACTGTTCCCTGTCCCACTCCGCAGATGAAGAAACGGAGGCCGAGAGAAGTTAAGTGAGAATAGCAAGCAGACAAGGTGGGAGTCAGGTTCAGTCTCTGTCAATCAGAGAGCTTCTCTGTGCCAAGTTGTTTCAGAGACAGGAGTCAGCTTCTGGGCTAAAGGCTAACTTCTCACCCTTTGCGGTTGATCAAGGAAATGCTTTTCCTCCATCTGTGGCTGCCGGCTTTGTTTTGTGTTCTAGATGGCCTTTTCAGTGCCCAACTGCAGATGTGTATTTTTAGAAAAGGAAGAGACTTCTGTGTGCACTGTTTATGTCCAGAGACATTTCAGTTCCTGAATACTAAAACTAGCCAAGGCAACTGAGTGTCAGCCCTGGCAGATGTTCCTCTTGCTGGCAGCCTGGTCTTCTGGCTGGGCAGTATTTGCCATTGGCCTTAGGAATAGGACTGACCCTCAGGTCTCTCTTCTTGATAGGCTGGACTAAGCGCTAAGTCTGCAGAAGGATCTGTGGCTCCCCTGCCCCAACTCCGCAGCTGGGGCTTGCCACCAGCACAGCTCTTAGCCTGTTGGCAGCTGGTTAGGCGACATCTTTTTCTTCTGTTTCCCTGTTTGCATTTCCCCATCTTTGTCTCCCTACCCCCAGCCTACCCACAAAGCCTTTTCCTTACCTCTAAGACCAACTGCATTTTGAGTTCTTACTGTTGAAGAGGTAGTTTGTGTTCCAAGTGAAATTGGCCCCTAAGTTATCCATGTACAGAACTGTGCCCTGGCTGCTTGGAGTTCATGGGGCCACACAACCACACAGGGAAAGCCAAGACCATGTACTGCAGTGTCTAGGTCCCTCTGGGCCCCTGTTACCTGCCTACATTTATAGCTGACACAAATTGGCTGCTCCATGGATTATCCATTGGCTCTTCCTGCTATCACTGTGAAGGTGGCTCTGCTCTTGATGGATTTTCCGGAGGGGAATGCTGAGGCTTGGACAGGCCAGTGACATGCCTGAAGTCACATGGCTGAGGTGGTGGCTGTGCTAAGGTGGGAACTGTGGTGTGTGTGTGTGAAGCCAGGACAAGTCAGCACAGAATAGGGTGTGGCATGCCACATTCGTGTCCGTCTTCTTGCTTCCAGGAGGCTGTCCTTTGGTGTGGCACAGGTGAGCCAGAATTTCAGGTCCTTTGGAGGATTAATCGCTTTGACCCTCTTCACTCTGGCAAAGAGGATTTGGATGGGATTACCCTTGTGGGGGATTTTGTCCTAGTGAGGGCTGCAGAACTGGACCTGCTGTTTTGCGATGTGTTGTGTCTTCCCTGCTCACTTGCGGCTGTGACTCTGAGCTTCCCTACGTCTTCCCCTTTTTGGCCTGAGTGAAGACTGCATGGTCCGAAAGACATTAAGGAGAGGAGGCTACATTTTATGCTGTCCTGTGAGATCCTGTCTATAGGATGTGAAGTAACCACTTGTAAGACACTTTGTTCTCTTATTTTCGTAGTTTAGCAGATGTCCTTCATTCTTTTCATTTCATTCCTTCCTTCATTATCTGTCGGTTAGTGTGATGAAAGCATACACATATGTCAGTAGCTCTCCTTTAAAGGAGGTTACCATGGGGACAGAAAGACCCAGAACTAGCCAACATGCTAAGGATTTCTCATGTATTATCTCAGAATGACTCTCTGAGATAGGTAGGAAGCTGAAGGAGTGGGGCGTTAAGGAATAATGATTGAGAGGGATCAAGATGGAGGACTTACAGAGTGAGGATCTCTGCCTTTTGGCTTGCTGTCTGGGGACCTGTGACAAATTATTCAACCTCTCTTTTTTTTTTTTTCCCCTCATCTGTGAAGTGGGGTTCCCAGTGCCTATTTACCTCCTAGGATTTTGAGAAGCAAATGAGGTAGTGTTCATAAGCATTCCTCTGGTGGATAGTAAGACCTCTGTAAAAGGTGGCTATTTTTCCTCTTATTATTAGTTATTCTTCTCTCTTTGTTTTAAAGATAATGAAACCCTGCCTTGGAGAGGCTGTCCTTGCCTAGGTCACAGTGGTTTCAGCAAACAACAGTAACATTTTAGCTGACATTAAATGGCACAGAGTGTCATGAGGAGGTCCAAGGAAGGGAAGTGGCACCTGCTTTTTCTGGGTGGAGGGAGATGCTCTAGGCAGGCTGGCATGAGATAGAGGAGGATTTCATGGAGGAGATGGCATTTGTAAGTCTGGCCCATCTGGACCAGTGGAGATGGGGAAGCTGAACATTGTCAGTGGAGGGAACAGTAAGGGCACATGCTCAGCGATGGGAATTCAGTGGTGTGTGAGCTCAGGAACCCTCTGATTCACAGCAGAAGAAGCAGGGCTGTGTAAGCCCCAAGAAGGTAGGTAGGGCCTGAGCTGGGTTTGTTCTAACCTAAGGTAGGGCCTGTGCCTGGGAGGGGCTCCATATAAACTTGTTCAATTCCAACTGAATGGCAGTTCTGGGAGGTGGGAAAGCTTTCATTGTGATGGGGAGCAATCTGGGAGGAAGGAATTTTGAACTTCATTTGGAGAAGGGATTTCTGCTAACAGTGAGAGCTGGGATTGTTTATTTCTGCTGTAAAACATTGACCTTCTCCGCCATCTTACTTAAACTGTTAGTCACTCTAGACACTAGTTTTGGTTTTCCTTGGACTGTAAATCAGCCCCTCTCTGAGCTATTGGTCAGCACTTTTTTGGTAACAGGAGATTATAGGACTGGGGGGGGCCATCTTTCTCCTTGGGGTTCTTTACACTTGAGACCATAGAACCTGGACAAAGTAAAAGTTTGTTGGAAGTAAATATCATGTGTGGTTTTGAGGTTTTCCCAATTATGTTTCCCCTCTTTACCCTGTTCCTATTTTTCTATATTGTCTGTGACCACACTCTCACTCTAGGTGGTTCTCAGGCCTTGGCTCATCAGTAAAGGACAAATACTCCTTACTTGATGTATTGTTAGAGAAAAGTTGTATGTTGATCTCTCCTGCGGAGATGATGTAGATGCTGCCAAGGTGAGCGACACATGAAAGACTGCAGTGGGTTCTTTAGGACAAAGAATGACTTTTGTTTTGAACATCTGAGCCCTACATTCTCTTGCCCTGGGTCTTTCTAGAGCAGGCTACAGGGTTGGAAGCCCTTCATGAGGGGAACCTGCTCTCTCACTGTAGTCCAGACATGGCTTGTAGGAATTAACCAATGGGCTTCTGATTCATGGGTCACGCAGTCTGTACTTCCCTCCTGTTTGGTTTCTAGGCTTTACTAAGTAGTGGCTGTCAGAGGATGAATGTTGGTGTTGAAGATCCCAGGAGCAACTAGTTATCTTTGCCCTAAATTCTTTTTAAAATGGAGGTAGTGATTCAGTTGATCCTTGACTATCTCTGCTGTGCTCTTTATCAGTTCCATGACAGTTCCATCCCCAGCTGCAATTTGATCTAAAAAAAAGGGGAAGGTTATTACCATCTTTTCTGAGCCACAAATAGCACTTTGAAAGGGGGCAAATGGATGGGAATGAAAGTCTACAGTTTTTGGAAAAAAGGTCTTAATAGATTGAAACCACTGAGAAGACAGGATACTTTCCACCTTAGCTAAGACAATTACAGTAGGTTTTCATGAATTGGATTGGACTTTGTCCTCTCTCTAGTATTTCTCATAATCAGGCAAGACAGGTTCCCATATCAAAAAAACAACGTAAACAGCCAAAAACAATAACCGAAACCCAAAAGACTTTAGCACAGATGAGGCATGGGGTGCCTGGGTGGCTCAGTTGTTAAGTGTCTACCTTCAGCTCAGGTCATGATCCCAGGGTCCTGGGATTGAGCCCCTCCTCGAGCCCCACATCAAGCTTCCCGACTTGTTGGGAAGTCTGCCTCTCCCTCTCCCACTCCTCCTGCTTGTGTTCCCTCTCTTGCTGTGTCTCTCACTGTTAAATAAATAAATAAAATCTTAAAAAAAAAAGAAAAGAAAAAGAACAGATGAGACAGCAGCAGCCACACCTTTTGTCCCTCCCCTCGCAAAGCACTCACATGTGTATTGACTGTTCTTCCACAGAGAAGAAGGGTGCTTGGGTAGGTGTATGTCCATTGTCACATATTACCCACCTTGTGGTTTTTGAACATCTTGTGCTGTGTGGGTGGAGAGAAAAAGGAACTGTGACACAGTTACTCAGTAGAACAAGCAGTTCCCCTCCTCCCAAGGCTAACCCACTGGCCCTCTTAATGCTTGTCTTCTTAGTTGTAGCCCTCCTGCCTCTGACCCCTCGTTCCACTAATTTAATGCCCCAGAGCCTCGTTCCCTGGTCAGGGCATCACTAGACCACTCTGCTAGTGGTATATTTTCTTCTTTGTCTGCAAATGTGCTGGAAGTCTTTATTATCTTTAAAACAAGGAGATGGATGGGGCGGGGGAGGGAATCCCAACAAAACTTCCCTTTGTACTTTTCCTATTTACATGCTATCCTGTGCTGCTGCCTCTTTCATAGCTAGATTGCTTAAAAGAATATTCTGCATTTACTGTCTTTATTGCTTTACCCCCCAAAGCCCAGAAATCTGGCTCTTGCCTCTAGCTCTCTCTTGAACCTACTGTCTTAGAGTCACTGGAACAAGCTAGTTAATTAAACCAGATTGTTCTTAGCATTCCTCTCCTTTCTTAGGACTCCTTTTTGCCTTCATTGACTGGATGTTCTCCAGGCTTCCTTGGCTCATTCTGAGAATCCCTTCCCAGCTCATCTTCTGTGTCCTGTGGGTCTTGCCAAGGTTTCTAGCCCCCCCTAGCCTTCCAGACTAAAGGATATGTCTGTGTTACTGATATCTCCAGTCCTGCCCCCTGCCCCCATCATGTATACCTGAGTCCCAGACTTCTCTGTGGCAGCCCTAGTCCCTTTCCTGTTCTTCATCAAACTGAGATCCGGAGATGGGAGATTTGCCTGAGTCATGTCAAATTGTTCATAGGGTCTGTATATTTCTAGGATTTGTTGTACATAGGCACACACCCCTTCCTCAACCTTGGAAAGATGGTTCATTTTGGCCAAGAAGTATTCTAGCAATAGTTTGGATTTGCCTGCTGTCCTCTCTCCAGAACTTGATAAAGCAATGAAAAGTGTTCCAGAGGATTCTATCTGTTTTCTCTGAAGACGCAGGCAATGCTATGCAGAGAAATGATAATGAGGAAGGGCTTTATATGGGAGGTAAGCAATAGGGTGAAGCATTAGTGGATGGTTTACCAGCTAGGGGCTCTGAGCAGATGGAGGTAGTTTGGAAGAGGCAGTTGTCAAATGGGAGTTATTTCACCTTTGAGGAGTTGTGGGATGTTCACATGGGTGTTGGAGTGGGTGTTGATGAACAGAGCCCCAACGTTGTCCTCTGGGGATATGGGACTAGCCCTCTGCAGAGGCATTGCCAGACTCCTCTTTACAAATGTGCCTGCTGGCCAAGGTGAAAGGGTTTCTTGGGAAACAAAGCCAGTGTGGCAAAACCAAGATTCTTAAAACCATCCTTGTATCTCATGAAATTCAGAGTTGGGTTTCTATATGGAGGCTACCTAGGGACAGATATATTTTATTTTTCCCTACGTGATACTAATGATAGGGGTCGTGTTATTAATAAATATGCCTATGCCTTGGAACCATAGGCCTTTTTCCTCACTTCTCACATGCATTCTTGAATGGTGAGGCGTTTTGGCCCCTTGTTGCTTGTCGGTTGCCAGCAGTTGGATAGATTTTTACATGATCTGGTTGAGTGTCCTGGGTGTGGGATGGTACAAAGTTTCTTTGATTCAGAGGAGGACTCAGTGTTCCCCTGGACTCTGTCGTTATCACAGTAGTGATCTTTTTTTTTTTTTTTTTAAAGATTTTATTATTTATTTATTTGACAGACAGAGATCACAAGTAGGCAGAGAGGCAGACAGAGAGAGAGGAGGAAGCAGGCTCCCTGCGGAGCAAAGAGCCTGATGTGGGGCTCGATCCCAGGACCCTGGGATCATGACCTGAGCCGAAGGCAGAGGCTTTAACCCACTGAGCCACCCAGGTGCCCCCACAGTAGTGATCTTGCCCTGGAAGTGTGTGTGTCTTACTTGTGCTTTAAAAGACCAACAGAACAGAAAAGTTTACCAGCCAGAAGCCCTGGGTACACCCTGCTCGCAGGTATGGAATCAAGCTATCGTCTTTCCTTTTCCCATTGAAGTTTCATGACACCGAGCCCTTCCCTTCCCACAAAGAGATGTGGGAGGCAGTCTCCCTTTTGCAGAGGCTTGCTGCTCTGAAACCTTTGACCGCCTTCACTTCTCAAACTTGCCTGAGTCAAGCTCTCTAGGCAGTGGGTGTACTGATGGGGAGGGTCAGAGGTTTTGCTCGGCAGAGTTTGGACTGGAAGAATCATTCTGACTATAAAGTAGCTTTCTGGGGCAGTTAATGGGCAAAAAGTTAATGGTGGTGTAGTTTAGATTTTAAAATTGTGGGAGTCTAGAGTCAGGTTCCTGGGTTTGTAGCTTGGTTCCGTCACTTACTGACAATTCTCTCATTTGTAAAAGGGATTTAAACAATAGTACCTGCGTCAAAGAGATTTTGGGAGAATGAAGTGATATCTTTAAAGCACTCAGGGGCTGGGCAGATAGTGACCTTTCAAAAATAAATTGTTGCTTTTCATGGTGTTGAAAATCCTTCAGACTTAGCCTTCACTCCCTGTTTGGAAATGTTGCAGTCATTCTGAGTATGCAGACAGCAGCTATCTTTTCCACTTCAGTGTGCATTTGTAGGAAGCTACAAGTTCCAGGAGACCTTGGTTATATGCGTTTTGTTTGTAATATAATGGAGAACACAAGTGGATGGTAAGTGGCGCATAGTATGTGTTTAGTAAGTCCTTTTGGGATGAGTGAGTGAACCTGTGCGTGGATCAGTCACAGCAGTGTGGTTGGGCGGCATGTTGGGTATAGCTAGGATTTTTGTTAGTTGGTAGCTAGAGGATCCGTCAACATCTTGGTAAGTAGTTAGCATTTTTGGGGGAAATCCTTTTTCTAAATTTTAAGTGCTTAATTAGCACCCAGAAACTATATGTGTTAAATTGTGCAGTTTGGTAAACTCTGACATCTGTATATACCTCTGAAGCCATCTCCACAGTGTTGGGGGATTTCTTAATGCCTATGTGTTTTCTTTCTCTGTAGCTGATAAGCCACTTTACCCTTTGGCCTGGCCTGGCCTGACATTTGGCCGGCAGGTGCTTCACTGAGGTGGGAGTGAGGGGGTGGGATGCTGGCGTTGTGCTTTCCTCCTTGTCCTTTCTAGCCATCTTGTGCATTTTTATGTTCTTGCTATGGAATTTTAGATGATTATGGGGTGTGTGTGTGTGTGTGTGTGTGTGTGTGTGTGTGTGTGTCTTTGTCTGTCTGCAGCAGGTTGCATGTTGAGGAACAAGAACTAGATCAGTTTAGTTCGATATTATATTCTCATTGTCTCCCATAATCCCCACCATCTAGGAGGCCCTCAGCGGGGAGGTGAAGAGGTCCATTCATTCACTGCATTGCCAGAATGGATACATGGCACTGTTGGGCCTGAATTGGGAGCACAGAGGACTGAGTTCCCAGAGACTGAAAGTTGTTCTTACCTTCATCAGAGGAAATCAAAGGGAAAAAGTCCTCTTGGGGTCTGAATTACTTCATTACTGATGTGACTCTAAGGAAACCCTGGAAATACAGGGAATCCACCATGACACAAGCCAGGCCCAAAAATGAGGCATGTGGGGACATTTGCTGTCATTCCGAGGCCCAGCTGTTCTGTGCAAGGTTAAACATTTATGTTGGAGCTCTGTTAGTTTGCTTTTTACTGTAAACTGTTTCGATACTACATGCTGCCATAGAAGGGTGCTTTAATTGTATGCTGTTACAAGGACCCCCAGGTATCTTTTTTTTCTCTCTCCAGCTTGTGATATAACCCACCCTCCCTGCCTCATCTCTTCCCTTCCCTACCGCCCCTCTGCGTCATAAATCACAGTGAAATTTTCAGAGTCAGCTCTGATGGCCTCAGAGAGAAGTCTCTCTTAGGCGCTCAAAGAAGCAGCAACAAAAATAATAATTAAAAAAAATGACACAACCAGGTAGTGGTTTTTGGTGTACATTTGGCAAGAGTCAACATTTTAGAGCAGTAAATACTCTCCGTGGTAGAGGAGAACCAGTAAAACCGGCTTTTAAAAGCCCCACTGCAGGAAGTAAGGGGAAGGTGGGAAACAAGAGAGGGTATATTTGTGTTAGTAGGCTGACTTTCTCCTAAATGTTAACAGGAGAGGTGGAGGCAACTTTCATTCACAGTGACTGTTTCTTTCAGGTGCTAGGTGGTGGCTGGTTGCTTTGTGATGAAATGCGGCTGTTCCAGCTACCACTTCCAAGGGGTGTGGCAGCTTTTGTACTTCTAAGTTGTATTTTGTGCACGTCTCATCCCAGGTGCTTTGCTCCCTAGAAAGTCAGCCATTCTTCCATCTGCCCATCACTCTTGACTACCTGTTATGTACCAGGCACTGTATCCATACATACTTCTGTCCATTCATCCATAGGTACCACACACCTAGCCTCCCTACCTGCCCACCCTCCCTCCCTTCGGCCATCCACCCACGCACCCATCTTCAAGCTATTCATTCTCCAGCCACACAGCATTATTGATTGCCTGTTACATGGAAGCCACTGTTCTAGGTCATGGGAACCCAGAGTAGGAAATAATTTAAGAGAGGAGATAGGCTTAGGAACAAGATTGTTCTATCATTTTCTCCTCTAATGTGAAGTTATTAATGACTGACACCCTCACCACCATTTGTAATGCTATGAAGACAGAGGCCTGGTCTGATTTTTGCTTACTTTTGTCTCTCCAGTGACCAGTATATCAGGCACATAAGCATAGTCTGTGCATAGCTTTTTTTCATGTATAACGGAATAGATGAGTGATCTGTATAGTGTGGGGCATGCTTTAACATGAGTATAGTCAGAGCTGTGAGAAGTCACACAGAAGATAGTTGCTAACACTATCTGGTCCAGGTAAGGAAGAATGAGGGATGTCTGTGAATGCCATTAAGTGTACACGCATGTGCTCAGTGGCGTTCTTACAGCTTCTCCTCATACTGAGGTGTGCTGGTCATTGGGCTATGTTGGAATACAGAACTGACCTGGTCTCTGCCCACACTGAGCACATGTAGAGAGTGCTTAGTGGGAGAGATCCAGGTGTGTCAGCCCATGGTGGGGGCCAGCCTGGGTGGGGGGGGGCAGTGTGTGGGAAGATGGACTGGGAAGGCTTCCCTTGAGGGAGCTAGGTGCTGGCAGGGTCTGGCAGGGTGGAAGAAGGTCTCCGAGGGAGCTGATCTGGGAAGGAAGCTGGGGTGGCCTGAATGTGGAGAGCAGCTCTGGAAGAGGCTAGGACCAGGCCATCTCCAGTATCTGAACAGCAAGTATTCCTTTTTGTGTGTTTGCAGAACCCCTTAGATTTTGGTAACAGTATGACTTTAAGACTCTGGCTTCCTAAGAGGACTTCTTGTGGCTGCCATAACAAATGTCCCCAAACTCGGTGGCTTCAAACAACGCCTCTGCAGGTGCTAGGGAAGGAGCTTTCTTGGCCTCTTCCCAGCTTTGATGGCTCCTGGAAGACTTTGGTGTTCCTTGGCCTGTAGCTGCATCTCTCCATTGTCTGCCTCCTCTTTCCCTGTGTGTCTCTGTCCTCTCCTCCTCCTCTTAGAAGGACACCGGTCATTAGATTTAGGTCCCATTTTAATCCAGTATGACCCTATCTTAAGTAATTACATCTGCAAGGACCCTGTTTCCAAATAAGCTCAGATGCTGAGGTTCCAGGTAGACAAGAATTTGGAGGACATTATTCAGCCTATCTCAGGAGGGAGTGCTGAAGTTGCTGGAACAGTGCTGGGAGGCTTCCTAAGGGTCTTCTCATTTCTCAAGGCTTCTGGGTTGACAGCAGGCCGCAGACTTGGTTGTGGGGAGGACTGGCCAGCCATGACTAGAATTCCTGTATCTGGCAAGGACTTGCAGGTATGGGATTCATTCTTTCAGTGCCTAAATGGAGCTGAGAGATTGTAGGAGGTGGCCCTACTCATGCCTTCCTCGGTCACGTCATCCTGTCCTTCCTGCAGCGAGGGGACAGATGTCAGGGTTTCTTCCTGACCGTCCCTCAAGCACCTTGAGAGAGGAGGAAGTGGCCACCAGCATAAAATGGCCAGAATAATTAATGACCTGAGCCAACAATGGTCTAGGGTTTTTCCATGGTCCTTCTCTCCTCTGGGAACAGTTTCCTGCTGCTTTCTTGTAGGCATGTTGCCAGGGACTTTCTGGGTCTCCAGGACCTCGCTTTCCTTTTCTTTCTTGTTTGTCTGTTTTCTCAGGTTCAGTGTCAGTCACTTCTTCCAATTCCCTTGTAGTTAAACAAATTACTCAACACCGTCTTCCTATAACAGTGGTTTTTAAACTTACTGTGATTTCCAGGTTTGATTTCCATATCTAATTTCCACATTTGATTCTCAGAATTTCTGATACAGTGAATCTGGAGTGATGTGATTCAGGTGAACTTCAAAAGCCAACTTGAGAAACACTTCCTCCAAAAGATAGTGGTGTGTGTGTGTGCATTTCCTCCAAAAGATAGTGGTGTGTGTGTGTGTGTGTATGTGTGTGTGTGTGTGTGTGTGTTTTCCTGACAGTGATACTTGGTGTATTAGAACGAATGGCTTCTGCATTTACATGATGCTAATTGGCACAGTTTGTCATCAGATTATTTAACAGTCTAGATAGGCTGTCTAGAGGTACAAATGCAAATTCTTTGCCTATCATTTGCCTATAGGCAAAGTGATTTTAAAATAGAACTAGCAGTACCTTGAGAACATAAGCATACTGTTCGGTGAAGAACACGACAAGGAATGTGTGTTTTGTGGCTTCAAGGCTAAACCTAGGAAACGTGGTTCCGGTTGTTTCATTTTGTGTCTGTAATGGTGTAAATAGTGGGATGCCTACTGGGTCTTCATTTCTGTGACCCAGCTTTTAGCTTTCTCTTTGAGTAAAAAGGGGATTGCAGGATTTGTCATTCTCCTGATGGAACTCTTAAAGAGTCACCTGCCTGTTTGTATTCATTTATTGGTTTGGGGCATACTACACACTAGAACTGCGAATACTGTCCTTTTCTGAACAAAACAGACATTGGTACTGCCTGCTTTGTGTTTATAATCTCATCAGGCAGTACACATTAAACAGTTGCCAGAATTAAAGGAAATTAGCTATCGTGTAAAGGGATGGGAAGGGAAATCCTAGGGAGCAGTGAGAGTTTACCAGGGGGAGTGGGTGGAGGATGAGAGAAGGCCACATCCCAGAGGAAGTGACCCTTCAAGTGAAATCTGAAGAGTGGAGAGGTTTGGGGAACGCTCCAGTCTGATGAGGGCTCGTGGGTACAGGACTTCTTCCTGGGCAGAGGGAACACATTGTTCCAGGCTTCGGGGTGAGCATAGTTCCTGCACATTAGAGGATCTGCATGGGCCAATGGGGCTGGAGCACTAAAGGCAGCCGGGTGTGCCGATGAGGCATGTTTTGTGGGCCTTGGGCAGTTTTTGAAATGAAAAGGAGGAGTTACACTTGGGGAGGGTATAGAAGGGACAGTGACAAGATCACATCTGCTTTTCAGAAGGGCTATCCTGGGCAGCTGAGTGACAAACAGTCTGGAGGGGGTCCAGGAGAAAGTTGGGGGGGCCAGTTAGGAGTCCAGACGAGAGGTGGTGCTAGCCTGGTCTTGGCGATGCTGCAGGGAAAGGAGGTCTTCCTCAAGGTAACAGTTGGAGGAAATGAGAAAGTTAATGGAAGTGGAAAAGGAATCTCAGGTATTTCTGTGTCCAGGATTAGGTACAGATCCTATGGGCCCTTATTCATAAAGCACAAACATGGACAATATAAAACCTTTCTTTGATAGTATCTCTGTTGACTTATGGTATTTTTATTTGCTATTAAAAAAAACTGGGGGTGCCTGGCTGGCTCTGTCAGTGGAGTGTGTGACTCTTGATCTCAGACTTATGGGCTTGAGCCCTGTATTGTGTATAGATAGATATTACGGTGGCTCAGTGGGTTAAGCCGCTGCCTTCAGCTCAGGTCATATTCCCAGAGTCCTGGGATCGAGTCCCTCATCGGGCTCTCTGCTCAGCAGGGAGCCTGCTTCCCTTCCTCTCCCTCTGCCTGCCTCTCTGCCTACTTGTGATCTCTCTCTGTCAAATAAATAAATAAAATCTTAAAAAAAAAATAAAAAAAATAAAAAACTTTAAAAATGTTCACACTATTTTTATGAATTTTACTGTTTGTCTTTATCGTGCAGTGCCCATTTTACATGTAAACAGAAGATAAGCTGACTTGCATGTGGAATCACTAAAATCACATAATTCATATTATATAGCTCAGATGCCTGTTCATTTTCTTACTAGAAAGTTGGAAGCACTACACAAGCTAATTCATCTGTGTGTATGTGTTTGCAGATCTTTTTTTTTTTTTTGAGGTATAATTGACATAACAACATCAGTTTCAGATGTACACCGTGATGATTTGGTATTTGTATGTATTGTGAAATGATCACCACAGTAAGGCTAGTTAACATCTGTCACCGTACATAGTTAATTTTTTTTTCCTCGTGATGACAACTTACGAGATCTATTAGCAGCTTTCAAGTATGCAGTACAGTATTATTAAATGTAGTCACCATGCTGTACTTCACATCCTGTGATTTATAATGTGAAATTTGTACCTTTTGACCACCTTCACCCATTTTGCCCACTCCTTCCCCTGCCTCTGGCATCACCCATCTCTTCTGTACTATGACCTTGTGTTGTTGTTGTTTGTTGTTTTGTTTTGTTTTGATTTGTATTCCATGCATAAGTGAGACTTACATTGTTTTTCTCTATCTGATTATTTCACTTAGCATAATGCCCTCAGGGTTGATCCATGTTGTCACAAATGGCAGGATTTCATTATTTTTTTCTGGCCAAATAATATTCCTATACACCGCCCCCCAACACACCACATTTTCTGTTTTCTTTATTCATTCATCCATGGATAGGCACTTATTTTCCTGTCTTGTCTATTGTAAACAAAGCTGCAGTGAACATAGGGATATACGTATCTTCTCAAATTAGTGTTTTTTTTTTCCCCTTCAGAGAGATACTCAGAAGTGGGCTTGCTGGATCCTCTGGTAGTTCTATTTTTACCTTTTTGAAGCACTTGCATAGCGTTTTCCATAGTGGTTGTATCTGTTTACATTTCCACTGACAGTGTAGAGGGTTCTCTCTTGTTCCACATCCTTGCCAAACTTGTTTTAATTTGCATTTTCCTGGTGATGGGTGATGTTGAATACCTTTTCTTGTACCCATTGGCCTTCTGTATGTCATTGGAAAAATGTCCATTTCGATCCCTCAGTCTTCCCCCCCCCCCTTTTTTTTTTTTTTTTTGCTCTTGCAAGAGTCTAGCCCCTTATATAGGATTTGCAAATATTTTGTTCCATTCATTGGGTTGCCTTCTCATTTTTTTAATGGATTCCTTTGCTGTACAGAAACTTTTTACTTTGATGTAGTCCCCCTTGTTTACTTTTTACTTCTTTTTGCCTTTGCTTTTCATGTCAAATCCAGAAAATCATCACCAAGACTTATGTCAAGGGGACTCCCCTGGAGTTTTATGGTTTCAGGTCTTCAAGTCTTTAATCCATTTGGAGGTGATTTTTGTGTGTAGTGTGAGATAGTGGTCCAGTTTCATCCTTTCATTCTTTCATTCATATGGCTGTTCAGTTTTCCCAATACCATTTTTTGAAGACTGTTTTTTTCCTACATTGTATATTCTTGGTTCCTTTGTCAAAAATTGATCTACCATCTATGTGTGTGTCTATTTCTGGGCTCTCTGTTCTGTTCCATTGGTCTGTACATCTATTTTAATGCCGAAACCATACTGTTTTCATTACTATAGCTTTGTATAGTAGTTCTTGATTAGAGCAGGATGCCGCCAGCTTTTTTCCTTCTCAAGATTACTTTAGCTGTTGGGGGTCTTTTGTAGTTCCATACAGATTTTAAGATAGCTTTTTCTGTTTCTGTGAAAACGCCCTAATTCAGCTGTTTTTGTTTCATGTCTTCAAAATCAAACATTTTACGAATGTTCTCTACCTTACTGATGAATAAGGAAGGACCTGAAGGAGCAAGGGTGTGTGGGTTGCTATATCTTTCCCTGCGTTGTGTGGTTGACTTAACCAGGGAAATAACATGAGTAAGAAAGGCTATGGCAGGGTCCCTTGGTCATTCATATTTCTTAGAATGCTGCCTTTCTGCATTTGCTAAGTTTTGATTTGGAAGGAAAACATGAGCTCTTGAGCCTGTCAGCATTCCCACTTACTCAGTTACAGACGTGACACACATACCTTGTACTTGGTTTTAGTCTAGCTCAACTTTCATACATCATGGGTCCACCAGAGTTCTGGACTCATTGGGCATTGCAAACACCATATGTACCTGGAGCTGCACGGGGCCCTGGTGGACACGCATATTGGAGATCTCTGCTGTGCTTTTCCCACCAGACTTCACTTACAAAACACAAGTTCAGAGATACAATTTTAAATGTTAAGGTGGTGGCAGGATAGCATTAAGCCAAGTGGCCCTTCTCAGTGTGGGTTCCAGTGTGACTGCATAGGTTGCATGTCCACAGAGCGATAGTCCTCTCTCTCAGATGCCTGGCAGCCTGTATCCTGGATTCACTTGAGTCTGTATCAGGTTTACTTTTTGCATGCTCAGTTGGAGAAGATTAACTGGTTAGATTCTTATTGGCAGCCCTGGCCCAGGCCTGCGGTCCAGGAGTGCTTGGCTTCTCACGCGCTGCAGGCGGCTCTCACTTCTTTGGGAAGCATGGATTTCGGATGGGTTTCTAGGCAGACAGCACGAGGGTCATTCATCAGCTCCTCGTGCCATAAGCAGGGTCTGTACAAATCAGGCCCTAAAGAATGCTACCTTCCAAGGTGCTCATGTGGGCTTTGGAAGAAGACACATGATTAAGAACATTTTTGGAAAAAGCCTAAGTATTCAGCATTTATGATTTTTAAATTGAATTACGATGTTCCCTCCTCCCACCTCTACTGTCACTTAGATTTCTTCTTCTACAGGCATTAATCGCCTGCTTTGGGAACATTTGTAAACCTATTGTCAGGAACTAGAAGTTCTGGCTTGTTCCTTGCTGCTCTACCTTTGTAATCAGGAGAGGTTCCATTATTGGTATGTGGTACTAGATGTTCCGAGGGCTTAGATAGTAGCGGTTCTCTTACTTGAGCATGCATAAGAATTGCCTGTGAGCCCAAATTCCTGGGCCCCAGCCTCAGAATTTTGATGGAGGTGGCTGGGATATGCTTCCAAGGCAGGTCTGTCATCGTTGATGTTCAGTGTATTTGGAGACACATTAATCTGACCTGTCAAATCCTGTGATGGTGTGGAGCATGGGGATTCTCTGAGAACTAGCTGAAGCCCAATTTCTTATCTGACTGGGGCAAAGCTGGTAAGGAGGCAACATAGTAGGGAACCTGGGCTTTTCTTGGGAAGTGTGTGGAGGGCAGTTGTTGCCCACCTGGACCTCACTGCCTGGTCCCAGGAATAGCACAGCCTCCCCTAGGTGCAGCAGGAGAGTGGCACATTGAACAGGGGATAAAAGAAAGTGAAACTAATCTCTGAGGATGTTATTAGGTGTGGCTCTGTTCAGAATCACTATGTGCTTCCCCCCACCCTTCAGGAAATGTTTATTTACTCCATGGGGAGACAGGCAGTTTTTCCTTTTTAAATGGAACTTATTCTGATGCTGAGGAGTGGCTGCCCTACCTCCTGTGGTATTAGTGGGAACATTTGAACTGTGCCTGAGCAATAGATGGATTCCATTTAGATCATAGTAATGGTCAGAGGTCAGCAAGGTAGGGGAGTGTAAAGGTGGGTGGTAGGAGGCCAAGTGGCTGTCCTCTGATTTTTATACAGAAATAAATCACCCTACATATTAGTTATTACATTCTTGAGTAATCCCGAGTACTATTAATATCTATTGTTGTTGTTGTTGTTTTTTTTTTTTTTTTTTGAGTGCTTGCTGCAGGCTGGGTGCTAAGCACTTCTGAGCATCATCTCTTTACTCACAGGACGACCCCCCCCCCCCGCCCCCCGCCCCTGGCCATGATTTCATGCAGGTGGAAATAAATATAGAGACATTATAGATGGCTGAGGGGAGATTTTGTGTTTACTCATTATTCTAGGCTTGGTTGGCTGGAGGAAGGCCTCTCTTTACTGGCAGTGCCTTGTCTTGCTTTGGCTATGCTCACATTCATCTTAGCTGTTGAGAGCAGCTGGAGGTGGATCTGATGTTGTGCATTATTTCAGGGTTCTGCTCTTTGGGATTTTCTTGTTAACAGAAATTGTTGTTTACATTTGAATGTAATTTAAGACCAGATTCTTTGGGTGGGGTTTTTGGTTTTGCTTCTCTTCTCTTTTCTTTTCCTTTCTTTCTTTTCTTTTCTTTGCTAGAAAAGTGTCAGGGATTAGTGGAAGCTGATGGGTCTTGGCTTCCTTTTTCCTGCTTTTCTTGTGAAATTCTTGCTTGCCTGAATGTGTTCAGAGTGATTGTGATTGTGCAGATGCTGGAAGAGGCAAACCTGGGGGTACGGTAAGGCCTAAGTTCTAGATCTTCCAGATGTTGGGTTTTTGCTTCACAATTCCAGCTTTAATCTCAAGACCTTGGAACAGGAATATCTGCATCCCGGGTGATCTGTGGAGAATTGGGCTTGGAAATCCATTATCAGCCTGGATGGACTCTTTTGCGATACCTCATTTTTCACTCAAGAGCTTCATGGTCCCTTTGGTAAATCCCTCAAATCTTTTCTAAGGTAGCAGTATTCATTTTCCTTTTATTATATGCATGAAGAAAGGCACAGAAGGACAAAGTGCAGTCGCTTGATAACTCCCTGGTAGAGTGGTGGCCCTCAGAACTGTCCCTGAGGGGAAAAAAAGAAAAAAAAAAGAACTGCTCCTGAGGACAATTAACTGAGTTCTGGATTCCCATGTGGGTGCCTGGGCCTTGCATGCATGGACCTGGACAGGCAGGGCAGTTCTGTTCCAGTTTCTCATTTCCGTTTTTCTGGCTCCCTGTCCCGTCTTCATTTTATTGGCAAGACATCCTTCATCCCCACCTCCCCCACCCCCGCTTTTCTTCTTAAAATCCTCTTCCAAGAAAGTCTGGCTTTTGCTCTAAGTTTACTACCATAAATTTTGAGATGGTACACGTCACCCTCTTAATCTAATTGAGCCAGCACATCATTGTGAAGACATCATTTTATTTGGGGGTATTAGTTGCTATGGTTATTTGCTGAGACTAACAGTCTGTGTTCTCTCAGTTGGATTTTTGGAAACTGCTATCTGAGAATGACAGAGGTGTGCCTCACTGTAGGAATAGCCAGTGTATACGCTGACGATTAACACATTTTTTAAAAAGCACAGAAAAAGTACTTTGGGTGGAATTTTTAGAGCTAGAAGGGACCTTAAAGATCACTGACCATCCTTCTGGTTTTCAAAGAGCTGTCCAAGGCTAAGGTGTTAATTTACTTTCCCTAGGTTCACAGGCGTTGTTCCTGGGTGAGCAAGGACGCAGCCTGTTTCTGATTCTTACTCTAGCTCCCATTCTGGTTTTTTGTGCAACAGTTGAAGTCCTTTCAAGGAATCCATTCTTCAAATATATACTGAGGTCTTGTGTTTTCTAGGTGCTGGGCTTGGAAGGAGGAAAACACTGTGATCTTGACTCTCAGGGTCTCTGTTGGGAATTCCAGACCTTGACTTAGTGTGATGCCTGGACCAGCAACATTGGTATCACCTGGAAACTTGTTTGAAATGCACACTCCCAGGCTTACCGAATCAGAATCAGCATTTTAACAAGATGACCTGGTCTTCAGGTGCATATGTAAATTTGAGAAGTGCTCCTCTAAGAGAGTAGGGCATTGTAGAAGCAGAAGCTAAGTCTTAGAGGCCCAGGCTGGGATCAGCTGCCCCTCCCTCATACTGTTCCTCTCTTCTATGTTGGCCATAATAGTAGTGCAATGGTGTTGAGCTAGAGGAAGCTCACATTCTCTGCCTGAGTTCTAGCTCTGCCCCACCTGGACCCCCTGGTCTTTAAGTTTTAGTGTGACCTGCTCTTCCTGTAGACTCTTGGCTCTGACTCCTGTGATCTCTCCTTAACCCTTCCCCCTTTTTCCTAAGTGTGCCTATTTGAGAAGTGAAAAAACAAATACCACCTTCTCAGGAAGCTAGGCACTTCAGGCCCATGCATCCTGTAAAGCCCATTTATCTTGGATGTCTTGTTGGCATTCTGATTCTTTTTTACTTGGGGCTGGCCTCCTTTCCCACTTAATGGACAAGAAGGGTTTCATGATATCATTCTTAGCCTCAGTGCATTTAAGAGCCACCACTTAGGTTAATAAACTTTGCAAGCAGACAGTGCACACTACTTTCAGTTACTATTCAGATAAAAATAGTGTCATATCATCCAGGGTTTTTGCTTTTCCTTTTATCTACAAGGGGTAAAAAGAAATTCTAATTCTCTAGGTACTTTAGAGTTTTCCAAGGATCTGAGGAGAACCTTTAAGGACTCAAATGTATTTTCAGTATCTAGTTCATTAAGAAGGAGGTTACAGCTTTACCCCACTATCCACAGGTAGAGTGTTCCTATGAAACCTTTCCTAAGAGAGAATGGGATACAGTGAAGAAGCAATTACTATTAATTTACGTGGAAAAAGTTTTAAGCATCTTTGGTGCCCCAAAATAACTTCTCTCAGGCTTTTTGGGTACTTTCGGACATGTCTTGCTAACGGCTGCACAAAATCAATTGAGATAAAACACAGATGCTCACAGACACAGTTCAAAGCTATGGCCACTCTAGCTGCTCCAGGCACGGCTCACGGCACAGCAAACACTGAACACTATTTTCCCTTTCCCCATGAACGGAAAAATCCTTTTGGCTTTCTTTTGTTTAGTGAAAATGGGTACTAAGGGACATACTTCTTAAAGTGGAGTGGTGTAAGTCGAACTTCAGAAAAACAGGATACCTGTATTTGGTAAGTTTCGTGAATTAATGAGACAAAAATCCCTTAATTCTGAAAGCTAATGAAGATTCTCATTTTGTTGATTGTCTTGTCTCCAACCTGCATTCAGCCAGCCTGTGCCTGTGTGGGAAGGAAAGAAAACCAGCATCTAGGGGCAACCCTGTGTTCTGCTCACATGTTTTCTTCCATTTAATTCCCAAAACAAACCTGTGAGGGACTTGTTACCCTCATAGTGACATAGACTCTTGGAAAGGTTGAGCCATTTTCCCAGTCCTAGAGCTGGTAATTGGCAGATCCAGGGTTTGAATCCATGTTTGTGAGTCCACACACTACATACTCTTCTGAATTGACCTTGACACTGTGTGTGTGTGTGTGACGTTTACACTTGAACTGCATGGAAATACCCTTTCTTTTTTGCTCTTTCACTTGATCGGTCCCTCTTAAAATGGGGTTCTTTGTTTTAACCAAGCAAATCACTATTGTTTCTCTGGAGGGAGTTTTTCTTGTACTTACCCACTGTCTTAGAAGGTCTTAGAGCTTTATGCCAATGTGATTGTTCTTAATCCATTCCCTCAGTTCTCTGTGTCCTTGTTTTCTACTTTGCGTGGGGCCTGAGCGATGCGCATTTGGGGATGGGCTCTTTTGGGCTTGAGGTTTCAGTATAGGTCTGATGCTGACTTAATCATTCAAAATAGTGGTCCTTGATGAGCAAATGCTTTTTGAGGACCTGTTCTGTGACAATAAGCTAGTTTGGAATTTCTTCATAAAAGATCACATCCTAGGACTTAAATTCCCCGTGTTCTTAAGAAGAACAGATAGGGGCACCTGGGTGGCTTAGTGGTGGGTTAAAGCCTCTGCCTTTGGCTCAAGTCGTGATCCCAGGGTCCTGGGATTGAGCTCCACATTGGGCTCTCTTCTCCACAGGGAGCCTGCTTCCTGCTCTCTCTCTCTCTCTGCCTGCCTCTCTGCCTACTTGTGATCTCTGTCTGTCAAGTAAATAAATAAAATCTTAAAAAAAAAAAAAAAGAAGAACAGAAAATATAGCCCTTTGAAAATACAGTTGTCTTAGTATATATCTTTGTATATTATTACCTGTCTGTAGTAGGGGTGTTACTGAACCCTCATAATCCAGATGTGAACTTGGAGTTTTCAGTAGGAAGCAGAGTTTCTTTGAATCCCTCATTTTCTGGTTATCTCCTGGCTGACCTGTGGTCTTTGTATCCAGTGTCAAGGTTGAGAGGTTTCCTGTACCATGAAATCATCCCACAAGGAGAAAGCCCCTTGACTGTGGGTGTATGTTTTTAGCAGTGAAGCAGGATGGGAAGTCAGAGTAGAAGTCCCAAAATGAAGTTCTGGGCCATAGTAAAAGTCATAATCAATGTTTAAGTTGATCTTGTCTTTCTTCTTTACAAAAATATGGTTATCATTTCTTTAGGGATGAAGTCTATATTCCTTAGCTTGGCATTCCAGTCCTTCCGTGATTCTAACCCCTTTTCCTAGTCTTACCTTCTTTCTATCAAGCAACTGCCTACTGTTTGATGCTGGGTTCTCTGCTTTTGCATTTCTTTGCATCCTGTTGCTACTTCTAGAATACCTTCTCATGCCTGTTTACCCTGCCCTGAACCTCCTCTAATTTCACTTTTTTAAATTAACATATAATGTATTATTTGTTTCAAGGGTATAGGTCTGTGAATCATCAGTCTTAACTGATTTCACTTTTAAAGCTCTTTTCAAATGCTACTTCCTGTTCTTTTTTGGGGGGGGCGGGGGGAGATTCCACCAATGGCCATAACTAGAATAATAGCCTGCTTGCACTTCTGTAGCTTTTCTGATCTGATCGCTCTGGCATGTTTTGCCTTAATTTGCAAGTTTGTATACAGTAGTCCTTCTCCCCCTCCCCCCATCCGCAAGGGATATGTTCCAAGATCGCCAGTGGATGCCTTGAAACCACAGATAGCATTGTAACCTGTATGTACTATTTGTTTTTTCCCCATGCATTTAGATTACACATACATACCAATGATAAAGTTTAATTTTTAAATCAGGCACAGTGAGATATTAATAACAATAATTACAAATACAGTAAAACAGTTAAAACAATACATTGTAATGAAAGTTACGTGAATGTGGACTGTGTCTCAAAATATCTTAGTGTCCTCACCCTTCTTGTGATGATGTGAGATGATAAAATGCCCACGTGATGAGATGACATGAAGTGAATGACGTAGGCATTGTGACATAGCATTAGGTTACTACTGACCTTCTGACATTAAGGCAGAAGGAGAGTCATCTGCTTATGAACTGAGGAGGATGGCAGGCAACTGAAATCACAGGTAAGGGAGCACTTATTGTACCCAGATGAGGTCCTTCTAACTTACGTCCTCCTAAAGGATATGGAATGTGTATATATAGTTCTTTGATTTCTTTGAGTACATTGATAGAGGAGTCTCAAATATTTGAGTAGGTTAGGCCATGGAATATAGTAGTTGAGAGTTTTGGAATCACAGAGACCAGGTTTCTTATATTACCATTCATTAGCTATGTGACCATGGCATATTATTTAATCTCTGAATCTGTTTCCCCATCTGCAAAATAGGAATGATAATTCCTATTCATAGGATGATTGTGAGTACAAAATGAGTTAAAGTACTCATAATAAGTACATAATAAAGTACCCCATAAATAAAGTACACAATTATATAAAAATAAAGTACATAATAAGTACCCCATAAATGAATGCAAAATGTGTTTACACTTATTTTGATGTAGTCAAAGATGAGTTTGGGTCTCCCATATTATTCTTGAAGGATGTTTCCATGTAAATAGAATTAGAAATCTTATCTGGAAAAGGGTGAAGCCCCTTTCTTCTATTGAATTTCATTTAAAAAATCAACTTGGAAAATTTCTTTAGCCTAAGTGCTCTGGTTGGAAAAACAAATTCTCCAGAGTCTGTGTTGGCTATGGCCTCATTTAGGAAATAGAATTTTAGGGAAATGGCCTCAGGAAAAGCACATGGATGTATAATCAGGATGCACATGATGTGGTGGTTGATGTGCCTGGTGGGCATATCATCCTCGGGTGACACGAATGGTCTTCTGAGTCTGCTCCCACCAGATCTGAAAGAATGTAAGAGACGTGCTGGCAGTGACTTCATACCTCCAACCCTTTCTCTCCATGTCTCAGGCTTGAATGGGTAAGATGAACAAGAACACTCTAATGTATTAGGGCATTTCTTCCCCATGGATGCCAGGGCCCCTCTCTCCATTGCTGATTGAGTGCCCACTGGACATTTCCCTTCTCGGCTGGGTGTGTTCATCAGCAGGACATGGTCTGTGCCCAGCACTACATTTGAGGCTGGCTTTGTCATTTCTCTTTGGGTTATTAGCCACCTTTCCCTGATACAGTCCATCGCTACCTAGTGGCCATAGGTAAAACTGCATCACAGAAACTAGATGAATGCTATGGGGGTATTTTGTTCGACTGTCAGATTTGAACACTGTCTCTTTCTGCTCCTGAAGTGCAGGGTTTCAAGCTGTAGAAGAACAAAGGAACAACACTTGCTTTTCTTACAGTTAAGCAGTGGCACTAGGTTTGAAATGCCACTTGCAGACTGGGAAATGCCTGTCCCCAAGCATGGTTTCTGATAGGATATATTTTCAGCTGGCCCAGGTATGGGCAAAAAGAGAAGTGTCTCTGGAACTCTACCTTTGTCTGTTTTAGCTCCTGGCTTGGGGACAGCCTGGGGCTGAAAGGGCATACATGGTTGTGGCCAACACCAGACTTTTTTTTTTTTAAAGATTTTATTTATTTATTTGACAGAGATCACAAGTAGGCAGAGAGGCAGGCAGAGAGAGAGAGGAAGGGAAGCAGGCTCCCTGCTGAGCAGAGAGCCCCGTGGCCCCCCCAGGCTTGATCCCAGGACGCTGGGATCATGACCAGACTGAAGGCAGAGGCTTTAACGCACTGAGCCACCCAGGCGCCCCACCAGACATGTTTATAGCCCATTTCTCCTGGTCTCTTGGTTATAGAGAAGGTTTTACTCCATATGCCTCCTGGTGGCTCTTGCTACAGCTCTGTGGGAATCTTCCTCAACAGACAACATTAGGGGAGGTGGTTTTATGTTAACAGAAAGCATATTCCTATATATACAAGCTTCAGCCAGACTTACCTGAGTTTGAAATTCCTCCAATATATATCTAATCAACTTTTTTCCCCCCAAAATGAATTATATAATCGGGAATTTCACCTTTGATGAGTGCAGGGAGCTAGTAAAGTGCCCAGCTTCCCCTCCCACTTTGTGCTTTCTGTGACTCTTGCTCTCAGTCAGGTGATGTGCTAGCTTGTGAGGACGTAGTGGTGAGCATGAAGAGACACAGTTCTCACCCTTCAGGAATTTACTAGTTGGGGAGGTACTAATAGAATTACCACCTGAACAATATAAAATTGCTATGAAGAAGGAGGTACCAAAAAAAAAAAAAAAAAGAGGTGCATAGGACTTAGAGTGAGGGGAGGGGAGGGGTTGGCCTGGTTACAGAAGTCAGAGTAGGCTTTTTAGTGGACTGAACTTCTAAGGACTGCAGGATGAGCAGGATGTTCAAGGAACTGGCTCCAGAAAGGGAGTTGGGGGCCTAGGCCCTGCAGGGCCTCTCAGACTTTGGGAGGGACTTTAATCTTGGTTTTTAGAACTCTGGGAGCCCTTTGCAGGATTCACTATTGGAGCTGACATGACTGAGGGGAGAACTGATTGAAAGAACAAAAGTGGGTTTGGGGGACCAGAGCAGAGGCAGTTGCAGTTACCCAGGCAAATGGGGGCATTTGATTTAGGGGTTGCTGATAGTGATAGGGATGTGTGAATAGAACTGAGATGCTTAGGAGGCAAGACAGACACACTTGGGAAGGATACCATGCTACCAAGGGTGATGATATGAGGGTGTGTGACTTTGACTTGTGTGACAGGACAGACGGTGGCCCCCTTTGCCAAACTGGGGATGCAGGAAGAGGTCCTTGGTTGGCTGTTTTTTGAGAAGATAGGAGAGGAGAGAGAGTTTGATTTAGAGAGTGGTAAGTTTACCTGAGAATGGGAGTTGCAGCCAAGCTGCAGTCTTGGGGACTCATGTCCATGTTCCAGCCCTCACTATGGGTCCTCTTATTGTGCCATCCCAGATATTCCACCTGTAAGCCAACATCTGTGGCTCTGTCCAGTCAGATCAGTGCAACATGTCTTGAGGGCCGCCTCGTCTGGGCCTGTCTCAGGCACTTACTATACGTTACACCAGGGAACCAACCACTCATGCATGGTTCTGGAATCATTCCAAATACAAGGTGATCAGGCACAGAGAGTAAGTGTAATTGACTTTCAGAGAAGGGAAGGATTAGCTAGGATTGAGGACTTCAATGTTTATGCTTTAAGCAGCCAACAGGCCATTTTTGTCATAAATACTTACCTTGGCAGCTGGACTTCATTAACTGTAATCAGTTTCTAAATCCAGGGAGATGTGACCAAGGAGTAAAAAAAGTTTATGGATAGTTATATATTTGGAGATCAAAGAAAGGTAAGAGATGCATGAAATAAATGTAATAGTGAGGTTACCTTGAGTCTTTCAGCATGGTATGTTTGTTTGTGTGTGCACATAGATGTTAAATTTCCCCCCAAAAGAAAATGGGAATGGCTTGACTTGTGGTACTGAGGTAAAACTTGTGTAACCTAAGGTAGAGCCCAACTTAAAAAGCATCAACCTTCTTTTACTGAAAGAAGAATTGGTAATTAGGTTAAATTCTCTTAGCACTCTGTGCGATGAGTATCCGGGGGCAGAGCATGGGCATCCGCAGGAAGAGAAGAGCACTTCCCTCTGTTCCCCAGTCAGCAGACACCTTTGAGAGTGGTCCCTCAATGCCTAGACTTTTAGCTGCTTCTGTGTCGCTTAGCTGCCTGGTCTCCTCACCCAGAGGCAGAGGTGACTTAATTCTGTAAGGCAAATACTTGGCCTCCCCAGACTTACGACTCCTGTCTGCTCTGGCTGGCATTCTGCCTTTCTAGCAACAGATGTTTCTGCATAGTAAATATCATTGACTTTTGGCGCCTTCCTCTATCTTGTACTGAACATGACACCGTGGGGTTATACAAGCAGGGTGTTGTGAAGCTTGGCATGCTCTCAGCACCAGTACCAGCCTCTCTGCTTTCTGTACTCCTCTCACTGGTGTGTGCATGTTAGATTCCTGTTGGGTCACAGTGAAAGCTCCAGAAAGAAATCTCCTATAGCTGCGTGGCAGAGTTGATCATCAACATAAGATTCTACTGGTCATTTGGGTTGAAGTAGACAAGAATCCGTGTGTTTTTTTTGATGTCTTCTTCATTGTCCCAAGTAACAGGGTTTTATCTTAACAGGGTGAGGCAGCATGGCGTATCCACATGCTACAAGGCTCTTGGCTGCCAGAGGCTGATAGAGTCCTAGATCCCCATGTTTGAGCTGTGTGCTCTTATATCACTCCTCTACTTAGCTGAGTTCTCAGCATAGGTAGTCCTGCTTATCTTCTCTGACTTCGTCATTGCAGGATTCACACATTAGGGAAGAAGAGCCCAGCCTTGCCTAGACCTGAAGCTGACAGTGTACAGAGTGCTTGTGTAGTGTGTCTTCCTGGGTTTCCTGACAATCTGATGACCTAGGTGGGGCTGACAACTTATGTCAGGTGAGGCGAATAAGAAGTTAGGCCTAACTAGGGGTAGTTACACTTCTAGGAAATAGTGGAGCTAAAATTTGAACCCAGGAGCCAGGTGAGGTTGGGGTGAGGTCAAGGGGCTAGGGAGGGGGCTGACCAGCCTACAACCAGGACCCATGCAAGGCAAATATAAAAGTGGAGGTTCTTCAAAGCAAGCTTGAGGGATGCCTGGGTGGCTCAGTCAATTAAGCATTTGCTTTTGGCTCAGATCATGATTCCTGGGTCCTGGGATCAAGTCCCACATCAGGCTCCTTGCTCAGCGGGGAGCATGCTTCTCCTTCTGCCTGCCTCCTCCCCTGCCTGTGCTTGCTCTCTGCTAAGTAAATAAAATCTTTTAAAAATATAGAATAAAACAAGCTTGAGCTGCTGTTCCAAAAACTGGGGAGTGGATACTGAACGAGCAAAATACCTGTTGTCCTCCTACACCTTTACCAAGATTTCTCTCTCAGGCATGAGCCATTCAAGCCCATGGTGATTTCCTTTCCAGATATCAATAATTGGGATTTTTAGTCTATCTAGCTGTGCTCACTGACCTATAACCCAGCATGGACTCCAGACTAGTACTCATTACCTAATTCTTTTGTCAGGGGGAGAGGCCTCTTTATTAGCTTTGTGGGGCCCACATGACTTCTCAGGCTTATTTTGTGGTGAGGTGCGCTCTGTGTCACTCAACAACGAAATAAGGTTACTTTCTGGTCATAAGCTAACAGTCTCTGCTCCAGGTGAAATGGGTCCTCCTATGAAAAGGCCCCACAAAGGCCCTGTTGTGCAGGATTATCCACTCCTTGATCCTCATTGGTAGCTGCTCCTGGCAGCATAGCTTCTCTGTGCGTGTTGGGAGGTTTCCCAAGCCAGCCTTAAGTTTCACCTTTCTTCCACCGTGTGGAGATGGTTGTCCAGCTTGAGTCTTTCTTGCCTATGGAGGAGGCACAGAGGATTGTTAGGTGGATAGAGAAGCAACTCTAGTCTTACTCTTGGCTCAAGCCTTTCTTTGTGATTTCTGATCAGAACATTCTGACTCCAGTGAGACCGAGCACAGCCGTGCCCACATTCTATACCTGATACTCTTTGGCCTTCTTGGGGGCTTTGTCTTCCACTCTGAAAGGTGATTCTTCCTTTATTTTATCCTGCCTGCCCATGGCCTCCTGTCTTTCCTCCTCACAGTGTTCTGACTTTGAGATAAATCTGTTTCTTTCTTGACTTGCCAGGGAATGATTGGTATTCTTAGGGATATCTTCAGCTTGGGTCGGCCAGTTTTAGGAGATGGCTGACTCCTCTGCCAGGATCTTTGGACTTTTTGCCTAGCACCATTGCATTAAAGTGACTGAACCAGGGAGAGACCGGAGAGTATTGGCTGGTGGCTCCTGGATTCTCCTTTTCCACTTCAAGTGTCTTCCTCTTTTGGTGCAGATCGGAGGGCCTTGCATAAGCCATGCTATCTTGGGATTCATGTCATGCAAGCCCACAGGAGGGTGGTTTTCGAGCAGGAGCCCCTGGTGTCTGTGTGGTAAGCCTGAGCCCCAAACCTGAGAACAGCAGGACTGCTTAGCCAGGCTCTTCCACTGGCCCCTACTGCTTGGAGTAAGCTCTGGGATTGGCGAGCTGCACACCAGTGGTCAAATTTGTATACTGCCCTCCACACACATTATTCAGCATGCACTGAGCATGACGCACTGCCGGGTACACAGAGAGGAAACAAACAAAACCAAAAGATGGGGAAAAACATGACCCCCCACTCTAAGGAACACATCTGGGAACTAGAAAGGAGAAGAGCTGAAGCCCATGGATACTTTTGTTCCATTAGATTATGTCGATCTGTGAAGCCAGAATCCTCCCAACCTCCTCCCTATATCTCATTAAAGCCAGTGCATGTTGCCAGTTATGCCTCCTATTTCCCTCCTCTGGGAATTTGGACGTAATACCATTTCCCCTTCAATAAGGGAAACATCTATGAGGGTAATTTGAATGATTAGCCTAATCTGCAGGAAGGCTGCACATGGAATTAAGTTAAGCACATTTGTACCAAGCAGCTGTGTCTGTCAGGCCACTTAAAGGTACCTGGGTGGTTTTATACCCTTAACAGAAGCTGAGGGTTCAGGAGGGATCATTGGCTTTTAATACTGCCTTAAATGAAAGCTTATTTTTTAGATTTGACAAGGGTTTCTAAGAACTTTCTTTATAGATAACATATGTGGGGTGTGTTTTTACCCCAACTCAGAACAGTGCCAGGGCTTTGTTCTTGTGGCAGTGGGGAACGCGATGACCCAGGGAAATGGTTCAGATGGGAATTTGTCATGCTGGCTGGCCACCGTCCTCATGAGGGGGAGCCGAGAGGGTTGTGAGAATTCAGTCTCACGTGTGCTTGAGGCAGAATGAGGAGTCCAGGAGCTCCTGTGCCACGGGAACGGGGCACTTCCATGCTCTTTCTTCCCGCTCCCTACCCACTGCTGGACCACAGGGGAGGTTGGTGGCAGGCTGCTCTGACCCCCAATTCTTCCTGGATTCCCACCTGTGACCAACGTATATGACAGGACTCAGTATGTGGCTTGAGGAATTAGAACTGGGACTGGAATGGTTAAAGCAAAGTAACAGAAATAGTAATTTTTCAAGCCAGTAAGAATTTCATGTTAGAAACAGCTGTTCAGTATTTTGAATTTACGTTGTGTTTGAAATAGCCTCAAGACCAAATCTAGCTGCTACATTAGTAGAAGGACTAAAACATTCAGCAAATGTGAAAATCAATTTACGTCAGTAATTCATATTTTTTACTCTTTTTCTTGCTAGATTTGTCTTTGGCGAAGAGGAAATTTGCTGATTCCTTAAATGAATTTAAATTTCAGTGCATAGGAGATGCAGAAACAGATGATGAAATGTGTATAGGTAAGTCATAACCATGTGTCTGATAAGATGAGTCACTGTACTTCATAACTGTCAGTGTTCTTACTGAGCCTTTTTCCTGTGATAGGAAGTATCTAAGTGTCATAAATTAAGAAGTCCACACCAACAGTGGAGGGGGCAGAATGTAGGGAGGGTCAGGGGCCAGGGGGCTATTCTGGGCTGCTTCTCAGAGTTCTGAGACCACTTCTCTCACCCTGGGGCCTGTAGGAGGCAGCTTGAAGGTTTGCAATGGGGTTCTTCTCTCCACCCTCCTGTAATGTTTTGCTTCTGGCTGTTTTTGTGACTTTTCTTTGCTCTGGTACTATAGAACTTAGAGCAAGACCAGAAGACAGGCAGATGAGGAAAGAATTACAGGTTGTAAATGATAGTTTGTGGGCTGAAATCAGAATACAACCATGTTTTCTTAGGCACTCATTTCTTAAAATTGAATTAACATATGAATCGACTTTGTGTAAAGTTCTGGTTTTCCATCTCTTTGAAAATTGGAGACTCTGATCAGCTGGCCCCACATTCAGGTCTGGCACTTGTGGTATGGAGCTCCATAGCTGCCCCTGCCTTCAGATGGACAGAGGAGCTTGCTGTCCAGCTCTCCTCCCCCTTTCTTTAACCAGAGGCTGAGGGAAGGGTTACTGTTGATTGCTGTACTGGTTCTCTTTTCTGCTTTTCTTTTACCTCCTGTGTCTTGCAGGCAGTGCTGAGCACAGAGGATTTGCAGTGTCAAGACACCTGTCTCTGGCAGGGTCTAGTCATTGCCCTTGACTCTTCTTACATTGGGCATCTTGGTTAGCTCTAGGGGTGAGCAAGGATTGAAAAAGTTGTCAAATGCTTATTGAATTCCTCTTGTCACACAGAGTGCTAGGATCTGGGGTTGAGGGAAGGCAGCTGGGAGATAGCTGAGAGCAATGAAAATGCATTACTATAGTAACTTCTGGAGCTCCCAACATTTCATGTATGTCCTGAATATCTTCAGGGCTATTGCACTTACTGCCCTGTGCCTTTGGGAATTATTCTGTTGAGGACTCTCCATGTCTGACCACCGTGCTGCATTTTTATAGTGTATTATATTCACAAGTGGCTTGAGGACTCAGGAAGAAGAATCCAAGGAGAAGCCAGAGATGTGGCTTGTATTGCAAGCTACATTGGTTCAGTTGTGGTATCAGAGGAAAGTTGATTTCTGACGCAGTCCCACAACCAAAGTTGAAGAGGTCAGATCCTGGGCAGGAAATCCTTCAACTCCTACGCAGAACTCTGTCCTTTTCAGTCTATAGTCTGGAAGCTGGCCAGCACCTCATCAGCCCTGGGTAGTCTCAGGAACAGGCAGGTCTTTGAAGGAAATCCTTTCCCAGCTAGAGTTCCAGGTGAAATTAACCTGCATTCGGGGGGTCATCCTGAATGGTTAATGATTAAAAGATAAGGGGAGCCTTGGGAAGCAATTGACTTTAGGATTCTGCATGTGCCGAGGGATTTCAGTCCACAACATAATAGCTATACCTGGAAAGGCTCCCAAAGGCCCATTTCTCTATGTCCCTTTCATGGTACTTTCTCTTTTCCAGCAAGGTCTTTGCAGGAGTTTGCCACTGTCCTCAGGAATCTTGAAGATGAACGGATACGGATGGTGAGTACGGCTGGGCTGCTTTTGCTCCCATAAGTGTGATTATGTCAAGAGATTAGTTGTCAGTAGAACTGGGTTTGAGACCAGCCTCCACCACTTGAGTGTTTTGAGCTCTTGAGCAAGCCTCATCTTCTCATCTTTGCAGGGTTAGAAACATTTCGCAAATGTTAAGGGATTAGTGTGGATAACGTTAGAACCACGTTGTTGGCCTCCCAAAGATTCACTGTAAGGTGCACCCATAAGGTATGACTTACGGGTGGATCTTTTGAATTAATTAACTTTTGGGGGTCTCCAATTCCCTACAGGCAGAGTGGAAATGAAGGTGTCACACTCTGCTCCCTGTTTTCCTCATTTTGGTAAACTTATGCAAGAGCTTTTGAAGGGCACTCCTTCACTTTTTATTCCGAAATGCCTAATCCTAGTGCCTGCCCTCTAGTATGCACCCAGTATGTAGTGTATGGGCACGGAGTAAATGATGACATTTATAAGAGGTTCTTCCAAGGGAGGCACTGTGCAAAATCAAGAATCAAATGCTGATCTCCAGGTTCTTAAGAGATACCTCCTGTATTCTCATTCTGATGTGGCTCAACATCAACAGATGAGGGATTCCGCATCTGTAAATTCTTTTGCATCCTCTTCTTATCGCTGAGATACCAAGAATGAAGCCTGATTTGAAATCCCCCTGCTGGCTGCATGCTGGTTTGTCCCTGGAAGTCTTGCCCCTAAGCTAGCAGTGCTACTGAGGCCTAGGAAGAGTCTATCAATGAAGATTTTCCCGCTCTTCCCATGCTAAAACTGATCATTTGAGACTAAGTCCACTATCTTAATCTGCGTAGATTACCATAACAAAATGCCGTGGGTTGGATGGCTTACACAGCAAATATTGATATCTCAAAGTTGTGGAGACTGGGTAGTCCAAGATTAAGGAACCAACTGATTTGGTTCCTGGTGAGGACACTTTTCCTGGCTTACACATGGCCCCCTTCTTGCTGTGTCCTTAAATGGGAGGGAAAGGGGACGGAATGGCTCTTCAGTCTTTGCTTAGAATGGCTTTAATCCCATTGTGAGGATTCTACCCTGATGACCTAATTACCTTCCAAAGGCTTCATCTCCAGATAGTGTTACGCAGAAGGTATTAAAGGATAATATGAGGCATATCATATTTTTAAGATTTTATTTGAACAAAAATTGGTTCATATTGGACAGTACCAAACTAGAAATATTTAGGAAAGCTCTACTGACAGAACTATAGAGCAAATACTTTTATAGAGAACATATGGAAGTAGCAAGGAAATTACACGATGGGCTATATTGCAGGCTGTTGCCTTATTTGGGAAAGCCTAGTTGTTTCCATTTCTTAACCTTGAGGGATTTACAGCCTTGGGTTTTGGTTGGCTTACATAGGCTGTTAGACCATTAGAGTCTCTTTGTTTAATTGATAGAGGTTAGGGCTTCCCCTTATAAATTTTCAGGAGATGCTGCTCAGTCCGTAGTCTTGACCAAGACATTATGTATGCACACATTGTAAATTTTAACCCGCATGATGACTCTGTGAGGTGGTACCTGTAGCATCCCAGTGTCTAGATAAAGATCTTGAGGTTTAGAATGATTAACATGCCCAAGATCACATAGTTAAAAACAGTTGCAGTCTGGATTCAAACCCAAATTTGTGTTAGACCAAAGAATGGGGAAATTTCGTTGAAATTCTCAATAGAGCAGAAGGTCTCACCTTCTGCCCTGCACAGAAAGACAGAAATAGTGTCTCTCTGTTTTCCTTGATTGCTCATTTTTGGGCACTTGAACCAGAATCCGGAGGCTGGTGGCTGCAGCAGGGTTGGTGGTAGGTGGGGGCAGGGGGAAGCTTGTGTGTTTGTGCATGTGCTACTGCCTGAGAAAGGGAAGTGATTCTTTGGAGTCTGATTCTTGGCCTAGTCAGTATTTGTGGGTGGGGGGTGTGGTAAGCAAATCAAGCTGAATACTGGACAGATTGCTGTGGCCTATGGTAAGAGAACAATGACTGGATTATACTCTTCAGTTTGCCTCTGCAATTTTATTATTAATGTCAGTGAACTGAGTTTCTGCTGTGTGCGTCTGAGTATCTAGCCGTTGCAAGCCCCTTCCGTACCTCATCAGCTGAGCTCAGCTTTGAAAAGCCACACATTTTTGGGAAGCCTTCTCTCAGTCCCTGGGGTATTTGGCCATGCTTTGTATTTTCTTAGTATCCAGCTCATGTCTCGGATTCTCCATTTACCACATTGTGTCTGATAATCATTGCATGTGTCTGTCCCATGTTCTTGAAGGGCATAGAGTGGGCTTCTGTTCCCAGCATCAGTATAGTGCTTGCAACTGGTGGAAATTACACAGTCCTAGAATCTTAGACCCAGAACAACCTTATTTCTCACTGTCTGTAGTCTTTCATTGGCCACATGGGAAAACTGAGGTCTGGTGAAGGCAAATAGCAAGCAGTAGAAGGACTGGGACAGGGTCTTGGGCATCCTGGTTCCCAGGTGAGTAGGTACTGCTTTTGTGTATTTAGCATCTCCTTAAGGCTAGGTTCTCAATCATGGATGCCCATTGAAACAACTTGGGAAGTTTAAAATATACTGATTCCTAGGATGAAGTACAGAGATTCTGATTTTATTGGTTTGAAGTGTAGCCTGGACATTGGGATTTTTAGAAGCATCCCAGGTGAGCCTGACATGCAGCTTAGGGTGAAAATTAGTGGCTTAGGGGCTCAGCATACCACTGTGAGCTTCGGAGACTTACCCTTGATTTGTGGAAGTTTTAAACAAGTGAGCCCATTAAGCAACATCAAATAATAATAAAAATCAAACAAGTTAAACATTGCAACCCTCATGTTAAAATGCTCTCTTCCTAGATAAGTGCTCTCAAATTTGAGAAAAAAGCAAATGGCAATAAATTTGGAGACCTGCCACCTTTTATTCCTCCCATTGCTCAGTTAGTTCTTGGCTGTGTCCATCTTTGGCTTCTGGCATTTACTCTGTTGGTTTCATTGTGATGTATATGCATGTGATTTAGAAAAATAATGCTTTGTTGTATCAAGATTCCTGAAATAATTAATTGAGTGACAAGTGAGCAGTGAATGATTTAAAAGGAAAGATTGTAAAATATTTTACTGCCTTAGAATAGACCATAGATTCCTAGAGCTGGAACAATCCAGCCTACTCATTTTGCAGATTAGGAAATTAGAGCCCAGAGAGGTTAAATACTTTGCCTGTGGTCACACAGTTGGCAGCTAGTCAAGAAATAATTCATTCATTCCTGTAGTCATTGAAAAATATTTGAGTGCTTCTTTGTTTCGGCACTCTTCTGTGTTTGGGGGGAAATGGTAGGCAAGTGAACTTTTTATGAGGTAGTGGTATGTGTGTGTGTTTGCATAGTGGTAAATTAGAAAACTTTAGCTGGCCTACATCTTCTGAAGAAAACACTTGGTGGCGTGGTGAGAAGTTTCTTTGGAATATGCGGGTGATCCTGGAAGGCCTTCTTAAAGTGGTGTCCTTTAAGCCAGTACCTCAATTAGAATAATAAATGAGTCGTTCATGAGAGCATTTGGGGATCAAGCATGTGAGGGAATGTCTAAACGCAAAAGCCTGGAAAGTGGACTAGTTTTGTGCATTTGAGGTGCATGGGGGTGATGGTATGGTTGGCATCTAGGACCTGATGGATTGAGTGGTGGGGGAGGTTGAGAGGTAGCCAGTGGTCTGGAGGCACAGATGTCCTGATTCTTGTACTGGTAGGAATACACAAAGTCAGACTTGGAAGGTTTTCATGCCACCCCACGTCCAAAGGTGTTTCTTGCTCTTAACCTAGACTCAGTGTTGATCTGCCTAAAATATATCTACCTAAATATGGCTTGGGTGAATGGGCATTCATAAGATATACCTGAAGCTGAAATTTAAAGATTTTTTTTTTTTTTTTTTTATTTGAGAGAGAATTAGTGAGAGAGAGCATGAGAGAGGAGAAGGTCAGAGGGAGAAGCGGACTCCCCTGAAGCTGAAATTTAGATCCTACCCTGTCACCAGTTCCCTTCTGCCTTTACATGGTTGCTTACGTTTTTCAAATTACTTGTTTTTATTATTTTTAAGATTTTTAATTTATTCTTTAGAGAGAGTAAGTGAGGAAGAGCACAAGCAGTGGGGAGGGTCAGAGGGAGAGGGAGAAACAGACTGCGGGGCTTGATCCCAGTTCCCCGGGATCATGAGCTGAACCACAGGCTGACACTTAACAAGCTGAGCAACCCAGGTGCCCCAGAGATACTCATTTAAAAAAAAAAAAGAGATTTTATTTATTTGAGATAGAGAATGACTGGGGGAAAGGGCAGAGGGAGAGGAAGAAGCAGACTCTCCACTGAACAGGGAGTCCAATATGGGGCTCAATCCCAGGACCCTAGGATCATGACTTGAGCTAAAGGCAGATGCTTAACTGAGTGAACCACCTAGCGCCCCAAAAGGTACTCATTTTTAAGGAATCAGTCACACACAGGAAGAATTCCATGTTTTGAGATGATGAGTTTGATCTGACATGCTTTCTGTTCAAGTATTGTGAAAAATTGACACGTGCAACAGTATTGCTTACTCAGTTTTAAAAAAAAGATTTGATTTAGAGAGCTTGAGAGCATGGTAGGGGAGGGGCCAGAGAGAGAGGGAGAGAATCCTCAAGCAGACTCCGCACTGAGCACGGAACCTAATGCCATGGGGCATTATCAGATCATGACCTGAGCTTAAATCAAGAGTCAGATGATGGGGTGCCTGGTTGGCTTAGTGGGTTAAGCCTCTGCCTTTGGCTCAGGTCATGATCCCAGGGTCCTGGGATCGAGCACCATATTGGGCTTTCTGCTCAGTGGGGAGACTGCTTCCCCTTCTATCTCTGGCTGCCTCTCTGCCTACTTGTGATCTCTCTCTGTCAAATTAAATAAAATCTTTAAAAAAAAAAAAAAGAGTCAGACACTTAACTGACTGAGCCACCCAGGCACCCTGCTTACTCAGATTTTAAAGTGAGAGGCATTTTGTGCCCAAACTGCTAGAATTCTTAACTGATATTTGCTTTTGTGTATGTGTCTACCCCATTCCCCTGCCCTGTTTTTCCTCACCAGATTGAGAATGCCAGCGAGGTGCTCATCACTCCCTTGGAGAAGTTTCGGAAGGAGCAGATTGGGGCTGCCAAGGTGAGAATTATGCAAACCTTGCTCTTGGATTTTAGGGCAGCCTTGTTTTTGGATTTTATATAGTGGTTCATCAGTTACTCACAGGTGTCTAAGGTAAGACTGATTGGTCAACCCCAGAGCAGTCATTCTAGTATTTTGTTACCTAATCTTTTTTTGCTAGTTCATAAATTGTGCAAAGGTAGAAACCATGCCTCCTTGTGTTAGCAGATACCTCTGTGCTTGGACAAGGTGGAATTGTACTTACTGCAGAGTCCAGGGCTCAGAGCCTAGACCAGGGAGTTGCAAAATGGGCCCTGAGGGTCTCGCGACCCTGTTGTGAGCTCATTTTTGCTGAGTGTAAATGCGCCCGTTGTTGCCAGATCTTGAAATTTTTCAAGAAAAAGTGAAATGTCAGAGTTTTCTTTGAAATGTCCTGGTTTAAAAAAATATTGGCAAATAATTTAAAAGTACATATTCCACATAGTGCAGGTCAAAAAACAGGACTGCTTCAACTTCTATGTTCTGGTTTGTTACCACTGACCAGGAGGGACTGCAGCTGAAATGTGGCTGGCTTGCAGCTGAAATTTCTCTGAGAAGGGTGCAAAGGGAATCTTGTTCATTTTTGAAAGATGAATTCTCCAGGGTTCCCCTGTGCTGTGAGAAATCTAGCTGGTTTGACTGGTAGTAGGGTGTTAGAGGCCACTTGCACAGAAGGTGTTTGCACTGGGATCAGTGAAAGCAGAAGGATTTACCAGATACTCTTCCTCTTTTTTCTGGAACCATGAGTTCTTCAGCCGCAGTCCTGTGCGCCACCTGCAGGGGGTTTTGGGCAACATCGCTCTGACGGTAATTTTACTCCTCTGTGAAATGGCCTTGAGAGGTAGATGCCAATAGGTGGGGAATAGGTAACTGCAATGTAATGAAGTGGGATCTGTCTCCCAACCCCACCTCCCCACCTAAGCACACGTGCTTCTGAAAATGAATGTGGTTAGGGTCTGAAAAAATGATGTGCTGTTCAGTGAACGTTCTTCAGAGGGATGGTTGACTGTAGTTTGAAGGATGGACCACAGCAAAGATTTTTCTTCCAGTTCTATAGCACTATCTACCAATTTTACACTTTACATTTATGAAGAAATTAAAGCTCATGGGTTTTGTATCAGAGATTAAGGAATGTAAAATTAAAAGGGAGTCTTGTTCCATAAAAAGTTTGTCCAAGACTTTGAATTTGCCATGAGTGTCCCTCCCCAAGTTCTCATATTTGCAGGCCCAGTAATCAGGCCTTCCCTTTAGTGGCCTTGGGACCTGTGCTTCCTACTCATGATAACATATGGCAGTGGCTCTGGGGATTCTGAAAAGCTTAGAGGCCGCAGTGGAGCAGACAGACCTCCTTATCAAGTCCTCTTTCCAAGAGTCTTTCCTGCCTCTGAGCATGGATGCTTCTCATTCTGCCCTCTTCCCTCCGTCCCTGGTTTTGGGCATTCCCACAGTTGCCACGGAGGTGAAGCAGGAGTCTGAGTGGCCTCGTTTTGGGTAATACCAGTGATTGTAATGACAGGAGCAGTTACTCTTCTGGGCATGGGGTGGGGGTATGGCTGTAGAAGGTGAGAAGTAGAAGAATGAAAGAATTTGAATAAAATCATCACTCATCAAAACGTGTTGCCTCTCATACATACTCTGATCTCTCATTCCTCTTGAATAGTGTGATGATGTTGGAGATGATTTTCCTCCTTCTTCCTGTGTCATTTCCTTTTTTCTCTGTACTTGTTCCTCCCCTCCCTCTACATGCACACATTTATATCCTAGTATTGTATACATTTAAGAGAAAGCAAAGAAACAGACTCTTCACCAGACAGTCTAGGCAGCAGACTAAGGAATATCTAAAAGCCAGCCAGTGCTCTTGAGCAGCCAAGTAGAAGTTTCTGAACTCTGCCTGTGCTAAAATTACCCTTCCTCCCGCTCTGGTGTGGCTTCAGTTGCTATAACAACCTGTTGCTACTTGCAAGAAGCAGAAGTTAGTGTTGGGAGTGAAGGCTGCCAGGGAGGAGGACCCGTGGTCATTCTGGTGCTAGCATAGCTGCCCTGTGGTAGGGCACAGCCCTGGAGCTGGGCATAACTGTGACCCTGGGTTCAGAATTCTGAGTTTGGGGGAATTTGTTTTTCCTCCAGGCGAGGTGCATTTAGAGAGCTGGGCTCTCCAGTGAAAGGAGAAGTTTATGGTGAAGAGGGGGCCCTAACCTCATTTGTTGCATTGGCATGCCAGCTTGGGGAGTAGCTGAACTTCTCTGTACCTGTTTCCTGATCTGTAGGGTGGGGACACTGATAATATTTACTTTGTAGAGTTCTTATGAAAAAGACATGAGTAAACGCACATACAGTGCTTAGAACAGTGCTTGTCATATAGGCTTTTTATGTTAGCTGTTAGATTCAGTACATACAGTTCATTAATTTAAAAAAGATAGGTGAGTGCCTGCTTTGTGCCTGGTACTACACTACACACTGGTTTATGGTGGAGAACAAGTGAAGATGTACTGTGCTCCTGGTGTGGCTGGGGAGAACGACATGAAACAAAAAGATGTAAATAAGCATAATTTCAAATTGTGGTATGTGCTATGAAGGCTTCCCTCATGGGACCTTAGGCATGGGAAGGAAGTGGTGTTCTCAGTAAGGAGGAGGCACATTCAGATGATGGGCTACTTGACCACTGTCACTCACCACGATAGCTGCCGTCATCACTACTGCCATCATCATCATCATTATTGAATTTTATTGTGCATTTTCTATGTGATGGACCCTCTGCTAAGAATGGCCTGTGGCTTATCTCATTTTATCCTAATAGGCCTGTGAGGGGGGAGGTGTTTTTATTCTTTGTTAAACACTCTGAGCTGAAAGAGGAAGGAACCTGACCAGTTACCTCCTGGAGTCCTCCTCAGTTTAATAGATGAGAGAACCCAGTTCTGAAGAGGGGCAGTGATTTGTTTAGAATCGATCCATGTAGAATTGGGAATCATTTCCAGAATCCTAATTCTGTCCTTCATCCATTTAGGTGGCCACAGTGGATTCCCTGGAAGGCAAGCACCATCTTATATCTGAGTAGAGAATTTAAACTCACTAAGACTACCCTCTCAACTTAAGACCATTATCTTAGTAGAGTTATCCTCAGAGGTCTTGTTGCTGTTTTCCAGGACAGAAACTGCTTCCCTTTCTTGTTAGCTCTGGCTGTCCTCTTGAACACGGAATGTGGCAGCTCAAGTTGCCAGAAAGTCACAGAATGCTGGTGACTCATGTTCACTGGCCTTTTCTCACCTCTGGCCGGCTTGGCTCTTGCAGCACAGGGTTCTCCTTGGGGCTTGCTGACAGGCTGCTGGAGTGGATCTGTGAGCATGAAGTGGAGTTGGGGCCATAGCGCAAAGTTGGTGATTTCTATGCAAGAAAGAGTTGTTTAAATCAAGTGTCTAGCCTGTATGTACCCTTCTTCAAATTTGAAGGAGTAATGTCTCCTCGGGCTTTTTCCTCACTCGCTTCTGCATGTTGTGTTGTTCTTGTGTATAAATAGTCTTCCAAGCAAAATTCAGGTTTGTAAAAATGGTTACATGTCAGCTAACAAGGGTCTGTGATGAGTCCTCCCACTTTGAAGGCTTAGAATCATACTGTCAACCAGAAAAATGGAGTCCTCATGTGGCAGGAGATTGTCAGGGCTTCAGGCGAGAGCTTCTTGGTGATTCCTGTGCCACTTAGGCTTCCCAGTGTTAAGCCCGGAGCATTTGTACTTACTGCTCTAGTGTTCTAGAAGGGTCCACCCTGTCCCTCACATGATTAGCAGCTCACACTCCCTTCCCCAGTGAGGCCTCTCTGGAGCACCCTATCTGTGGAATCTCTGACTGCACCTTATTTCCTTCATAGCACTTGTGACTGCCGATAATTATTTATTTGTTTCCTGGTCAATTGTGTCTGTCCTACTAGAACACCCCTACCATAAGGCTTGGGACCACTTTTGCCTTGACCATTGGCTACAGGAGCCTGACACAGAGTGGTTACTTGTTACATCTTTGTGAAATGAATGGAGATGTCTCTGAGCTTCCTTATCTGACTGCAAAATTTTTTCTCCTCTATAGAGGCCTTGGAGTTGTAGAAAATTAGTTCCTGTGGGTTCCACCTAAGTTAAGAGTAAGACTGAGGGGCTCACTTAGTGAAATTGATCATGTTCATTAGGCCATTGTCCACCATCTTCTAGCCCTCTTGCTTGCCATCCCCACTAGAAAGTGGATGGAAAAAAGAGACCGCCTGTGAACATACATCTCAGGTGCGACTGAGAGTTGGGCTTTGGAGGCAGCCTCTCTGGCCTCACATCCCAGCTCTGTCACTCTCTATGACTTTTTACAAGTTAACTTCCCTAGATCTAAATTTCCTTATTTGTAAAATGGGAGATAAAAGTAGAATCTCAATGACTCAGTGATTTGGCAGGGATTATTAAGTGTATTATGATATTTATTATTTTTTATTTTGAAAGCTGTTAATGTAGGATAATAAAAATTTCCCAATGTGAGAAGAAAATCACCCATTATCCCATTTCCTTAACTTGATTATTCTTGTTTTGCCATCTAATCTTTGTCTATAGGTAGCTACACTCTATGTAGGATGCACCAAGTTTGTATCATATTAATAATTTACATTACAAGCAACTTGCCATATGACTACCTCGCCCTTCTATTTAAATTTATTAGATGTCCAACACTTTCATGATCTCAAACCCTTTCTATGGGCAGTGATGTTGCTTTAGCTTTTATTATTTGTTTGTTAGTGAGAATGATGCTTCTGTGAATTCATTTGTCTTCTTTTGAATCTTCATTCATTTTAAAGACCCACATGTGCTACTGTTGTGCCCAGGGAAATTAGGTCTATGTATTAAGTACTTTTTGACCATTGTTAAAGCTGGAACTACCCTTATTCTAGACTTGTCCCACTTAAGATTTCAGTTGGGTCTTTGTGCTCTGGAATTCGCTTCATAGGTAACTTTGCTCTGTTCTGAATATTCTTGAACTTAGAAATTAGAAATTTCTTTTTCACAACTGAGGTTCTCAGGACATGGAATCCTGGCTTTGCCACTATTAAATACTGGTATTTACCTTGTTTCTGGCATTGTGGTGGTTCCTTTATGATAGACACTCAAAAACCATTGGTCTGCTGTTGGCAGGGGAGTGGCTTTATTTAATGCACATTAAATAGCTGGGTTGTCCGCTGTTCTGGGTCTGAGGGAACGATGAAGCTATGAAATTGAACAGGCAGAGGTCTTGACAAGATTGCTTTTATTCCTGCAACATTTTACTTTTTCTCTTTTCCTCTTTTTGCCAGGAAGCCAAAAAGAAGTATGACAAGGAGACAGAAAAGTATTGTGGCATCTTAGAAAAACACTTAAATTTGTCTTCCAAGAAGAAAGAATCGCAGCTTCAGGAGGTAAGAAACTTCAGTAGTATCCTGAATAAGGTGTTCAAGTTCTGTGTGGTACAGGGGATACGTGCTGGCTCACCTTTGCCAGAAAATCCTGAGGTTTGAAAAGACCTCACAAACCAGGAGCTTGACCTTGATCCCTCATCAGATGCCTGTTGCCTGTATTGCCCTTGTATCTTCCCGCCCACAGCACCCCTTTTCTGGCTGTCCAACCTACTAGTGGGATGGGGGCAGGTACTGCTGGTCAAGATCAAGCACCTCCTTATTGGGCAGCCCTAGTCACTAAAACGTGCTTCTTCCTTTCAAACTGAAATCTGGTTTCCTGTTTCTCTTACCCTTTACCTTAATTCTGCACTTCCTGTCTTACTTTTTGTCTTCCTACCTTATATCAGTAATTTGAGACATTAGCATCTGGAACACTTTGGTCATCCTTCTTTATTGTTACTACTATTGTTATTATTTTTTAAAGATTTTATTTATATATTTGAGAGAGGGAGAGAGCAGGAGGGGCGCGGACAGGGGCAGAAGGAGAGGGAGAAGCAGAAGCAGGCTCCCTGCTGAGCAGGGATCCTGACCTGGGGCTCTAGCCCAGGACCAGGGATCATGACCTGAGCCCAAGGCAGAGCCTTAACCAACTGAGCCTTCGAGGTGCCCTGGTTGTTATTTTTTAAAAATTATTTCAACCAACCAAAAAAAAATTTACTTCAACCAGTACTTGATATTAGTCTGTCTTTCTTGCTTCCTTTTCTTTTTTCCTTAAGCGGGTTTTGTTATTCCTATGCTTTATGCTTTCCTAAACTTGTTTCTAAAAAAGGTAATTTATCTTATCTACCCTGAGCCTTTCTGGATTGACATGAAGAGTATGTTCACTTGGAAAGATAAGTTAGCTTTGCAGCTGTGGATCTCTGATCATTTTTGTTTAGTTCATGGAGATTTGCATAGTGAGGGTGTTTTTTTCTTGGGAGATAGAGCAGTTTCCTAGTGGAAGTCCGAAGTTGACAACATGAATGTTATTTTGTTTTTAACAATTTGCTTGACCTTTCTCAAGTATGTGCTAAAGAGAGGCTGTGACTTTCAAGCTAGCTCTCATTCTTATTTCAGTTTCTTTAAAATTCCAGTTAGTTAACATATAGTATAATATTTGTTTTGGGTGTACAGTCCAGTGATTCAGCAGTTCCATACCTCACCCGGTGCTCATCAGGACAAGTGCATTCCTTAATCCTCATCACACATTTACCCCATCTCCCCACCCACCTCCCCCCTGGTAACCTTCGGTGTGGTCTCTTTAATAAAGAGTCTGTTTCTTGTTTTTTCTCTCTCTCTCTCCTTTCCTCCCTTTTCCTTTGCTCATTTTTTTTTTCTTCTTAAATACCACACAAGTGGAATCATATGATATTTGTTTTTCTCTGGCTGACTTATTTCACTTAGCATTATACTTTTTAGATCTAACCACATTGCAGCAAATGGCAATTTTTTTTTTTTTTTTGAAGTGCCTGAGTAATTCTCCTCTGTAATTCTAAACTGCATCTTTTTTACCCATTCATTAGTCGATGGACACTTGTCAAGCTAGCCCTTATTCTTGAATTTCCTTTTTTTTTGAGCAAATACCATGCAGTATTTCTGTCAGGTGAAAGTTACTCTGCAGATCTGTGGCTGAAGGTTGAACGATGATGATTCCTCAGGGGATGGTGGAGTCAAGTCCCCTGCCAACCAGGTCCTCAGGGACATCTGGTTCTCAGAACTCTCTGCTTTGATACGGGAGTTTAAACCAGTTGTGTAAGTGACAAATGGGGCCCAATAGCGACTCTGGCAACAAGTGTTTGTGGTGGGCTTTGCAGACCAGTTCTTGGCCAACCAACCAAAAGCAACTGAGCACTTGGTTTGAACTGTGGGGAGTAGAAAACACTAACCTATCTTTGAAGATCTTGTGCCTGTCTAGGGAAAAAGCAGCAAACACATGGCAAGGTGATTCTTGAAGATAGCATAGCTACTCAGATAAATCTTGTCAAATACACTTGAGAAGGCTAAAGAAAACCTATTTTCAGTGGATTGTATATTAAGTACTAAATTCACTGAATGGAATCCCAGCTGTACATGGGGTATGAGCCCTGGAAGATGCTCATATGTGGTCGTTCATGCTAAGTGTGTAAATCCATTCAGGATCTGTCCTGATGCCCTCACTTTCTAGCTATCTTTCTTCGGGTATCATTTGGCATTTAAGGTTTGGAAACTACATTTAAGGACAATCTTTTTGGCTGCAACTCAGAATGACCAGAGCTGGCCAGCTCTGTAGTTTCTAAGCAGTTAACAGGAGTCAGGGTCTTTAAGAGTTGAGCAACGACATGATTGTTCCAGCACCTACTGGTGTTGAGAGGCCTGTAGTACAGTTAGTCTGTAGGCATGGTGTCCCCCAGAGTGAGGATGCTTCTCCGATCTGTTCCCTCTATTCCTGGATCCTGCTGATATGGTCTGGGATGAGTCTAACATACTCTTTTAAGGCCACACCAAGCCCTCTTCTGAGAGAGCACAGTGTCAGGACCACAGAACTGGGTGGCAAAGAGATATCTAACTTCAGGGTCTGCTATGCCATATAGTCACTGTGTGACCTAGGACAAGTGTTCATCTCTCTGAGCTTTTAGTTCCATTTTTTATAAAATACAAACTATCTATTCTGTGTACTTAATGCATGAGAAGGCAAATTATGGCTGCTAAACAAATAAAAAGTACTAACCCCAAGACTGGCTTATTTTTCCCCATCCCTTTTCTGAAAGTGGATGGTACTCTCTTCCTCACTGACTTCATATGTTCAGGTTACTAAAATAGAATACCGTAGACTAGGCAGCTTATAGAGACAGAAATTTAACTCTCACAGTTCTGGAGGTTAGGAAGGCCAATATTAAGGTGCTGGCAGATTTAGTGTCTAGTGAGAGCTTGCCTCCTGGTTCATAAATGGCTGTCTTCTTGCTGTGGCCCACGTGGTAGAAGGGCTAAGGGAGCTCTCCGGGGTCTCTTCTATAAGGCCACTCATCCCATTCATGAGGACTCCACCATCATGACTTGATCACCTCCCAAATGCCACACCTCTAAGTGCTATCACACTGGAGGTTAGGTTTCAGCATATGAGTGTTGTCAGGGACACAAACATTAGTCCATAGCACTGACCTAGCCAGTTATATGTATTAGTGGGCATTTCTTCATTATGTTCTTTTGTTACAGTTCGTTGTGTGCTTGTCTTTGATCCAGTCATGCTTTCTAAGTACTTTGTAGGGCAAGGAGCAGGCTGCAGGTCTTTCAGAAACATCTGGGTCAGTTCTCAAGGATTGCTTTTTAGTTGTACCTTAGCTGAATTGAATTGATAAAAATACTATTACAAAAATGATATAATACTTCCACCACCACCAACAATAATAGCAGGAAATATTTACTGAATGCTTATTTTTGTACTGGGTACTGTGTTAGGCACTTCATTTGGAACCTTCTCAAATCCTTACCACCTTCTTGTGAGGTACAGATGTATTCCCTTGATTTTACATATGAGGAGATTAAGGCTTGAAGGTGTTAAATAGCTTGCTCATAGCTCTTCAGTGAGGTTGTGCACACTGGATTCTGGAACTCTTTTCTCATACCTCACTGTGCCCTTCTGCTTGTCTTTCTGTGTTGGGAGGGTGGGACATTGCTGGGCTGCCTGTAAGTCGTTGTTATTCAATGCATGTGTCATGAAAATAGAATTGGCCTGAAGGAGGGACCTTGATAATCTTCTGGTTGAACCTCCTGGAAATATATTTGAAGTAACTGGGTTCCTTGCAGAGGTCGATTTATTCAAGGTCTTCCAGCTATTTAGTGATGATTTCTTCCTATTTATTAAAAAATCAACTTAAGAACGTGACTAAACACCTAGTGCACTTTTAATGAAATCTCCTTTCTTTGATTATCCAGAATTCTTCCCTGATTGCAGGCCTCAGAACTGCATACCTTTAACATCTAGCCCATCCCCACATCCTGGTGGGTAAAATCATAGCTCAGTCATGTGGAATGACAGTGCCATCTAGTGGATGATTATTTTTTAAAAATCAGCGTATTTTTCAAGAGCTATGAAGCTTCAAAGAAAAGATTCACTTAACAAAAGTACACTACACGCTTCTGTGAGTCTATTCAGGTGTTGAGCCAATTGTGGAGAGTGAAATGAATGATTGGCTTCCTGGAACTTTTAGTCTAGGACAGTGCCTCTTTTCCAAGAAGCATAGAATGGTTGGTACGTCTCAAACAAGCTGCGAGATTCACTGCTTCTCAGGTAACAAGTGGAGAAACGATTTTGAGTGGCCAGCCAGGTGGGCTGGCTCTTGACCTATGAGTCCATTGCAGGATGGGGGTCTAAAAGATATGTTGAATTCTGTGGCCCAGATGAGTAGGGACATTAGCAGGAGAAACATACCATTCCACTTGGATTTTTTCTTCCCTTTCCTTTGGAAATACATCAAGTTAGGCATTTCTTCTGAGAACTGGATCACTATTGGCCACATAGAGATCAATTCATTCATTCCTCAAATCTCTCTTGAATACTTATTAAGGGCCTGGCACTGTTCTGGAAGGTGGGATAGTAAAATGGAAAATGAGACTAAGTCTTTGCTCTCATTGACATTATGTTGCCGTAGGCAAAATAGTAGAAGAGATGATCATAGAAAAGAATTTTATATAGTGATAAGGAAACAAATTGGGAGGTAGTTTACTCCAGGAAGTCTTTGTCTTATGTACAGTAACGTGGTCAATAAAGTCTTCTCTAAAGAGGCTAATATTTGAATGGAAACCAGAAGGATGAGAAGGACAACCAAGAGAAAAGCTAGGGCAGTGTTCTTTAAATTGTGGGTATGTTGGTTTGTCTGGCTGGTTCAGTTGCTAGAGTGTGTGATTCCTGATCTCAAGGTTGTGAGTTCAAGGCCCACTCTGGGTGTAGAGATTACTTAAACTGTTTTTAAAAACTGTGTGTGTCATAAAAATCTGGACTACTGGGTCATGAAATGCAGTAGAGTAGGCTAGAACAGAAGAAGTCTATAGAGGCGTGTTTTTTTCAGGTCATAATGTAAAAGGTGTTTCTTACTGTGTCTTAAAGTTTTAAAAAAATTTGGTATTTATCAAGGAAAAGAGGTTTATCAGCAGAAGGAACACCCAAGTGCAAAGATTGATTGACAGGAAAGCATTTGGAATGTTACAGGGCACGGAGTCTATGTCAGAGGCTGGAGCATGGTGAGAATGCTTTGGAGGTAGGCTGGGAGGAGGGATAGGTGGGCAGGTCATAGGGTGTCTTGTAGACATGGTAGAAGCCAGATAAAGGCATTGAGGGGGTTGTGAGAAGCTCTGGCTCAAATTTGAAGAAAGCTCTTCTGGTTGCTGGGTGCAGACTGGATTGGGGTGGTGGGGAGAAAGTGAATAGGGAGACCAGTTAGGAGAGGAGTATAATCACCCAGAGACTCATGGCTGACTTAGGGGAGGAGCTGGGATCGAGGCCCATCTTCTCTGCAGTGCCTGGTGGTAGTGACAACTACGATGCACACAGCATCTTTTGCTATTCAAATTGCTCATATCCTTAAGCTCATTTTCTCTTGAAAATAGCTGGCCTGCAGAAAAAGGGCAGATACTATCTCCAGCCTCCAGGTGTGGGAAGGAGACCTGAGAGGTTAAGGGACTTGAGCAGGTCTCTCTAGCTAGAGAATGCTAGAACTGCAAGTGCACGCCAGTTGTTTGCCATTAGCTCTCTGGCTGATGCTGGGCTCTGCTATTTGTCTCAGAGGAGTTTCCTCCATTGCTGCTTAACTGCAGGAGCCACTTTGTACATTTCCTGAATGACCCTTTCTTCCGTTGCAGTGTCAGTTGGCAAGCCTGAGCAGGGAGAATGTTGGAGGTGTGTGGGTGGTCCGGGGAAGTAGATGCATCCCTGGTGGAAGTGTGTTGGATTTGCACTACGAGGAAATTAAAGGCTGCAGGAACATATGGGGCTTAGCTGGCAGGAGCCCAGGTGGAAGGATGTCAGCCCAGAGGTCTGAACTGCCATACCTTGGGGGTGGCGGGGGGTGCGGTGGAGGGCAGCACTTCTGAAACTGTCTCTCCGAATAAAGATCTCTCAGTCCTCAGATGCCAACTTGCTCTGCTTGGAGGCTTAGAAAATGTCCCCAGGCTTAGCCTTTCGTTTTGCTTTTGTTCAGCACTTACTCAGTAGACTAACTTCTGTATATTAATACGTTGATCTGGGAGGAAGATGCTCACAGGAGAGTGGGCTATTTGTGCTCTCCCAGAGTTTGCAATCTTCTGTTTATTTACATGATTTTTAAAAAAATTTTTTAATTTTTTAATAAACATAGAATGTATTATTAGCCCCAGGGGTACAGGTCTATGAATCACCAGGTTTACATACTTCACAGCACTCACCATATCACATACCCTCCCCAGTGTCCATAACCCCACCACCCTCTCTCTACCTACATGATTTTTTAATATCTCTTTTCTTCACTACACTATGAGCTCCACAAAGGAAGTTTCTTTTTGTTCATGATGGTTGAATGAATGATTTGTCAAGTCCTTTAGACAGAAAGATAGCTGTGCTATATTTGGTGTAATGGCAGCTAAGGTCTGTCCCAAGTTTCTTCTGCAGGGATCTTGACAGGGGAGCACAGAAAGACATGGTTCTTTGGGGGCTTTTCGTGTCTTTGTGAAGTATGTTGTAGAATGGTTTCTGATCCTTCCGTCTCTAAAGAGAACAGAGTTGTGTTTCCTACCAGCAGGGGATTCATTTCTATTAAAAAATACTGGGTGGGGGCGCCTGGGTGGCTCAGTGGTTAAAGCCTTTGCCTTCGGTTCAGGTCATGATCTCAGGGTCCTGGGATCGAGTCCCGCATCGGGCTCTCTGCTCAGCGGGGAGCCTGCCTCCTCCTCCTGTCTCTCTCTGCCTGCCTCTCTGCCTACTTGTGATCTGTCTGTCAAATAAAAAAAAAAAAAAAATACTGGGTGGCTCAGTTGGTTAAGCATCTGCCTTCAGCTCAGGTCAGGATCCTGGGACCCTGGGATGGAGCCCTGTGTCAGAGCCCTGCTGAGCAGGGAGCCTGCTTCTCCCTCTCACCTCCCCCACCCCCCGCTTGTGCTCTCTCTTGCAAATAAATAAAATTGTTAAATACACACACACACACACACACACACACACACACACACACACACACGTACTCTCTTTCTCACACTCTCTCCCTCTCTCTCCCTCCCCCCCCCTTCCCCCCATTTTCTCCTCTGGCACCTATGTCCCACATCAGTGGTTTAATTATACTCATGTGTGGGCCTTTTCAGGTGTCCCCTCTCCCACATTTGCAAAGAGGGAGGACTGAGGCTATGTTGGGGTAATGTAATGACTCTGCTGGGGTAAATTGTGCTTTGACAACAAAGAAAGTATGGGAAACTCACGTGGAAATGGCCTTTTCTGAGGTCCCCTGCCCTCTCTAACAGCTTATTTGGTTCATTCCTGATGGGATGTGGATATCCCTGCAGGTGTTTTTTTTTTTTTTTTCTCCTTCAAGAATTGTTTTCCGTGGAACCCTGGTCTACCCCAGGGTGTGGGAGGCAGTACAGACTACTAGGTTAAAGATGGTTGAGGTGCAGGGCATCTGAGTGGCTCAGTCAGGGAAGACTCAACTCTTGGTTTCTGCCCAGTTCCTGATCTCATGATTGTGCTATTGAGTCCCGCTGTGGAGTCTGCTTATAGTTTCTCTCTCACTCCCTCACCCCCCGCCCCTGCCATGCACTTGCTCTCTTTCTTTTTCTCAAATAAATAAGTACTTCTTTAAAAAAAGGTGATGAAGGGTCTTGGAGGTGGATCCACAAGTACAGAAATCCTAATTCTGCCGTGTACCCGCTGCTTCAGGTTCCCTAACGTCAGCAGGTTTCATTTTCTTTCTGCAAATTAGAGGTAATGAGAATGTCTTCTTCTTAGGAATGGAATGAGGATTAAATAACTATAGTTAATGAAGAGTGAGTAACGTAAAATATGTCCACCTGCGGGCATGGTGCCTGACACAAAGTCAGGTGCCCGGGTGAGCATTGTCATTATTCTTATGTCTATTTCGTGCTGTTTGCGTTGTTTTAAAAAATTGTCTCCAGAGATTTTTCTGGCCTGCTTGCTGAATACTCTCCTTGGGTAGTAACCAGTTTTTTTCTCTGAAATTCTTTCTTGTTTGTAGGCAGACAGCCAAGTGGACTTGGTCCGGCAGCATTTCTATGAAGTATCGCTGGAGTATGTCTTCAAGGTGCAGGAAGTCCAAGAGAGGAAGATGTTTGAGTTCGTGGAGCCTGTAAGTAGATGCTCAGGGTTTCGTGGTGTACCCACACTTTGATCCCCAGCCCTCATTTCACTGCTTAGATTACAAAATGCTCTGAGTTGCTGATGAAGAGGTTGACCAGCCCTGGGTCTGTGCCTCCTGCTAAGTCACAGTGCTCTGTCGATCTTGCTGACCCTGGATTGTCCCCAGAGGCCATTCCTGGGCAACCTAAGTGGTAGTGATGGTGCATTCAGGGGTAGTTGCTTCGTCAAGCCCCCCTCCATTCTGCTAATTGGTGTCTAGGTGGAAAGAGGGCAAGGGCGGTTTAAATCTTGCCCGACAGTAGTGATTATACCTTAACTTTTCACCCTCCTACCCCTTTCTTTCTCCCTCAAATAATCCAGATATAGTAGTTGCCCAAGGAAAAACGGGAGTGTACATACTACTTTCCTCTTTTTGTCTGCTCAATTCAAAGCCCCTCTAAGCTCCTCCCATGCATTAAAATGTGCTGTTACATAAAGTGATTTCTCCTTGTAGTTTGTTAAAACTGGGCAGCCAGGAGATTGTGCTTAGTGAACCATAATGGGATTGGGACTTGGTCACTGTGTCCCAGTGGGTATAAAAGGGTGTCATGTAGAAACAAGTCTGGCTTTAGTTGAGGCCACCTTAGCCTGGTCATGGCTCAGGGGTGCTGCCCTGCCCCACTGTGACCCTCCAAATGCACATGACCAGGATATGCAGGTACCACCAAAAGAGCATGTGGGCCTCAATTTAAAACTCCTGCAGACCTGGGATTCTTTCTTAAAAATGCTGGCTGTGATTGAGACCCCAGCTTGGGGTCTCTGTAGAAACAAGATTCTTACCTACCTAGATTTAAGAAAGTGATTTTCTTAGGCAACAGAATAAAATTGTAAGAAACTGAAAGAAAATAACCACACTTTTTAGTAAAGAGTATTCTGTGCTCTATTTCTAACTTACAGACTTCTGGGATGCTTTTTAGGCATGTAGACTCACTAATAGTTTTATCAGAATCCAGTTGGTTTTGGGATCTGATGCTTTGATTTTTTTACTATACTGAAACTGTGATCTTGGGATTCCACTCTCTGTCACTTCATCTGGCAAATTCCTTGAGGTCTTGAATTACTTCATTCTTCTTATCTGAAAATTAGAAACTTTAGAGCCAACTTCCTATCTAGCAGTGGTCTCTGTCACAGCTCAGGTCAAAATCCTCATGTTTCTGCAGAAGCCATCTGTCAGAGAAAGCGAGCTTATTGATTTCCCTGCTTAGGACACAGAGCTGTTAAAGCCAGCGTTTCAATGAGAGGTTTACTGAAGACTGTTTCCTCTGGTGTGGGCAGGCATTCAAAAGCTGTTGTAGATTGAGGCTTGGGCGTGTTTAATTGATTTTACCAGAATTTGTAGGGGAAAACAATAGTGTGATTGTAATAATCTTTTGTGCACATTGATATTATTCTGCAATTGCCTGCTTTTGAGGACTTGGATTTTAATTCTCCCATCTTCTTTGAGGTGATTTTTTTGTTGTTGCTGTCCACTTTGACCTCCCAGTAGGTGTTCCTAGTGAGTCAGGTACTATATCTGTTAACTTTTGCTGGGTGACAACCACAGAACCTCATATAGCAGTAGACATTTATTTCTTCTAAATCTGGGTGTTTCAGCCAATCTGGTCTGGACTCAGCTGGATGACTGCTGATCTAGATGGGCTTTCCTTCTCCTCATCCTCCTTCTCTTTCTCCTCTTCCTTTTCTTTTTTCCTCCTCCTTCTCCTTCTCATTCTTCTTCTCTTCCCCCTCCTCCTCCCTCTCTCCCTTTTCCCTCTCCCCCCTCCTCTTCCCCTGCCCCCTCATCCCTCTCCTCCCCCTCCTCTTCCCCCTTCTTTTTTTTAAAAGAAACCTGCAAGGAATAATCCTTCTACTTCCTGGCACTCACTTTTAGTATATCAGTGTCTTGAGTTTTTGAAAGGCAGTATTTTCATTGGTAAGGGCTCCAGAGCCAGATGGCCTAGATTTAAATCTCAGCTCAGCCATTTCCTAGCTGTGTGTTCTTGGGGGAAGTTACCTATTTTTCTGAGCCTTAGTTTCCTTATCTACAACATGAGTATAATAATATCACCTACTATATAAAGATATTAGTGCACCCAAATGTTTATAGCAGCAATGTCCACAATAGCCAAACTATGGAAAGAGCCTAGATGTCCATCAATAGATGAATGGATAAAGAAGATATGGTATATATATACAATGGAATACTATGCAGCCATCAAACCCCACCCCCCCAATCTTGCCATTTGCAACAATGGATGGAACTAGAGGGTATTATGCTAAGCAAAATAAGTCAATCAGAGAAAGACAGTTATCATATGATCTCTTTGATATGAGGAATTTAAGAGGCAGGGCAGGGGGTCATGGGAGGAGGGGAGGGGAAAATGAAACAAGGTGAGGGGAAGACAAATCATAAGAGACTCTTAATCTCAGGAAACAAACTGAGGGCTGCTGGAGAGGAGGGGGAGGTAGGAATAGGGTGGCTGGGTGAAGGACATTGGGGAGGGTATGTGGTAAATGAGCACTGTGAATTGTGTAAGACTGATGATTCACAGACCTGTACCCCTGAAACAAACAATATATTACATGTTAATGGTAAAAAAAAAAAAAAAATAAAGGAAAAAGAATATAAAGATGTTAGGAAGAATAACTTAGTTTATGCATGTATGATGCTTAGAATAGAGGGAATCAACCTACTTAGCACCCAGTTAATATATAGTTGCTAAGTAGCACCCAGTCAACCAGGGTCTGCTCAGATGAGCAAATGAGTCAAGTGGCAATATTAACAGGGCCTATCTGTTATAATATAAAAATTCTTGGTAAATCTGAAAGCATTTACTCACTGCCAGAAAAATTGCTGAAGATTCCACTGCTGTTTCTGAGGAGTTCAAAGCCTCATTAGGGAAGTATGATGAATGCAGTAGAGAGGTAGCCAAGGGAGCAAGCAGCTCAGTGCCAGTTGGGTCAGGAGGAATCATATGGAGAAGTGGCAGAGGGGTTTCAAGAGTGGAAAACTGTTATGATTTGTGGTTGTGTCCCAGGCCATGCAGTGAGGCACCTGGAAAGCTAATGAAAAAAATTTCTGGTTGGAATGAAAGGAAAGTGATAGGATCTTGCCCACAGTTAAATGAGTTGGTTGAGAAGGCTGCATGTAGAACTCACGTGTTCAACCTTCACTTTTTATAGAAGCAAACATGGCTTAACCCACCACCTCATGGGCCAGTCAGTGCTTCGGGAGCTGTGGATAGCAGGAGGATCGATCCAGAACACTGCTGATTAGATCTGTGGTTGTCAAAGTATGAGGAATGCAGACTCTCAGGTTCTAACCCAGACCCAAAAATTAGGGAGTGGGGCCCAGTCATCTCTCTTTCAGTAAGCCCTCTAAGGTGATTCTGTGGCACTTTTAAGTTTGAGCCCCTGGCTGAGATGATGCAGAAGACCCTGAAATAACAGTTGATGATGAGGTGTAACTGTGTTATATGCTAATGATCCCTTCACCTTCATAATGTCATCCAGTCCTTACACTGTCTCTGAGGGTAAATGATTGCTGTTCCATGTCTGTTTTCAGATGAGGAAATGGAAGCACATTTGTTCTTTAAGGTGACATCTGGTACCTGGCAGAAGTGGAATGATCTGGCTCGTAGTCTCTCTGAAACAGTATTTGATTGCTTACATGTGGAAAGAAAACCAGCAAAAAATTTATTGAAATGAATTGCTGGGGCACTTGGTGTGGGTATTTATATTTTGAGGTGGTTGCAGTCAAGGGAATCTTCCAGCCATTCAAGGAACCTCCATGCTTACTGACCATGTTCATTTGTTTCTTAGAAAGTAACTTCAAGTACCAGGATGTTACTGACCTTCAGAAAAAAGAAACAAAATTTTAGTGTTCCAGGGAAGAAAATTCAGACTTCTGGGACCTAAACCATATTTTTGTGTGTGTGCTCTGGAAGCCTTTATTTTCTTGTTGAGGTACTAAATGTTCTGGAGATTTTGGATTGCAGATAATGACGTCCTGATTTCTTGAAGGTGAAGCCACGTTCCATCTGTTCCCTGAGTTTTCATAATTGAAGGTTATAGAGTGCTACGGAGAACTCATTCCCCACATTCATCAGACATTGCATTCTCTGAGTTGTACCTTGAGAATATTTTTTGGTGCTTTGCCTTCCTGTCCTTTCTCACTACTTCTACCCCATCGTAGGTCTTCATTTTTTCCTTTTGTTGCATCCTATCTTGGGTTCCCCCCTTCCTAAGGCCGGGCTGGACACTGCCACCACAGTGTATCTTATAACATATCCATCTAAGTATATCCATTTCCTGAACAGCTCCTGTCGGCACTTCTGTGCTAAGGCTATTGCATAGGTGATCTCTGTCTTCACGACCACCCAGTGCAGTAGTAGGTCGCATTAGTGTCCTCCTGGAAAAGAGGAGTTACAGGACATTATTACATGGCTAGCCCCTTGCAGCTTTTCATCACTCTACTATCTGCCCTTCTCTTTGTCATGCAAATGAGTCATTGTTGGTGGTTATATTTGGAAGGCTACCATAACCAAGTATCACCAACTGGGTTCTCAGAACAAAAACTTACTGCCTCTCATAGTTCTAGAGGCTAGAAGTCCAAGATCAAGGTGTCAGCCGGGCCATGCTCCCTCCGAAAGCTGTAGGGAGGTTGTCGTTTCTTCCTTGTAGCTTCTGGTGGTTTGCTGGCAGTATTTGGCATTCCTTGCTTAATAGGTACATCACTGCTCTCCCAGTCCTCATGTGGGTGTCATCTCTCTGCTTCTCTGTCCAAATATCCCCTTTTTATGAGGCCACTGGTCATTTTAGATCAGGACCTGTGGGCCTGATTTTTAACTTGAGTATCTCCATAAAGTCTCTATTTTCAAATAAAGTCACATTCTGTTACTGGGGTTAGGACTTTAACATAATTTTTTTTTGTCAGCGTTGGGGGAACACTATTCAGTCTATAACAGTAGCTTTATTCTATGAATCGAAACAACCTAAATTTATCAGATAGTCCAGAATGGTACAATTGTCACCAAATGGAGCACTTACATTTTTGCTCACTTAAAAAAAAAAAAAAAAGTGCGTGTATATATATATATATATATATAGCTATGTTGTCTGCTAGGAAATAAGAATAGATATTTTTTAGTTATTTTCTGAAGAGAATAAGGAAGGGGGTCCTTGAAGGCAAAAGGAGGTGGGGCAGGTCTTTCTTTGGTATTTCCTTTGTTGTGCTATGATTCCGTGTCTCTGACTATTCAGGGAGGAGCCTATATGGCTGTGCTGACTTATCTGCCAACCAGGGTGAGGCTACAATAAGCTTATCCTCTTTGTGTTTGAGTACAAGCATTTCTTTGAGGCAGATAGACGATCCCATCTCTGGGGTCTTTCTGTGGGCCTCGCCCAGCCCTCTGCGGAGTGGACTTTCATTTCCCACTGGGTAATGGATTCATGCAATGTGTGGGAAGGGGATGTCAGGAGGTGGACCAGGGGAAGAGAGATGCTGTCAGGGGAGAAGGGAAGTGGGCCAAAGATAACAATATCTATGGAATCATTTCCCATAGAGAAGCAGACAATCAAGCATGATAGCAAAGGAAGTGAAAACCAAAATAAATACTAGGAACTTTCTGCCTTGGAGTACTTGTGTGCACGCCCAGGTGGTGTTCTAGGGAGCTATTGGAAGATATTTAATTACCTTGGGCAAGAGAGGCCCTGTTGACTTTAAGTGGAAGATAAATCAGAGTTAACAGGAGAAATGACTTTAGAATTAGCTGCTTATCTTCTGTATTATTCTGTAGGAGTGGATGATTCAGTGCCTTGGAAAAGTGATGGGCACAGCATTTGAAAATGGAGAGTGAGGGGTGGAGGGAAGGAAAAGATAAGAAACAATAGTTTTCACTGTGAACGCTGACACTAGGTTTGGTGTAAGTGTGTCTTCTTCTCTATTACTGGAGCCATCTAGGAAAGGAAAGCTGAAGCTTTCCTTTCAAAAAAAGTATTTTATATAGTGGAAGTTCAATAGCTTCCAACATCTTTCAAGAAAAGAATTTATTATTAGTCTTTGGTGATTCTATGTGGTTTACCACTCAATCATTGATTTATATAAGTGATCTGTATATGGTGTCACAAGATATTTTTTGAGCCAGATATCTTTGACCCAGTAAGGCCTGCTTTCTGACCTCCCATAAGGATCTAAAGGGATAGTTGCCCTGGAGACAGTAGCGGTAGGTTATCATATTATTTAAAAGCAGGGTTTTGCCTTACTTCATAGTACAGAGCTCTTTGATCAACTGGGCTAGGCATGTGGCTCAATCCAAAAACCATTCTTTGCTCTTAACTCACGTAGAGTAGCACCTACTTTAGTGCTTCCCACTCCTGCCACAAGCCAGGTGGGAGATGAACAGGGGTGGGCTGAGTTTCCCTTGCCATCATTGTTAGGACTACCTCTCAGAAGAGGAGAGTTAGGTGAAAAATAAAGTGAGAATATGTTTAATTACTAGTATGTTCATTTTAGGAACTGGAAAATTAAATACCGATATAAAGCAAGGCAGCTGCATCTTGATGTAACATGTGTTAGAGGCAGATCAGGGACGTCAGAGTAGACTACTCAGAGAATGTGAGTTGAAAAGTTTGAGTTAGAACAGGGATGGAGTCCCCAAATGCAGTACAACAGAACTTGTGACAAGGTAAAGTTCTGGTTTGTCTAAAACCTTGTTGAGGCTTTTATTACAATCCTTTCTCCAGGTTGAGATTTGAAACTGAGGCAGGAGGCCTAGAACTTGGGAAGGGGCCAGGAAAACCTAACAACAGTAGCTTTGTGTGTAGGTTCTGGGAGGAAATAAGGTAAGAACATTGGTTGAGCCTGGAGAAGTGAAGACTGGCAGGGAGCAGGGAGGGAACATTCATAGTTTTCAGAGGGTGAAGGTGTGTTGTGAGAATCAGGCTGAAAAGATGTTTTCACTTTTCACTGAATACAAGACTACAAAGTGAATGGATTTAGTACCTTTTAGCTCGAGGGGATGATAATTTAGGGAAACCGTCATAACTGAAGATGTGGGAACATGGGAATATTTTAATAATAGCATCCCTAGTGTTTATTGTGGATAGTATAGGGACAGCCCAGAAGCACGTTTGAGCTGAAGTCTGAGCCGGGTGATTTTCTTTGATTTAGCTTTGCCTGTTATATACTGCGAACTCAGGACATACCATCTTCCTCTTCTCCTCTCTCTGTTGGCTGTCAATATAACTACACTTTTCTGTGTGGTAACCTAATGCTACAGATGTATTTGATGGAGACTGAGTTGGACTTGAAGGAGACTGGTCTTCAATTTCTGAAGAAATGATTTTCTTTGAAGGTACCGAGGCTCCGATTAAGAGCTTGGATGCTGATGGCGAGGAGACCTGGTTTCAAATCCTGGTTGCTGCTTACTTTGTATTTTGGAGCAAGTTACTTAACCTCTCTGAACTTGCTTTCTCAATATGGAAAGGGCAACAACAGTAGTACTTACACGCTAGGCTGTTAGGAGCATTTAGTGAGAGCAGACATATGTTACAGTGCCTGGCATACAAGGAAACTCCGTAGATGATAGCCATTTTTATTACCGTATTCTAGCTTTTCAGATCAAGGTTCGGAACTCAGGTTAAAGCTGCATAATACCTGTTCAGCATGCTAATGTGGACTCTGCCCTTCTTTCATTACAGCTCCTGGCATTCTTGCAAGGACTCTTCACTTTCTATCACCATGGTTATGAGCTGGCCAAGGATTTCAGCGACTTCAAGACTGAATTGACCATTAGCATACAGAACGTGAGTGGGCAAAGGGATAAGCTTCCTTTCCCTGGTTGAGGAAAGGAAAGAACACAAAGTATGGGTCTGATTGCATAGAGATCACTTATTTGGATTGGAACACAGATGAGGACGATGGGTCTCGCTTGGGTTCAAAGGGCAGCTGGGGGCAGGTATTTGTAGGGTGCTTGATGGCCCCAGGTTAGAGCATCATCCTCTTTTCCATTATTTCTAAGCACTATTTATGTTCTCGGAAGTCCTGCTGATATTTTTGTTTTAAATCTGTAGCACCAGAGTCAGGATTTCCTTTGGCAGTGCAAGGTCCGGCCTCTCTTCTGTGCATCCAGCTACTTGGCCACAAGAGACCTTGGAGGGTGTTCAGGGGTTGGGGGTGGGGCATACATGCTGGCCTCCACTCAAAGGATATGATCTTGTTCAACTTTCAATACTGCTCACAGGAAATCCAAGTCAGAGCCTTTTACTCCGTCTCCTTCCCCAAATTTTAACCAGTGGGACCTTTTGGTACTCAGAATTGTACTAAGGGTCCTTTGGTTAGCAGTTACTGATTTCAAGCCCCTGCTTCACTGTGTGGCTGGCTATATTAGTCTGCATGTTGTCTTTGTCTCTAGATGATGCTGTGTAGAAAAGAAACCCAAGTGTTTCCTTGTGAGTTGTATTGCATGGGTTTAGAAGCCTGAAGCTTGCCCTGCCATGGTTCTCTGTGTTGTTTTGGAAAACAGGAAGTTGCCGAGGACAAGGTTTCTCAAAGCATGGCTTCCCTTTGGCCAGCTTCCTCAGAAGGTAGACTCAGAAGTGGAGGTTTACATGTAGCAGGTTTACAGGGGAGGAACGTCAGCAAAATCACCTGTGTGAGAGAGGGCAGTAGACCCCTGCAGGAGAATTTTAGCTGTGAGGCCTCAGTCAATGCCCTGGGGTGTCCTGGAGCTGATACAGACCTTCACAGTGGCCTCAGTAGAAGCAAGGGTACTAGACTTTGGGCTCCTTCCCCTTTTGCCCCTAGCCTTGATTAGTCATGGTGTGCAGGTTGCACTGGAGGAAAGGAGTTACCTTGAGTGAGGAAGCTCCCTTTTTGAGGAAGGAACCACCTATGAACCATCAGCAAGTGGCATTCCTGCAGTTGGAGAAATAAGTCCCTCTGTTTTGAAAGCCAGCCACATAGTGAAGCAGGGCCTTGGGGACCATTCTATGAACTATCTGAATCAGGGTCTTTAAAATACACATTTCTAGGTCCAGAGGTAATAAATTAATCTTTAGGGGGGCGAGGCCTGGACATTGTATTTTCTCCACATTCTCCAGGTGACTTTGATGGTCTTAACAGTTTGAGAGTCATTCTGGTATAGGACTTTAAGGTCAAAAAGTACGTCTTGAAAGTGAATATTTGCCCAATTCCTAGGTGGTTGAATGTTCCTTACCTGGTTTTAGGTTTCCATAGGTTGATGTTGTGAATTGTTAGAGATGGGAACAAGGTTTCCTTTCTTCGATTTAAATAAAATGCCTTTCATCCTAGACAAGAAATCGCTTTGAAGGCACCAGGTCAGAAGTGGAATCACTGATGAAAAAGATGAAGGAGAACCCCCTTGAGCACAAGACCATCAGTCCCTACACCATGGAAGGGTACCTGTACGTTCAGGAGAAACGTGAGTGTTGGTGGCAAACAATAGTTTGGGGCACACGCATGCCTTTTACCCAGGAGATAGAGGGTATAGTTAGTAGTGCCCAACCTAGAGCACAGCTTCTATAAATATAGATTTGGGTGAATGAGAGTAGTCGATGGTTGAGTTTTTTAAGGGAAAGGTATCCAAAGGTCTTGTCTACCTCCTCATGATGGGTTCTATTTTCTTTGTAACTGGAAATTCCCTCGGGAACCTGGAATTCACTGAGGCTCTATGGTGGTGTTTTTTCTCTGTAGTGTCACACTTGACATGTCTGCACCTTTAGCATGGCTTTATCTATCACACTCTTGGCATAGAGGCTCTGGAAGGGCCTTGCATGCTTGACCTTATTGTCTGTTAGCAGTCATATCCTTGGGTGGACTTACTATGGAGTGAATTTGTTCCATTCAAGACTTGTTTCAGCAGGGACCAAACAGTCATGACTTAGGCCCTCTCCCCACTTTATTCAGTTGCTGTCATTTCAACACTTAAATTTTATGAGTAGAAACACAAACTCACTCTGAGTGGTAGGAAGAGAAACCCATTGTCCTGCCCATGAGATGTCAAGGAAAGAAACACCAGGTGCTGCTCACCCAGACTTCTCTGTGATGACTCACAGACTACTGTGCAAGGCCTGGGGAAAGGCTTTTTGATGGGGCCGCGCTATGAGGGTAGCACTTCCAGACTTAGCTCATAGAGTGCTAGTGATAGAAGAAAGTCAATTTTTTTTCTTTAATGGACAGTTCTTCTAATCTTCCATTCCTCCTTTTTTAGTTGGACGTGTTACTCCTCCCAGATTTTTGTGGGTTTTGTACTCTTTATTGTCCTTTTGTTGATTCAGGGCAAGGCAAATGTCTTCATTCCTAGAAGCTTACTAATGGAACAAAACACTTGATTTCAGTGATTATTCTAGCTAGTGATTGCTCAAAAGTTTGCTTGGCCCTAAAACTGTTGCCTCGTGACAATGGGGGCAGTAGTGGGGTTTGAGGTTGGATGCATTGGATATCTTGAGGGGTTTTATGCCCTTTATTCTTACAGGGATGAGCTTGTTGAGGTTTGTAAGAAGTGGAAGGTACTGTAGTATTGGGTTTTCTGTAAGCCTCAATGTAAGATGTTAACTTTTTTGCCTAATGAGAAGATCCAGCCCAAAAAGTTTAAGGTTAACTTGAATATAGTTCAGAGTCCACTTATAATGCTTAATTTGTTAATATTATTCACTTACATATATAAAATCTGCACTCACATTAATAATCCAATTTTATTCAAACACTTCATGTGCCTTTTAAAACATGAATGTCTTGATTTCCATTAGAACAAGATTTTAACTCTCAAACATGTGGGTCTAGAGCATATCAATGGGATATAGCTCTTTTTATTTGAAAATTTTGGTAACTTATTGCTTAGAAATAATTTGAACCCTGAATAAAAACTTGCAAGAAGAGTATAATGAACAGCCATATGCCCTTTATCTAGATGCATGAATTTTTACAATTTTCCCATAATTAAAGAGTTTTTTCTTTTTCCGGGTATGTATGTACTCACATAACAGTCACAGAGACATACATACATTGCCATTTTTTCTGAATCCTTTTGGAACAGATTCCATACTCCATGCTCCTTTTCTTTAGTGTGTATTTTCCAAAAATAAGAATATTCTTTTTATGTAGCCACAGTATAGTTACTGTATCTAGCAAATTTAACATTAATAAAGTACTTAATGTAAATGACAGTTCATATTCCAGTTTTGTCAGTTGTCCCAGTAATGCCCTCATAAAGCATTTTCTTTTCCGTCTGTCTAGATAGGATTTCGTACTGCATTTACTTGTCATGATCTTCTCTGTAAAAATTCTTCAGCTTTTCTTTGTCCTTCATGACATCAACATTTTTGAAGAGTATAAGCCAGTTCTTTTCTAGAATTTTCTTTAGTGTGGGTTTGTCTCATGTTTCCCAATGATTAGATTCAGTTTAGGGATCCCTTGTCAAATCCTACATAAGTAATATTTGTGTTCTTCTCTGGGTACCACATCTAGTGGCACAGAATGGCCATCTGCCCCTCACTGGTGATATTAATTTTGGTCACTCAGTCAAAGTATCATTTAGTTTATCCACTGTACAGTCAAGATTCTTCCCTTGTAGCTTATTAACAGTCTATGGGGAGACCCTTTAAGACTATGTCTTTCTCATCAAGCTTTGTCCCCACCTAGAGTTAGCATCCACTGGCAGTTCTTGCCTAAACGGATAGCTACTGTGATGGTTGCAAAATGGCAATTTCTCAGCTGTGTCCCTCCTCCATGTTTATTAGTTGCCATTTAGTGTACTGCAAGGAGGTGACTGCCCTCCCTCTCCCCGTTCTCTTCTTCTTTCCTATCTATCCATCCATCCATCCATCTTTTTGTTGTCAGGATGGAATTAAGTATTTCTGTTCTATTCAGTAGGCTAAATCCAAATCCAGTATTATCCTTATTTCTTTGGCTAATCAAATGGTTTAAGATACAGAACTTGAGGAATCTTTGTGTTGTGCTGTCCTTGGATTTTTTTTCTCTGAGCCACAAAAATAAATTAGAAGGTTGGTATTTTTGTCTTTGATGCTTCAATGTAGATACTTAGTGTGTTGCTTTTTTACTTTTTTAGTTTCCTAAGCGCTATTCAACACTTGCTATGGGCACTGAAACCCTGAAAAAGAACTACAAAATCTTTATTAAATCTCATATTACTACTTAAAAAAAAAAAACCACCCAGAAAACATTTCTGCGTTGTGATCTCTGTGAGCATCTAAGGCAATGATTGAGGGCCTTGGAGGGTAATAATGCTGATTATCCCTTCTTTCCCTAATAATATTTTGTTATGCAAAATAAGGTAATTTGCCAACCACCAGGTAAAATCAGAGACTGTTAGGATTTGACTGAAGGGCATTCTTCCTCTTCCCTGAGGGATATTACTGAGGGACAGACTCCTTAGATTACATTTGGGTATTTATAGTTACTTCCATTTACATCTCTGTGTCAGAGTTTGCCTGTCTGCTTTTAAGATCATCTTGACTTCTGCTAAAGTACAGATTAGGGGTTTGGCAGTAGGTCAGAACCCCTCTATGTCTTTGCAGAGAGTTGCAGAGTGGCTGTGTGGGAAGCATGAAGTCATCATGCCAGATGGGAACAGTGACAGGCACTTCGAGGAGCTTTTCTGTGTTCTTTCTTCAGTCATCTTACTCCTGTCAGGGGAGAAAGGAAACTTCAAGTGAAGATTGATGATGGGAAAGTGAATTAATTTCCCCAGGGAACCTCTACTTCCCTTGTATTTTAAGACCCATTGGATGCTGCATTTAGTGGGAAACAGTTTTCCTTGGTCCCTGGGGAAAGCTTGGGATCAATTCCATTTCCAGCCTCTGGGATCAGATTTCTGCCTATTCCAGTCTAGCTGGTGGAGACTATATTGCCCCGAGAAATGGTTTAAGGGTAGGTGAGCATTGTGGGTTATGGGTTGTGTGTGTTTCCAGTATGCTTTCGAAACATAGAGATGTTTCATGGGAAATACTACCTTGCAGGTCACTTTGGAACTTCTTGGGTGAAGCACTACTGTACATATCAACGGGATTCCAAACAAATCACCATGGTACCATTTGACCAAAAGTCAGGAGGAAAGGGGGTGAGTTCATGTTTAAAATTTCATGCTTGATTTGCTTGGCTAAATAGGAAGGTTATAATGCATATGTATAGCAACACCTTCAATGTATCATTGTCATTTTCTTTTCTTGTTTTTTAAGTTTTTTTTTTAACTGAAGTATCATTAGCATCAGTATTACATTTGGTTTTAGGTATACAGTATAATGATTCAACAGTTATATACATTACTCAGTGTTCATCACAGTAAGTGTGCTCTTAAACTCCTTCATCTATTCCACTCAGCCCCTCACCTTCCCTCTGGCAACCACCAGTTTGTTCTCTATTTTTAAGAGTCAGTTTTTTGGTTCATCTGTTATTTTTTTCTTTGTTGGTTCATTTGTTTCTTAAACTGCACATTTAAATGAAATCATATGGTATTTGTCTAACTCTGTCTGACCTATTTCACTTAGCATTATACCCTCTAGGTCCATCTATGTTGTTGCAAGTGGGAATACATCATTGTTTTTCATGGCTGAGTAATATTCCTTTCTATATCCCTGTTTCATTCTTTTGCATGTGGCTGACCAGTTTTCCCAGCACCATTTGTTAAAGAGACTGTGTTTTCTTCATTGTATATTCTTGCCTCCTTTGTTATAGATTAATAGATCATATAGATATGGGTTTATCTGTGGATTCTCTATCCTGTTCCATGGAGGTATATATCTCTTTTTGTGCCAGAACCATACAGTTTTGATCACTGTAGCTTGCTTTATTTATTTATTTATTTATTTATTTATTTATTTATTTATTTAATTTATTTATTTATTTGACAGACAGAGATCACAAGCAGGCAGAGAGGCAGGCAGAGAGAGAGAGAGAGGAGGAAGCAGGCTCCCTGCCGAGCAGAGAGCCCAATGCGGGGATCGATCCCAGGACCCCAGGATCATGACCTGAGCTGAAGGCAGAGGCTTTAACCCACTGAGCCCCCAGGCGCCCCATCACTGTAGCTTTGTAGTATATCTGGAAATCTGGGATTGTGGTACCTCCAGCTTTGTTCTTCTTTCTCAAGATTGCTTTGCTGTAATTTCCTACTTTTATACAATAATTCCAGGAGGAATAGTAGACAGTAATGATAGCAGTAATTAGACAGTAATTATAGCAAAGCGAATATTCTTAGCTTAAAGTTCCTTTAAGAACTACAACTAAGATGGATTCTGGTATTTCATAAATATACACTACTAAGTATGTCAAATGTGTTTAGATGCTAGAGATCCCTGGATGGCTTTGTCCTGTGAAATTTATGGATGTCACTCTTACTTGATACAAAGAGGGCTGCCAGCTATTGTTTAGGTGTCCCGATTATCTGTTGCTGTATAACAGATCACCGAAAAACTTAACTCTTTTTTCCCAAAGATTTTATTTATTTATGTATTTGAGAGAGAAAGCATGAGCCGGGGGAGAGGGGAAGAGGCGGGGGAGATGCAGTAAGAAAGGCAGAGGGAGAGGGACAAGCGGACTCCCCACTGAGCAAGGAGCCTGACTCAGGGCTCCATCCCAGGACTTGGAGATCATGACCTGAGCTAAAGTCAGAGGCTTAACTGACTGAGCAACCCAGGTGCCCAAACTTAGCAATTTTTGAAACAACACCAGTCATTTTAGTATTTCTCACAGTTACTGTGGGTCAGGAATTGGGCAAGCATTTGGATGGGTGCTTTGGGCTCAGGGTTTCTCAGGGGCTTCCAATCAGATGGTGGTAGGAGCTGGAACAGTGAGGGTTTGAAGTCACTAGAGGCTGGTCAGTCATGGCTCTCTTCTTTTCTCCTGATTTTGTTCCTCCCCTTCCCTCTTTCCTCCCTGCTCTGTATTGTCTCAGGGCCTGTCCATCTCGTTTCTCAGTGGAAGATTGTTTGGGTTTCCTCATAGCATGATGGCCTCAGGGGAGCTAAAGATGTCAAGAGTGAATATTCCAGCAATGAAAGCGGAGACTGCATGTAGCCTTAGAAGTCAAACAGCCTTCCTTTTGCTATGTTGGTTGAAGCCCACCCAAGCCCATCCAGTTTCATGGGGAGAGCATGCAGACCAGCCCCTTAATGGGAAGAATATTACAGCCACATGGCATGAAGAATGTTAGGGTAGAAATACTCTTGCAGCCGGCTCTGACCATAGGCCTTGCTGTCACTGTGCCTTTCTCTTTTCCTCTGGGCTCCCTAGCTGTAGCCTGAGTGCATTTCCTGTTGTGGTAATGTGTCTTTTCTCTCTGGCTGCTCTTAATGTCTTCATTTTTTTTCCTTTTGGTTTCTACATTTCATAATGATGGTCCCATTTTTTTTTTTTTTTTCATTCTTTTGTTCTTGGGAATGTGGGCCTTACTGTATTTGGAGACTAGTGTCTTTTAGTAACTTTGGGAGATTCTTATCATTTATAATTTTGAATCTTGCCTCCTCTCCATGTCTCCTTCTGGACATAACTCCTTTGGGAGATAGCTAACTATTTTTAACAAAAGCATTTATATTTTTCATCTGTCTGTATCTCTGGATTCCATTCTACATAATTTCCTTGATTCTATGTTTAAATAATTTTTAAGCTGTGTCTAATATGTTGATGAATTAGTCCCCAGTAAGCATTCCATCTCTGGTTCTCTCTGTGGCACACTGTGGTGTGGTATGTTGGGTTTGTGAGGGCATTACAGAGGGGCAGGCATTGCAGAGGCTAAGAGCACCAGCTTTGAAATTAGACTGCCCAACTCAGTAATGTTAGATGCATCTGTCATTACTGTTGGCTACTCTGTCAGACTCCCCCCTTAGTCTGTACCACTTCCAATTTTTCTTCCTCGCTTTCTTTTACTTAGGCCACAGTACAGGAATTTATCAGCATCTCTTTTCCTTCCATGTATTACAGAAGAATATACCAAAGCTCTTTTAATATTTTAAGAGTGGAGTAATGTCAGGAAAACAACATTGTTCAAATATAGAAATAAAGAAATTAAGGAGTCGGAAGAGATATTAAACATTAATCACTGGGTATTCCCTAGTTTTTATACAATGGAAATAGAGTTAGACTTGCTCCCCTGGGTTGAGCCTTAGTCCTTTTCCAATCTGTCTTTCTAGAATTGAGCATCCCTAAATTATTCTCTCACACTCTTTATTTTGGGACTTTCGACCCTGTGCTTTTCTAAACCTTCAAAGAAGAACTTTTTTCTGTTTGGTCTTATCCCACTGCAAAGTAAATGACAGAGACCAATTATGGTGGATGTGTGGAACTCCCACATTTTCTGTGAGTTAATAGTAAACACCTCACTGGGTTGTTAAGAAGTTTGTATGAATTAGTATTTATACTCTTAGAAGAGAGCTTGACACACAATGAGTTCTAAATTGGGAGTTTAATAGTACAATAATTAATTTTCCTAATAATTCCTTAAATTTATTTTCTATTTTTCCAAGTCCATGTATTGTCCTATATTATCCTGTTAATCCAGTTTTCTCCTTCATAGAGGAGGAAATCGAGGTCTCTAGAGAGAAAAAGTGATTTATTAAAGCCGTACAACTGGTGAGTTACAAAGCCAGTACTCAGACCCTGATTCTGGAGTGTGCATCTCCTGAATTGGAGGTGGCTGCTCCTAATAATAGTAACAATAATAACAGAAAAATATATAAAATAATGGCTGTCCTTGACATCACTCTATTTCCTCAGCTTTAGGGTGGAGGGAATAGGAAGACTGACTGTCTGGAGGTGATGTCATCTTGGTTTGTACAGGAGAATCATTTGACATCTTTACATATGATATATGTGTTTGTACAAAGCTAGTAGGTGGAGGTAGACTTAACATAGGTAATAGGGTGGATTTTTTTTTTCCCCTAACATACTTTTTCACTTCGCTTTCCTTCACCTGGCTGTCCATTTCATTTGGATTATTTTCCTGTAAAAGTACCTGCTTTTCTCTTAGCTTCAGGCAAGGGTATGTGAGCAGATTTGTTCCACCATCTTGGAGATCAGACTGTGTGTGGCAAAAGAGAATTCTCCTGTATCCTAGTTTCTGAGATGAGGCAGCTCTCTCTGTGTGAGGTCTGGAGCAGACCAAAGCTGACCTTGTCCCTTCCCTTGCTTAAAACCCTTCACTATTTTCCCCATGCTCTCAGGTTGATGGATCATAATGTGTATGATTTGGCTCTTGATTCCCTCAGACTCTTTCATAACAGTTTGCCTTTCACTCTGGGATTGAACCATACTAGCTGGCTTTCGATTCCTCCCAGGCTCCATGGACCCTGACCACAGGACCTTTCCACCTGCTCTTCTCCACCTCCTAAAAAACACAGTAGTTGTAAAGCTGGTGAATATAAACCATCTCTTGCTAGGTCTTCTGTGTTTCGTGTGGTATTTTGACTAGGGGGTGGTTAAGTTTTACCATAGGAAGTCACATTTCCTATTTCAACAAATTAGGCAAGTTTACTAGTTTTCCCCCTTGTTTACAGAAAAAGATTGGCAAAGGCAAGAGAAACAGGAACCCTACATTCTTATTTGGGGAAAAAGAGAAGAAATCAGGGACAGAAACCCTTATGTTTTTAGGCAATAAAAGAGCACTATATGATGAAAGTGTTGGATTCCCTTTGTACGAAGGGATACTACTCAGCAGTGAAAAGAAACAAACTCTTGATTTGCACAACATATGTGAATTGCAAAAGAATTGTGCCAAGTCAAAAAAGTCAGAAATAAAAGGGCACATACTGTGTGATTCCATTTATATGAAATGATAGAATATGCTAACTAATCTGTATGACAAGAAAGCAGATTCTCTATTTGCCTGAGGGTAGACTGGGTGGAGAGATGGAATTCAACAGATAAGGAAACTTCTGGGGATGATGGAAATGTTCATTAGCTTGATTGTGGTCTTGATTTTCCGGAGAGATACAGAAGTTAAAACTCAAAAATTGACATGTACAATTTATTATACATTAGATACACCTGTGAAGCTGTTAAGAACTTATTTATTGAGCATCTATTCTGTTCCAGGGCCTATATGGGCTCTGGGAACATAGGAATCAGCAAGAACAGACACAGTCCCGGCCCTCAGGGAGCTTCAGTCTAAGGAGGAGGGAGACATGATTGGAATCATCGCCCTCATCAATGGACGATTCTAGCTACAATTAGTGCTATGTGAAAGATGAAGTTCATGGTGCTATGTGAACATGTTTTGGGATATTTGACCTGGTCCAGGAAGGCCTTCCTGAAAAAGTGAAGGCAGTGAAACATAGAAACTCAGAGTCAGGAGATCTGCAGGTCATCTGGTTTAACCCTTATCAGCCCTGCAAATTAGGGGTGCCTGGGTGGCTCAGTCAGTTGTGTCCAACTCTTGGTTTTGGCTCAGGTCATGGTCTTAGGGTCATGAGATCGAGTCCCCCATCAGGCACTGTGCTCAGTGAGGAAACTGCTTGTCCCTTTCCCTTCCCCTTTGGCTCCCCCTCTGCCCATCCCTCTGCTTTTGCACTCATGTTCTCTCTCAAATAAATAAATAAAATTTTAAAAACCCGCAAATTAAACCTGTTGCAAACATTGCCAACTGGAGTTTATGTAGCATGGGTTGATGCTGTACCCTTATGATATTCTAGAACCAAATTAAAACAAGAGATATTTGGCTCAAAGTAAAACTTGGTTTACAGGTTTTAGCTGTGTGAGGCTCGTGAGTGAGGGAAAGTTTTTGGTCAACATTCCACCTTCCTGTGTGTCATGAACACTCAGGCTTGAGAAGATGGGTGGTCACTCTGGTTGATGTGGTGTGTTTGTGGTATGCTGGAGAGGCACATAGCATAGCCTGTGGTCAGGCCTCATTTTGATAGTCTCTATGCTCCCAACAGGGAGAAGATGAATCTGTCACCCTGAAATCCTGCACCCGGCGGAAAACAGACTCCATCGAGAAGAGGTTTTGCTTTGACGTAGAAGCAGTAGACAGGTGAGTAGCAGTCACACTTTGCTCAGGAGCAGATTTTTTTTTTTTTTAAGATTTTATTTATTTATTTGACAGAGAGAGAAATCACAAGTAGAGAGGCAGGCAGAGAGAGAGGGGGAAGCAGGCTCCCTGCCGAGCAGAGAGCCTGATGCAGGGCTCGATCCCAGGACCCTGAGATCATGACCTGAGCCGAAGGCAGAGGCTCAACCCACTGAGCCACCAGGTGCCCCTGCTCAGGAGCAGATATTACTGGAATTTTTATTTGGATTATTTGGATTTTTTACCTTTTCCATTCAGTCAGAGCTTTTCTGTCCTCTGATCCCCCACTACCCCTCCTTTTCGAAATACTCAATTTAGAATAGACCTCAGGCCAGTTGCTAGTCTGCAAGGATCAGCATAGCTTCTCCTGTCTTGTAGGTTCAGTACTGAGCCTCTGGTTTGGTTTGCTTTAACATTAGGGCTTTCCTGAGAAGTAATGTTTGTTATCTTAGGAGGTGGAGTAGATGTTTAAAGAAAACTGTTTAGCATGATTATATGAGCTATTTGAGATTTTTTTACTTTAAAAATACTTATTTTTTTAAATTTAAAAAATGGTCCAAAAGGAATCAGGTAAAATGAACGATGGAACAAGTTGTACTCAGTTAAAAAAAGATAGCTTTTAGTTGTAGCATTTCACCTACCACTGTGTGTATATGCCCAGGAAAGACAGCGAACCACTTGTAAAATCACTTTTTGCAGAGGGAGCTCTGTGTTGTAGTCCTCAATATTTATGGAGTCTCATTAAGTTGTACCATTTCATGGTGTTAAGCTAGTTTGACAACGTTCCAATTCTTTGAAACACTTTACTTGGCAACAGGTTAATTCCTTGAGTGAAAGCCACGTGTTAAGCTTTTTTGTGCTGTCTGTTCAAGATCAACAGTGCCAGCCTTAAAGATCCTTAAATCTCAGCATGATTCTCTGATAATGCCATTTCTCCCCTTTATTTAAACATACCCCCCCCCACCCAGTTTTGTGAAGTCAGTACTTCTGTCCTTTCTGGGACATTTACTTAGGGCCACTTTTTCCGGATTCTAGAAGATGGAGAGACTGAGTGCCTTCTGGGGTGTTGGCAGGTTTGGGATGCCTTCTAATGCCCTGTTGTCTCCCTGCAGTGTGGCTGCTGGAGGCTGCTCGAGCTCCTGTGAAGGGAGCATGCATTTTTGCTTTAATCAGAAGTTCATGGAAACTACCTCATCTCTTCAGCATTTAATCATTATTCCTTGGACTCTCAAGTTAGGTAGCCGGGCCCTAAATTTGGACTTTGCTGCTTCATAGCCATGTGACTTTTTGCTATTACTACTTACTCTCTCAGGGCCTTGATTTCCTTATCTGGAAAATGAAGCTAGTAATAGTACCTAGTTCCTAGAATTGTAAGGATTTAAGGAGATAATCCACATAAAATGCTTGGCAGGGAGGCAAATAATAAACGCTCAGCAAGTGTTAGCTGTTATTTGTTAATTAGCTTGTCCCGACGTTCACCAGACTTGATTATTTTATAAGGTTAGACTCTGAATGATGAGAAGTAAACTAATTTATAAAGAAAAGAAAGTACTCCAGGTCTTCACTGTGTTTGGGGATGTGGGAGGGTAATAGGGGAAGGGTGCACGAGGACATAGGCTGAACTACGGTAGCATAGGGGAATTGCACAGTGTCTCCTTCACACTGAAATTGGTTATTCTTGATTTTAAACAAATCCTAACTCAGGATACTCTAAGCACCTGTAGGCGTCTCTGTTCTCAGTATGGAATCTAAAGGAATTCACATTGTTGGCATCCATAAAAGAGGTGGAGAAGACACATATGTTTAAAAGCAGAGTTAGTTGTTTGATGCTTGTCAACTGTTTCTAGAGACTATCATCTCTTTGTTTATTTGGAAGAAGGTGTGCCTAATGTTGCAGCTGTTCCTTATTTGAAAACCAGCTCAGAAATGATTTCTGAAACTGAATTGTTTCCTGTTTTCTTCCTCAGAAGTTTTCCCAGAAGTTTTAGAGAGTTGCTTTTTAGGCAATTAAAACTCAACATGGTGCCTCCGTCTCATTTCCACCTCGCGAGTACTTCCTACCATCTTTCCCCTTGATTATAACCTAAAAGCTTTGTATGTCCCAATTATAAGCTGAAGGCAAATGTGTCACATAGAACATACTGAGTGGGTTTGGGAAGTGGATTTCTCCGAAGCTGCTGTCTCTGGTTCCCTGGGGATGACAGGGAGGGGGTTTTAGTCCGGGTTCAGAAAGAGGCTGCTAAATTTCCTCTTAGGAAGCAGGAGGTGAGTAGCTAGTTCTGTTGTATTGCTTATATTTTAAATTTTCTGTATATGTGGTGTTAGGACACCTTAAAACCCCTTCTGGCTGGGGAGAGATTGTCCCTTCTCGAGCCAGCTAATTCTTAGAGATAGCAAAGGGCACAGCCTGGAGCGTGCCATTGATAGGCAAATTAACCAACTCAGAGCCAGGCTTCCTCCACCGGAACCCTTAATCCCCAAGAGGCAATATTCCTTTGCTTTAGTTATCTGAGGTTCAGGTACCAGGCAAGGAGGGCCACTCTTATAGTTTAGAGCCCCCTGAAATTATTCAAACTAGCGGATCAACTGTTGACCCTGCCGTGCTTTGCCTTTCCCTTGGAAACTCCAACAGGAACCACCAGCTAGGCTGTCCCATCATTACTCTTAACAAGTAGCCCTGTGGCTGCTGGGTCTTTCCCATATGGCCCTGTTAGGTGTGCCATGCATGTATCCTGTTTCTAGGACCTGGGAGTTTAAGAAACTTTGTTTTCTGAGCTTGAGCATCTTCTGTGTCTCTTGACTTTTACCTAAAATAACATAGAACATATATGAAAAACTTCTCTATTTTTTATATAGGTCATTATCTTTGATCTCAAAGATTAGGTTATAGTTGGGCAGCATTTTTCCTTATCTGTCTCCTGTTTTGACTTAGTGTCTTTCTGCATTTTTCTTACCCATCCAGGAAGGGACTAAGGAGAGAAGGAAAACATTTCCATGGGTTCATTGGCAACATTCCTGGGAACTATGCCCAGAGTTCTCTCCTCTGGAAGATTTCTTACACCTTGGTTTTTTCCCCAGTGTGCTTTAGCAAGGAGTTGATTCCCACTGCTTTTCCAACCTGAGCCTTCTTCTGATACCTCAGCTGTACCTGAATGGCTAGAGAGGTGGAGGGACAAAATGCAAGTTTAGCACTTAGGAAATGTGGAAGTAAAAGGGAAATTGTTCTATTTATAAATGTTTATGTAGTGGCTATTAGTGTTTTACTCTATTAAGGTACACATGCATGCGAAAGTAGTATTTTTTGACTTAAAATATATGACATGGTGGGTTTTTAGGATTATTCCGAATACTTGTATCTTTTAGACTTAGTGCTGATATTTTATGTTTGTGTGGGTTGTTTTTTTTTTGTTTTTGTTTTTGTTTTTGTTTTTAAAAAAACAGAGGCTATAGCTTTTAGGAAGTGATATTCCAGCCGGTCAATATTTTTCAGTTTATTACATCAGCATGTCTGACGGTGTGGAGAGAAATACCTGCACTCAGCATCCATGGGGCGCCCGCTAGAACTACAGCTTCTTGGCCCCTGCCCCAGACCTACACAGTCCTTCTGACCCTTCTGGAGAGAGACTATGAAATCCACTTTTGGAAGAAGCTCTTCATTTGTCCTTTATTCTCACTAATAATGGATGCAGTAAACACCATGTCTATCACAATACAGATTTTTCAGGGTATGAAAATGTTTCCTTACTAAAAACACTGTAACTAGGAATGACAGTAAAACAAAACAGAAACCCCAAAAACGAGGCTTCTTTATGAAGGAGCTTAAATCTTACCCTTATGGAGGAGAAGAATATAACTAGTAGAAGAGGTGATTTCCAACCTCTCATAACAGATGACCAGGAAAAAGCAACAGCAGCAACCATGGTAAAATTCACTTTTTAAGCTAAAGGTGGAAGAATGGTGAGGGATCCAGCAGTAAGAGAACACTCTGTAGAAGCCGAACGCTCTTCATACATTCTCATGTTATCCTCACTACAGTCTAGGACTGTGCTCCAGTTAATTCACATTACTGGTGAGGAATCTGTAGTTCAGAGGTGTGAGTCTTCCCCTGGGCTCAGGAGGGATTTGAACCGAGGTGCATGGGCACTCACCGCAGGGCACCTTGCTGCCGCAAACTGAGGATATGTTAGAAACGTTTCCAGCGTTAAACCCAGGGCTGTCATTACTTGGGTTTCAGGGATACCACTGAGTGTTCAACTTGCTAGATGTGAGATCTGAGAAGTACTTTCTTATTATACTCACTTGCACACGGCATCATAAACAAATGGATGAACTAAAGCTGCAAACTAGCTTCTGTTCTTATATTTACTGCCTTGTGACCTCTAGAAGATCTTCACATGGCTAACAGTTTAAAGAGGCAGTATAGATGGAGCACAGGCACTGGGCACATTGCACGCAGGTGTCCCACGAATGCTATGTTTTTTGGGGGGGTACATCTCTTCTCCCTGTTATTTTTAAGGTGACACTCATTTCTCTCTCTCTAGAGAGACTAGCATGAGTCAGAAAGCAACGGGGTATTTATCAGTTGATTTCACTGTATGACAATACATTGCTGTTAATTTGTTCTTCCTGAAATACTGATGAAAAGGGTTTAAGCTCTGACATTTATGTCCTAAAGGAAGAAGTGTTGTGACTCTTTGACCCATGAACAAGCTGGGAATCAAATTAACTGTTAATTCAGAGGTATGAGATTTAGATCCATAATTCTTGAACTTTATGTCTGAGGTTCTCTGTAAACTGAATATATTTCAGAAATCTACTTTTAATTCTTGTATCTAATTGCTTTTCTTTTGGTATATCAACTAGGTCTATCGTCTCTTCTCAGTATGTTACAGCCTTCTATAGTAACTTCACATAATTACCTAATCTCACATATTGACATCTTATCTGTCCCTTATTCTCCAGTGCCTTTCTTCGATTCCTTTTCTCAGAACTTGTTTTAGGGGAGGTTCAGACCCGAGAATTTGTTGAAGACCTCTGGTCTGTTCTGAGTAAATATGTCACAGGCTGATATTTTCATATCTTTCCTTCAAAAGGATTTGGTTGTTACCAACATTGAAAAGTTAACATTAGTAGAAACTCTTGTGTCTTTCTTCAATTCCAAAGTGAAAGGTTGTTTAGGTCAAGATATCTTGTCCATTAAATTGATGTGATACTGGTTTGAATTTGTCTTCTGTTTTTGTTTTTAATTCCATTTCAGGACTCTAGGATTAAGACTATTACAAGGCTTTAAATGAGTGTGTATGACTTGGAGTAGTTGTAGGATGTTGCCACAATATGGTACAAAGAGGAGTATTTTCTTACTTTCTTAGAAGTTGTTTATTAAGAATTGAATTGTATATCCCTCAATTCATATGTTGAAGTTCTATTCTAATCCCAGTGTCTAAAAATCAAAATTATTTGGAAACAGGCTCTTTCCAGAGGTCATCAAGTTAAAGTTACATCATGAGGGTAGGCCCTAATTCAGTGTAACCAATGTCCTTTTGAAAAGGAGAGATTTGGATACCGAGACAGATATGTAATCAGGGAAAGCATCATGTGAACGTGAAGGCAGAGATAAGGGTGATGTGTCTTCAAGCCAAAGAATACCAGAGATGGCTAGTAAACCCCCAGGATCTAGGACAGAGGCATGGAAAGGATTCTCCTTCACATACCTCAGAAAGAGCCCATCCTGCTAACTGCTTGCTCTTGAACTTCACAGCTTCTAGACTTGTGAGCTGCTAAATTTCTGTAGTTGTTGTCACCTGTTTGTGGTACTTTGTTAAATCTGTCCTAGCAGAGGAACCGAACCCAGTATTGAATAGGGAGGACCTCTCTTAATCAAGCAGCAGCAGTATCCCTGACAGCCTTTTAGATGGATGGGCCAGCACATACTTGTTGAAGAAGCTTCACTTCACAAACAGCATGTTGACTAAATTATCTTCCTTACTCTGCATCATCTTGATGGTAGTCTAACCTTTCTCTAGCTTAAAAAAAAAAAAAAAAAAATCATTCTTATGTCTTAATATAGAAACAATCGTTGGTGTTTTTTTGAATTATCTTGCCATAGCACCGAGCATTTGAAGGTCTGTATTTTATGTTGGTTAATTGAATAAGGCCTAGATTTATCATTTTCTTCCTTAAAGTATGCCACCTCTTTTTGAGGGAGTTCAATGTAAAATTCATGGGTAGAAATGGGATTCCATCTAAAAGTAGCTGTTAGTGGTAGTGGTATGTGAGTTAATTAATACTTGCCAATCGGGACCTCTCTTCAGTCATTCTAAATAATTAACTCCACCATGCAGCATCCTATGGAAATTAATGAGCAAAAGTAAGGAAAATATTTGTTCAAGCTAAAGGATCATGGTGGAGTCTTCCTCCCAGCATCTCTGGATTTGTTTAAAGAAATTTCTCACAGATGTGACACATGGATATTTTCTCCCATATGTTTTCCAGGAGGAGCCACTAAACCATATGGAAAGTAATAGAAACAAAAGGCTTCGTTTTGATGCACTGAATCAATGTAGTCTCTTGAGAGGAGGTGTTTATACTTGAGGAAAGGAAACAATTAGAATACTTTATTTTTTCCAGGACTAGCTGACTCCAGCAGAAGTCCATACATTTGGAGACATTACGTGGAGTACTACACGCCCCATTCCTGGCATTGGCATGGGGGCCAAGACAAGCACAGTCCTTACCTGCACTGGGTTTGCTTTTGATTGTAGAAAGAGCAGACGCAAATGCATATACATACACATTCATGCAATTAAAGGTATAAACCGGGATGTTGAGTGTTTTAGCAAACTTGGAGGACCAGAAAACATAGGACAAATGTAACTTAAAACACAGGGACCTAATCCTTCTGTTCGTACAGAGATTGATGGCATGACTGGAATACTCTGAACCTGTTCTTCCTCTCCTTCCCTCCTTCCCTCATTGATGAAGCATAACCGCATGCCACAGATCTTACCAACAGTGGAGGTAGGAAGTTTAATGAAGTACTATGAATCTACTGGGCTTTCCTTCTTAAAAACTGTCACCTGATTTTGATTTCAAACTAAACTTGAAGTCCTCCTAGTGCAAGCTTCCCACAAACGGGTAAAGCAAGACAGTTTCCTCTGATCAGCATCAACCTGAGGGGCCACACCCACTGTCAACTCTCCTGTCGTCCCACTGTGTGTACTGTGCCCTTGCACAGTGTATGAGCTCTTCTTGGTAGCGGTTCGCTGGTTGTTGAATTAGGTATGTTCTGTATACCTCTGTTCAACTCTAAATTTGTATGTCAAGTAATTTGCTTCCAGAGGCATGATAACATCATTTTCTACAGTTTTTAATTTAGTACTATGTGCATGGGGTTTTTTGGTTTTGTTTGTTATGGAAGAGTAATGTTTGAATTAGACAGTTTTGTTCTTATTTTTAGGACTTTGGTGAACTGTTTTGTAAGATACTACAGGAGCTCAATCATGTTAGGTGCTATTTAAATTAAGACTTGAGCAAGTACTCATATACTCTGCATTCCAGTATAAGGTAGGGTGAAAAAAAATCCAGGAAAATGAAAGGTTGGTTAAAGAAGGAATAGTGGAGTCTTAGAAGATTTACAGAAGACCTGAGAAAATCTAACCCAAACCCTCCAATCAGCTACCACCGTCATTTCAAGGATCTTTTTATGGCAGACTGCAGGATGCAGGTAAAAGATGCAAACAGCCTTGAATTTCAGTTTGGGACCTGCCCTTTACTAGCTGTGTGACTCTGGTCCGGGGCTTATCATACTACCCTTGCAGGACTATTTGGAAGATGGAATATGATGATAATACTTCCTGATGCAGTCCTGTGTTGGCAAAAGTTGTGCTTTTGGAATTTTTTTTTCTCAACCCCAGTACTTTGGAATTCATTGTTCTTCTGTTGAACCTTTGCTTTGGTGGATGTTTCTTTGAGCATGTTTTTTCCATTTTGATGTTGTTCCTTTTCCTATAGTCTAATGATTTTTCAAGTCCACTATAAACTAAGAGTGAGTACAGGTGCATTAAGTATATGTGCAGAGGGGCTGGTAGAGGAAGATTCTATTTTCAAATTATATATGTGGTAACCCATTATTTGTATATATCCTATATAAGACAAAAAGGGTTATGCCTTTCTTTATGACTTACTGTCTCAAAATGGAACTGTACTAAGTTAAAATAATACTGTTGTTTCTAATTTGCTATGTGTCGTGTGTGTGTGCACTTGTTTGTATGTCTTGGTGAGGTTGTGTGAGTGTAGGATGGTATGTGTTTTCCAAAAAGGATCACATTATGTAACAGACTTGCTACAGTGCTCAACCTCTAGATGGCAGTTTAGTATATTTATTAGTAACTACTAAGAAGGTCTTGTGGAAAATCAGCTCTCCTTTGTACATCAACAATTAGGAGTCAGCGGCGGTGGGGGGGGCGGTGTTTTTGCGCTAGAGAAGAAATGATGTGAATTACTCCTTAAAGAAAAGGTATTCTAAATGATTCATTCTTTGTCGAAATTCCTTCCTCTCACCCTTTTGTGATGGATCATTTCATACCTGCTTCCCCGCAAAAAGCAAGCATGCTCAGTTAATCAAGCTTCTGTTTAAACATTACATTTTTACCTTGGTTTCTAAATGAAAAGTGTCAGGCTCTTTGCTTCAGGGACGGCTTATTTCAGGATGGTGAAGAAAACAGATGTGTGATTTTGGCTGTCCGATGTGTGCTGAACACCAGGCCAACCTGCCTTTCCCTCTTGGTGCAGGGCGCATTTATCTTTTGCAACAGATGAATCTATTTTTCCTGGTTTCAGACTTCCCCTCCCTGCCCCTCCCCTTCTCACCCCTGGTTTGAAATAATATTTGATTTTGCCTTCCTGGTGGTTGGATTAGAGTGCTGGTCTCAGTACCACTGACATTTTTAGACAGGAAATGGCTTTTCCTTCCTCAGAGGGTGTTCTGCTGTAACTTCCATACTTGGGTGGGGGTAAACTGGGGGGAAGTATTGTGCTTTCTGGATTGCTTCTTGGCTGTTCTGTAAAATAAGCGAGTTGAGAAGTTTTTGGAATCTTAAATATTCATGCAGTTTGAAATGGTTATCTAATGGTCTTCTTCCCCTTTTTCTTTTTTGTAAATTAACTGAGAGAGTGTTTACTCTTTGACTCTGGTTTAACTAAAAATGGGATGTGGTGGTTCTTGGATTTTACGAAGGGAAATGGGGGCGACCTTATTTGTACTCTTTGGTCTGCATACTGAAATTTGTTTTGCTAATGGCAAATGCCAGGATAAAATGAGTTTTTTTTTTTTTAAATCTAAACCAAAATGTTGCAGTTAAATCTGAAAAGAGGAAACAAGTCAATCAGTAAATTCCACTTACTTACATTTCTATGCACTATGAGCTAGAATAGTAAAAACAAAAAATTGTAAATGACTAATAAATTTCTCAAATTAGATAATTTTTTCAACTTGTTATCAATGGTAGTAACAAGTATTTTTGTTCTCCCTGAGTTTTACTCATTGTGGCAATTAATAATGTTGTCTCCTGCTGTTGCTGCTGCTGTGTTAAAATTTGCTTTACTCCTGTGTTCCCAGTATCTGGCATAATGGCTGGCCCATAATAGGTAATCATATAAATTTCTCTTAGGATAATGCAGTTTCATGTGCCAAAGATTTTCTTTATTTGGGCTTCCTGATGTTTTATGACTGCACTTTCCTTTAAAATAAAAATGTATGAAATTATTTGATATGATTGGCAGTATTTACTCTTGAGAGTGTCACTACTGCTATGGTGCTCATTATTTTAGGACTTTTCCTCTCAAGAGATTAATGCTGTAGGCAGTGATATATTATAATTTATTCATTATTAGGACAAGATCCTTTCTAAATTGATGAGAAGCCTACTTCTGAAAACTTCTTAAGGGGTGTGTGTGTGTGTGTGTGTGTGTGATAGAGCACATGCGCACAAGCCCTGCTTCCCCTCTTTCCTTCCCTCCCTTAAGGCTTAAGGATTCAGTCACCATGGATCCCAGGGCACATACACTACATGCACATGGGGGCAGTACAGTATTGTGCTTCTGTGTAGGCTTTGCTTCTGTATGGGCTTTGCAGACTGGGTTCAAGTCGAGGCTTTGCTGCTTCCTAGTGCTATGAGATTTTGCAAGTTTTTAAAGTAGGTATAATGATAATACCTACTTCAGAAAGTTATTTTGAAGAATAAACTATATTGCAAGTAAAGTCCTTAGCACAGTGCTTGGCACCTAGTAAATACACAGTAAATGTTAGTCACAGTTAATGGACCACTAATTTGCAACTTCTGCTTTCTCTCTCAGTAACTCTGTCTCTTACCTTTAGCCTACTCATATCCTTTTTATGCGGAAGGCTCTGTAATGCACAAGGACCTTCAGTGGGTCATTATCTCAGTGCATATTTATAACTTTTTATCTCCGTATAGATTAATGTTGACCTCCAGTGATGACACCGGGTCCTGAGTATTGGAGATAAAAGAGGAAATAGCCCACGTTCCTCTTTTTGTGAAACATTGGAGATGCTCGGCTGAATTTGACTGTGAGGTGAATCACAAATACAGACATGCATCGTTGCTGGTTCTAGTGCACCAGATGACTTTATAATATGTCGTGGTAACTTGGGGTGGAGCTCAGAGAAAGACCGACACAGACACTAGAAGTTGCAAACTGGTGGTCCACAGACATGTTTGGTTTGACTTGAGTAGTGTTTGAACCAACATGTTGAAGTTGAAAAAAATCTGTAAATGTTGCTCTGCCTCCCCATGTACCAGCTGTTTATAGAGTGAGGGGTGGATGCCTCCGTTAGGTGGGGCATACACTCTTCACTTTACCGCTGTCCCCACCATGCCCTGTTGTTTCACTGTGATGATAGGTGACAGCTGCCGCTTTGCCTTGTACTTGCACCATTATTTCTTCCATAGAGGGGAAGTACTTTTTTGTTCCTATGACCATCAAAAAGTAAATGTGCGAAAGAAAAAGTAAAGGGCTGCATATTATATGGAAAATGAGAGTGAGCCTATTTTCCTTGGGGCAATAAATAATCTTTTCATTCAATTTCACTGATTTTGCTTACTTCCTATTCTCTGTGGATGTTTGAGTCTGTAATCTCATAGACAAGAAAGCATTGTCATTCTCCAAGATTATTTGGTATGGCTTTGGCCATATCTTTGTGTAAATGAAGGTGTCCTGAACTTCAAACCCTAATAATGGTTGGGAACCTGTTTTCCCAGTAGGATTTTAGAAGCAAAGGACAACTTCCTGTCCCTGGCACTTGTGCACCTCTTTCCCACTATGGATGGCAGCCCATTCTCCAAGGCTTCACCATTCTGTGTCTTCCTATACAAGCATAACCTGACTCTTACATGTGCTGTAGTGTGGTTGGAAGCTGGGGGATGAACTCTTGCCAACAGAAGACTTAGAGTCTTATGAATGAGTAACCCCTACATCTTTGGATCTTTGGAGGTTGATTTAGAAAGAAGAGATTCTGAGTGTTTGTTTCAGTGGGGTGGAGTCAGTAATAGCATTTCCTTGTCCAGTAGGAAGTAGTGGAGTTGCCAAGGCACTGAGATCACTATTGTTGACTCAGATTCAGGAATAAGATTAGAGCAGGAAAGCTGTGGCGTGGCCCTGGAGTCAGGGCTGGTTGTAATTCTGCTTGCTCTCTGCTGCTGAGGAGCCTGTGAGGTGACATCAGTGGTCCCCGCTCCTGGATGTGGCAGTGAAGGGTACACTGTTTTCCACAGGCTCTTTCTGGAGGCCAGAGTGGAAGGGGGTATGGTGCTGGGGCGCAGTTTGGCCTGTGACAGATGAGTAATTTTTTGCATCTTCTCCGCTGTTGTGTGAGAGGTAGAGTGCCATCTTAGAGAAAATTATAGATACTTGTTCACCATTCTGAAGCTGATAAAGATATAGCACTAACCAAGGATTTATTCAGAAGCAAAATGAGGTGCCATATCATACGTTGTATCTTAGAATTGAGCTGCAGAAAGGATTGCAGGTCTTCTTTTCTTACTTCTCCCAAGTCGTGGGCAGAGGGCCCTCCTTAGCAGATTTTCTAGAATTGCTAAAGACCCCTATTTGTCCTTATCAGTTATCTGACATTAATTCCAAAAGGGGGAAGTAGGCCACTTAAATGCTTTACTCAGGAGGAAAAAGGAAATGGCCGTGATGTCAGAGTCTATGTGTCAGCGCAGCCCCTGGCCTGGCTCCCTTTGTGGTAGAGGTGTGATTTTCAGTGCTGTGTGTGAGTGTGTTGGGGGTGGGGGTCACGTGTATCTGCAGCACCTGTGGCTGGTTTCTTTTCCTTTTTAAACTATGTTCACCTGCCCTTCTTCCTCCATAGTTTTGACCCTACTGCACACTTGCCATCTTTTCCCCTCCACCTGCCACCTCCATTTGCCCCAGTGATAAGAGCAAATTCTTGGGAGCATTTACAGTGTGTCTAACACTGTGAAACACTTTATGAATATCTCATTAAACTTTCACAATGACTCCTTGAAGTAGGTATTGTTTAAATCTGCTGTGTAAAGAAGAATATGGAGTAGTTGAGTTAGTTGTCCACTAGGCACTTACGTAGCTATGAAGCACCAGAGTCCGGATAACTAGGGTGCCTAAGTTATTGATGACAAGACCTATATCTTCGGTATTTAAAAGACTTTTTTTTTTTTTTAAATTGAAGTGTAATCACAGTAAGATGTACAAATCTTAAGTGCATATCTTAAGCATATCTTTATGACTGCCCTCCACAATGCCTATACCGGTGTAAGCACCCAGATCAGATTATAGAACATTACTGTTACCTGAGGAGATGGTTTCCTTCCAGTCATCATCATACCTCTTCCCCCAAATGAAATCACTGTTCTGAATTCTGTCCCCATAGATGACTTTGACTAGTGTTTGAATGTCATATCAATGGAATTGTACTGTTAGTAGTTTGTGTCTGGATTCTTTGTTTCATTATAATAAGATTGATTCATTTTGTTGATTGTACCTTGTAGTTGGTTCTTTTTAATTTTTGTATGGTGCTCCCTTGTTTAAATATAAACAATTTATTCTCATAGATGGATATTTGAGTTTTTTGTTGTTGTAAAGTTTGACCATTAAGAATAAAAAAACATTCTTATAAGAGACTCTTAATCTCAGGAAACAAACTGAGAGTTGCTGCCGGAGGGATGGGGTGGCTTGGTGATGGATATTGGGGAGGGTATGTGCTATGGGCATTGCTGTGAATTATGTTAAGACTGATGATTCACAGACCTGTACCCCTGAAGCAAATAATACATGTTATTTGCTTATATGTTAATTAAAAAAATAAAACAGCATTCTTGAATGTGTCTTTTGATGGACATACACATTCATTTCTCTTGGATGTATGCATAGAGGTAGAATTTCTAGTTCCTACAGCAGGTAAGGTGTATGTTTAGTTTTAGTAGATAGTGCCAAAATGGTTTTATCAATTCTCTTTCTAGCAATATATGAGAGTTCCAGTGGCTCTGTATTCTTGCCAGTACTTGGTATTGGTGGTCTTCTGAATGCTCTCCCTTCAGGAGGGGGTTTCATTGTGGTTTCATTTGCCTTTCTTCAAAGAGACATCATGTTGGGCCCTGTTTCTTATGTTTGTTGGCCATTTGTGTGTCCTCCTTAAAGTGCCTGTTCATGTCTTTTATCCATTTTATTAATTGGGTTCATTTATTTTTCTTATTTGTGGGCATTCTTTACATATTCTGGTTAGGAGTCTCACTGGAGATACAAACTATAGCATCTCTTTCTCTTTAGTTTGCCTTTTCACTCTTTTAATGGTACCTTTTTATGAATGAAAATTATTCATTTTGTTGAAATCTTATTTCCTTTTTTCTTTATGATTAGTGCTTTAAGTTTTTTTTTTTTTAAAGATCTTATTTATTTGTCTGAGAGAGAGCACAAGTTGGGAGGGAGGGGCAAATGGAGAAGGGGAAGCAGAGTCCCTACTGAGCAGACGCCCGATTTGGGGCTTCATCCCAGTACCCTGGGATCATGTCCTGAGCCAAAGGCAGACGCTTAAACTGACTGTGAGCCACACAGGCGCCCCCATGTTTGGTGCCTTTTATGTTCTTTTAAAAAACTCATCACCCACTGGGTGTTATACACAACTAATTAATTATTGAACACTACATCAAAAACAAATAGGGTACTGTGGGGTGTCTAACTTAACATAATAAAATAAATAACTCATCCTTTCCATCTCTTGAGTATTTTGAAGCAGAAGAAATGTGAAGAACCTCTGCTGAAGAAAAGTGAGCTATAGTCACATTGAACATCGTCATATTCTTCTTTTGGATTGGCTGTTTGAATGGTGTTCTGGTGGTAACTGCATCTATGAAACACTTCAGGCTTTACAGAACGTTTTATGGTTTGATCTTATTTGATTCTGTGTAGGAATTTTCTGCTGCTTAGAGGAGGAATGTTCAGTATCTGCTTTCTGTGGGGGTAGGGCACCTCCACATTTGCTGTGGTCTTATGTGTAAGGGTGAAGCAATAGACTGCTGGGTTGAGATCCTGGCTCTGTGACTGTAGACAGGATACTTAACCTATTCGAGCCTTGGTTCTTTTCATCTCCCCAATGGGATAATGAGAATATACCTACCACGTGATATAATTGTCAAGATTAAATGAATTAATTTATATATAGTGATTAGCATAGCATCTGACATACCCTCCTCGGTTATTATTACTGTAGATTATATTCCATTATGGTGTTTGATAGTAACACAATTCTTTGTAGAGCTGGAAAGAACTCATTTATTTCAGTTCTCTTTCATTGTTTTATATTTTCCCTTGCTCATTGCACACCCTCCTCTGGATTTCTCTTTCTCTTTCCTCCTCTCCATTTTTGTTATGAAAAACCAGATGCATTTAAAACACGAACTGCTGGGGCGCCTGGGTGGCTCAGTGGGTTAAAGCCTCTGCCTTCGGCTCAGGTCATGATCCCAGGGTCCTGGGATCAAGCTCCACATCGGGCTCTCTGCTCTGTAGGGAACTTGCTTCCTCCTCTCTCTCTCTGCCTGCCTCTCTGCCTACTTGTGATCTCTGTCTGTCAAATAAATAAATAAAAATTAAAAAAAAATAAAAAAATAAAACACGAACTGCTGATGTGGAAAGTACAGGGTCATAGAGAGTTTTGCTCATTTTATTTTGTTTTGAGGAATGGTAGCTAGTAGGGACACAGGGAAGGGGAATATGGAAAGAAAGTTATTGCTTGATTCCAAAATAAAGTTGACCCTTTCACCTTGGTCCTTGGAAATTCACACATAAGAGATTTATGTAATTATGGTTTACATTGTTATGAAGGAAAAGAAACTTGGAGCTGAAGGAGTGTTTTCTAGATGCCTAGAAAGGATAGTACTGTGATCCAGACATTCATACACAAGATTGAGAGAAAATTACCTGAACTAGGAATGATGATAAGATTAGAACTAAGTGTATTAAATCCACTTTATTCAGTTCCATACTACCTCCTTCCACAAAAATGGGGAACAAAACCACATATGGAAAAGAACTTACATTTTGATATTTCTTCTTGAAATGAAAACAGATCCTGTTGACTTTCCTGGTTACTAGGGCCAAGTGGCCTCTGAGTTTGTCTGAACTTCCTCCTTGTGGTTCTGGGTGGAAATCTCACAATGTGTGCTATGAGGTTGATGTGATATCTGCAGGGCCCCTGAAATCTTGGTATGCTAGGCAACTATTGTGGTCCCACTGTTTGCTGTTAGGAACCTAGCAGGAAATGGACTGGAGACTTGTTGGCTGCTTGACCCTAGTGTATACCGGGGGGTGTCTTTTGCTCTTTAGTGTGGGGGGACAGGAAGGAAAGGGTGGGAGCCAGGGCAGTGGATCTCTGACCTAACTGTGCATCGGGATCACCTGGGGAGTTGGTTAAAATCCAAGTTCCCAGACCCAGCCCAGAAATTCATATTCAGTAATAAGGTAGTTTTAGGCTAAGAATCTCCATTTTTCAGGGAATGCCTGATTCTGAAACTGGTGGTCCAGGCATAACACTTGAGCAGTACTCAAAGGTTCAGGTCCAGGGACTTGAGAGTTCTAAAGCAGATTGCAGCTTCATATACATTTTTCCCCTCTAAGCCATTAAAGCATTACGCTTGAGGTAGAAGAGTAGAATCAGTCCACCATGCCTGTCAGCCAAGGATCAGCTCTGTGGAGCCATGACTGCCAGTAGTCTGCAGACAATGTCTGGTGCACTGAATGGGCTCATGGTGGGAAATGGGGATTTGAGTCTGAGAATGAGAATTTCTGGGAAGAGGAGGGAGGGCCCTGGCAGGAGCCGTAGAGAAAAGGCTTACTATATTTTCTGTGTCCTCTTTGTGTTGGGGTGTTACTGCTCAGGATGGCCTTCACAGGAAGGATTGCCTCTGGGGAATTAATGTTTTCATGTTCAAGACCTTCACTCATCCATCCGCATACCCAGCTACCACCACTGTTGTCCACCTCCACCCACACACACACAACATGTACACACACACTCATACCACACCTCAGTGCCGCTTGAGTCCCCAACCCCCCTGTACTTAGATGCTTAAATCTTTGGAAATGTTTTTCCTTAGGGGATGTTGAGGGATGTGATATTTAAAATATGTTCAACATGAATAGATCTAGCATATCAATGGGACTGTGGAAATAAGTCAGTACCAGTGATTATGTGGGTCAGAATGAATAGACTTGTGCTGATCAGGGTATGGCCAGGCCCATATGTGTTTCATTACCATACTGTTCTGCGATCATTATGGTACCGCAGACTCAGATGGTAATAAGACTTAATTCTTGCTTAGTGGACCTCTTACTTCCTTTTAAGCTTTCTCAGAGTTTAAAAATGAGGATTTAAATCAGTAGTTTTTTTTTTTTTTAAGATTTTATTTATTTATTTGACAGAGATAGACACATCTAGAGAGGGAATACGAGTAAGGGGAACGGGAGATGGAGAAGCAGGCTTCCCTCTGAGCAGGGAGCAGGATGTGGGGCTCAATCCCAGGACCCTGGGATCATGACCTGAGCCGAAGGCAGATACTTAATGACCGAGCCACCCAGGCACCCCTAAATCTGTAGTTCTTAACTTTTTGAGGGTTGTGTCTCTTTTGATAATAACTGAGATTGAACTATTAATACAGAAAAATATACGTATATTTGAAGATGGAAGAGTGGTTTATAGACTCTCTTGGACCCATCTGTGGACCGTAATGACTCCTGCTTTAATGAGCACAGAGCACTTTTAGCTCCCTCTCCCAAGAACGTTTTCATTGCTCAAGTCTCTGCTAGTGGAGTGCCATCTGTAAGGGGATCTCAACAAACACCATTTGATACCATGTGCAAGCTTTCTGGAGGGTTTGTGTTCAGTTTGAAAGGCCAAGCAGATTTCAGTGAGAGGGTAAAAAGAAGTAGTGCATGTAAAGAACTTAATACCTGACATGACAAGTATTCACTTTAAAAACGATATACATTTAGGGCGCCTGGGTGGCTCAGTGGGTTAAAGCCTCTGCCTTCAGCTCAGGTCATGATCTCAGGGTCCTGGGATTGAGTCCCGCATCGGGCTCTCTGCTTGGCAGGGAGCCTGCTTCCTCCTCTCTCTGCCTGCCTCTCTGCTTACTTGTGATCTCTCTGTCAAATAAATAAATAAAATCTTAAAAAAAAAAAGATATACATTTAATATCATTATAAATCCATTTACTATCATAAAACATCTCCATGTCAAAAGGAGTTTAGAAACCTTGGATTAGAGGTTAAGAGGCCAGCGTCCCCCCAGCTTGATTGTTTCCTCTCTTTTTAATCTTGAGTCCAGTGATTCTGTTCGCTTTAATACATATGAATTGCTATCATACTGTGAGTAAAGGTCTCTGTTACACATTTTGGAGAATAAGAATGAATAAGACCTGAAGGAACAAAAACAGGGTCTAAAGGAATCACTTTAGTCATTTGTGTCCCTTAACTGTAAGTAGTAGGGTAATGTCTGCTGTGTTTTTTCCTAGCTCCCTGAGGGGCACAGGTTTATTGAGGGGAATTCAGGAGATGACTTTGCTTTCTGAGACTGAAAGGTGACTCTGACAGCTGCCTGTGTGCCTGTCTTCATTTGTTAATCCTAGCAATCTCTCACTCTGTTGTTTGGGTATTTCTTGAAGTGTCACGTTCATCAGAATCTCTCTACCAGTGACACTGGGTTCATGTTTGTGTCCTCCTTTCTCCACAGGCCAGGGGTTATCACCATGCAGGCATTGTCGGAAGAAGACCGGAGGCTCTGGATGGAAGCCATGGATGGCCGGGAACCTGTAAGTAACAATTCAGGGAAGTAGAATAGAAATAAAGACCCCGAGTTGTTTGTTGCTTCCCAAGTGCAGTGATTTTTGCTCTCTATCTAAAGCCTTGGTTTCCAGTGTACCAGAGGACGTCTTCTACTCTTGAACTTTCATCGATAATGAAACTGTTTCTGTGTGGTTGCAGTCCCTGAGCTTTGGCCTCTCAGTCCTTCAGGACTTTCAGGCTATGTGGTAGCCAAGGCAACTGTAGTGTCCTTGGGTCTCTTAGAGGAGGCAGAGTCTGGCTTACTGAATATTGATGTCTCCATGGAGTAGGATGCAAAACATTATCTCAAACCTATCTGAATGGGATACCTGATTTTAGAAGTGTATATAGATTATGTAGTATCTTTTCTCATTGCCTTCTGGTTCAGCATTCCCTTGCCATGGTAGCCCACATCCCATTATATACAGTGGGATTATCAGTGTAGATGGAAGGATTTAAGCCTTGGTAGTATGATCTGTGCTCCCATTTTCGAGATCCTGGCCTTTGCTGGTTGATGTAGTCTGGTGGTTTTCCTGTATTGTGTGACATGTAAATCTCATGTCAGGGCCCTGGGGGAGTCCCTAAAGTCAAAAATAGTGGCCTTACCTTGGTGCCAAAGATCTCAGCTGCAGTATTCAGCAGATACCAGGGTTATAGAAATCCTAAGAGTACATCCTAGGAATACAAAAGATAAAAAAGAATCCAGTGTCATAGGGCCAGTAGTTATAACTTGCAGAGGCACTATCCAGAGCGGGGAATGTGCGCAAAGCCATCAGGCCACAACCTTCATTGAGTACAGAATTCTGCATCAAGATGCAATCATAGATGATTCCAGTTCATTTGTATGTTTCTCAGCCTACCCAGGTTAGGTGATCTATATTGATGAATGTGTCTTTCTACTTAGCTATTTTGTATATAAATGTGAAACTCCAATCAACTGAGCAGAAACAAATAACTACTGTTTGGATAGTATTTAATAACATAGAGCAAGATTTAAAGAGTTTGGAACAGCTAAATTCGAATTGAACATTATTTAATCTTAATTCTTCTGCAGTACCTTTAAATTACCCCTTGTTTTCTCTGAATACATTGTTAGTGATGGAAACTCTCAAAGCAGATACTTTTTTCTTTCTTTCCTTCCTTCCTTTCATTCTTTTTCTTTCTTGCTTGCTTTTTTTTTTTTTTTTTTAAAACCAGGACGGTTATTTATTGTGTGACTGATTATTGAAATTCTTAAGATGAACTAGATGCTGCCACAGCTCCCCTGTTGGGTCAAAGTTTTGTTCCTTCACAGAGTCCAGGCCTGAATCTGTGGTAGACAACTTTTAGGTGTCTATTTGACCAGTCCCAGGGGTATTTCATATTTTAGCCTTGGCAATCCAGTTATACTTCCTTTTCTACTTGGTAGGATAGCCACATTTACCACAAGTCAACTTCTGAAGGTTGTAGGCCTTAGAGCAGTGGGGACACAATGTGTGTGTCTTAACGTGATGCTTTTCAAATGATGATGTCCCTTTCCTCATCTGGTTTCTGCAGCCAAGACCAAAGAGGCTGGAAGAGAAGGCACTTCTGCTGTATCTATAGAGTAGATAGACATTTCTACCATTAGGGTTTCATGGGCACAATAGCTGCTTGTTGTCAGAGGCATTTGAAAGCCCCTTCCTAAGTTGTCCTTTATCTTTGCTACCATTACCCTTAATTGAGCTCTTTTGTGTGTGTAAGTCACAGATTTGGCATATTACATGTCTTAACCCATTTATTCTTCTTAGTACCTTATTAAATAAGTATACTCTTAGGACATCACAAAATACTACCATTTTATAGTTGAGGAAAGTGAGACTTAGCTTTAGTAACTTGGCTTAGTAGCACAGACAGTAAGTGGCTATAGTGGTAGGGTTCAGGTTAGGTCGCCATAACAAGGAGACTCCAAAGTGTAGTAGCTTAAGTAACATAGAAGTTGATTTCTCTCTCCAAGCCTGAAAGTGAGCAGTCCATGCTTTGCAGGGTCATTCGGCCATACTCAACTCATGACTTTCGAAGTTGCTCTACTAGTCATTGCTGTTTTTCAGCCAGTTAATGGAGATGAAAGTATTCAGGACCTCAAGGATGCACATATCACTTCCACTGGCCCTAACATACTTAAATTGGCCACATCTATCTACAGGGGAGGATGGGAAATCTAGGTTGAATGTAGGCAGCCATGGACTGCCAGTACCCTGGGTATTTTGTCACTTCCAGAAAGAAGACTGTAGGGTGGCGGACAGTTTCCATCAAAGTGGCAGAGGTAGAATTTGAACCCATGCATAGTCCTAGATGTGTTTGGTTTTTATCATTAATAGAGATGAGATTGTTTGATTTTTATCATTAATGGAGATTAATAGGCATCTTGAAGATGCCTTCAAGAATTCTCACTCATTTCATTTTTACATACTTTATCTGAGTTTCTTGAATGATTCTTCAATTCTAGGGGAGCAAGTACCCAGGAAGAAAAAAAATCTTGTCAGGGCATACTATTCTTGGTATGGATAAAATCCCCACTGTTTTTAGGTTTCCCCAGCCCCGTAAGCTGCAGTTCTACAACGACTTTACCAACTCCCATTTTAAACCTCCCCTTCCTCCCTCTCCCTGCCATTTGATATTTGTTCTCTGTCTGTATGTAATTGGTCTTACTAACCACTTGAGTTTTCCTGTAGATTAACATCTGGCTTCTGCAGATGGAAAGCATGCTGTTGAAAGAAAACATCTCCTTGCTCCAGAATGTACACATTAAAACAAGTTTAAACACAAAATAATTCTATTTCTAAACATAATATAAAATTATTTCCTCACAGGAACATATAGCTTACATTGAGAACAACATCTCTGTGTACTTTTCAGTTTCCTGAAGAGAGAGAAACAGACAAATGGTAACTGCATAGGTGGCAGGAATATTAGGCTTAATTTTGTCTCCCATTGCTGAGAGCCTCTAGGGGACATTCTTGGAGACACATACCCAGTAGAAAATTAGCAGCTCCAGTTTTAATCACAGTCTGCCTAATTAGTTAAATCTATCCCCTTAGAAGTTTTGGCTTTGGTAAGGGAAGCAGAAACCTATTTCCTTAGCTGGTTTTGGAGTGTTAGCCTTGTATCAGGGAGATTACAATGGCAGCACCTAACTTTTGTTTTATACTTAGAGCTCAGTGGTTCTGTGAATGATTATTCTGTGTTGAATCTCTCTCTTTTTTCTTTTTCTTTTTTTTTTTTTTTGGAGGGGGGTAACTTTGGTTTGCATCCTTTTTGTTCTTTTATCGTTTAATAACACCTTAGTATGATTGGTTGGAAAAACAGTCTAAATGAGCCCTGAATTAGTTGATTTTACAGTTTTAGTTAATTGTTACATAAATTACAGTTTTTAGCGTTCAGTGACTTTCTAGTTGAAAAGAAATTTTGAATGTCTTTATGGTATTCATGGATATATAATGGAGGAAGAAATTAGAGTTGTGGTTCTGCAATGAGCTTTATAGTTTTTATCTATGCTGTTAATTTAAATTCAAATGAAGGAAGCCTCATTTATACTTGGCCTGAGAAAAAGCTGGATTTATTGGCTTATGGAACTTAAAATAAGTTGGGATATAATAGTTCCAGCCCATCTGAATCCAGAAACTTCCATAATATTTGGAGTTGGTTTCTTCTTTTGTGTTGGTATTTCTAGTAGGTTCTTTCCAGTTATGGTGATAGGCTTTCAGACTGTTCCAGGTTTACATTATCAAGAACAGGAGCCAGGAAACTTATTCTGTTAAAAGGCCAGAGAGTAATTATTTTAGGCCTTGGGAGCCCTCTGGTCACTATTGTAGCTAATCAGCTTTGCTGTTGTAGCTCAAAAGCAGCCATCGACAATGGGTATGGCTACATTTCAATTAAACTTTATTTATAAAAACAGGTAGAAGCCAGATTTCAGTCATGGGTCATACTTTGTTGATCCCTAATCTGTAAGTCTAGTGGAAAGAGAGCCTTATGTAATAATTCTAAAGAAGTCCCACATTTGAATTTTCTTGGACTAAATACTTGGACCATAGGGTGGGATAGTTGAATTGACCAGACCTGACTCCCCTGCCCACTGTGCTAGAACTGTGGTGGTGGAGAAATTTTGGCTTCCCCTAAGGGAAAAATCCAAGCATTGTTATATGAGGAAGGGGGGGAGATATGAGATAGCTAAAAGTGACAGAGTTTCTCCCTACTCCAATATCTATATTTCATTAAAATTTCTATTCGAAGAGCTTATTCTTTGATACTTGGCCAAGAGTGAAAACCGCAAGTTTACCACTAACCTCATACTTAATTGTGAAAGACGAAATGCTTTCTCCCTAAGAATGGGAACAAGACAAAGATGTTCATTTCTAACAGTTTTATTCAATATAGTACTGGGAGTCATAGCCAGAGGAATAGGGCAAGAAAAAAAAAAATAAAAGTCCTACAGATGTGAGTATATAACTTTTTTTTTTAAAGATTTTATTTATTTATTTGAGAGACAGAGATCACAAATAGGCAGAGAGGCAGGCAGAGAGAGAAGGGGAGCAGAGAGCCCGATGCAGGGCTCGATCCCAGGACCCCGGGATCATGACCCGAGCCGAAGGCAGGGGTTTTAACCCACTGAGCCACCCAGGCACCCCATTATTATTATTATTATTTTTTTAAACAAGAAGCTAGTGAGTAAGATACAGTTTTGAAATGATTCTTCTGGATTTTCCTAACCTTCTGTTAAATCTGGGTTGACAAGCTACAGATTCATTGTTGTAACCACATAAGCTTTTGTTTTAATCTTCTGTTACCTGGTCCTTACCTGCCTCCCACATAGACTGTGGGTAACCTGAGCCAAATGCCCATAGCTGGAGCATTCATCCTTGTTTGTCCATTACCAACATAGCATCTGGTACAGGCACACACACAATCTGAAGTATTTATTACTCTCGCTACACTGTGGAAAGATGACCCAGTGACTCAGTGGAACTAATAGGATAACCTGGACCCTCGGATCCTGGATCGGCCTCTCTAAACTGTGTTCCCATATATTTTTCTTAGCTATGATTTACGATGTCTGTCTGGAACTGCTGTTATTACCACCTTATTTTAGAAGTATTAGTTCTCTTGAATATTCCACGGATTCTTCAGTGAAATTAGGTATTTATCTAATGAACCACTCCTTGAATATCTTTTGATGCCAGAATTATGTAGAATTCGTTTAGGAAGATAAGAAACAGGTGTTATAGCATGATAGATGGTGTGTAAATCCATGTATTAGTTGAAACTTTGAAACTGATACCTTTATAGGTCAGAAAAGGCCCCATACTGGCTTTTTCTTATAGCTGAACCTCCTACTTGTGACACAGTGTCACACCCTTATTTATGTAAGAGGGACCAGTGCCTGAAAAGGTCAGGCACCTTTGGTTGATCTTGGATAGATAATCCAGGTCTGCTAGCTTCCAGCTCTGTGCTGTTTTTACTACAACACACATACTGCTGAATTATTAGGAAGCTGTAGTTGAATTGTATCTACCCTCTCTTGTAGGTGGAGCTACTTTATTGTGGCTCCTGCAGTGGTTGAAGAGAAAAGAGGAAGACACTAAGGAAAAACCACTCCTCTCATGAGAGGACAAGACAGTGTGGCTTCCTTCTGCTTGCCTCCATTTTAAAGAAATCTTCTGTTTTAGTCCTGTGGATTTGGAGACTGAACGAAGTGTGCTCTTCCTCTTACCTTTTTCTGCTGTGCCCAAACTCTAGCCCCTAAGTGCTTCAAGAACTCCTAGAATAAATAAATAGTTTCATTGTATTTTACGCTCTGCACCCAGTACCTGAAAGAGCTGTTTAGAGTATTTAAAGGAAAAAGTAAGATTGATTACCATTAAGATCAGATTCTGGGATCAGAAGCAGAATGTTATGGTGGTTAAGAATGTAGTGTAGGTTCTGGGCACTTGGGTGGCTCAGGTTGGCTGAATGTTTAACTCTTGACCTCAGCTCAGGTCTTGATCTCACAGTCATGAGTTAGAGCCCCACACTGGGCTCCGAGCTCTGTATGGAACCTACTTAAAAACAGGAAGGTAGGCTCTGCAAGCCCAAGTTTAAATCCCTGCTCACCACTAATAGGTCTCTCACCTTGTACAATGACTTAGTCCCTGCAAACATGTTTCTTTGGTAGCAAAATGGAGATAATCATAGTATCTTCCTATACAATTGTTTTGTAAGGATCAAGTGATTAGCAGGTGATTAGCAAAAGTCCTGTACATGGTCAAGTGCTCACTAAAAGTTAGTTCTTACTGTTGTCTTTTTGGAGAGGGGGGCAGATAGTAGGATAACTGGATTCTCTTTCTAGCTTCCACTTCGAAATTACTTGGCTCATTTGAGCACAAAATTTATTTAAAGTCACCTTGCCTGGGTTCACCAGAGGGCAGGCAGGGACTGCTTTCACTTGTATGGAAAAAGTGATTTCACTGAGCAGTCAGGCTTAACTTGAAGTCTGCAAGTAGAGGATTATGAAGTAACTGTAGCCTCCATTGCTATAATGCATCCCAGGCCTGGCCATTCATCAGCCCAGCTGTATGCTAAGCTCACCTCACCATTTCACTGCAAATGCTTAGATTTTCCTTTCCATGGTAAAATAACTGATCAAAGGAATCTGAATGATTAAGAAGGTGTGGGGTGAAATTGCTAAGCTCTTGTGTCATGATGCAGTTCTCACTCCTTTATGAGTGGTGCAATGGTTTGGAAGGATAGTTCTGCCTAGTTTGTGAGAGCTTTCTTTGTAATAGCACATAGTGTGAGGGGAAGAGTCTGAAGGTGAGGTCTCTGGTTTGCTTCCCTTTTCTCCCACTTGTCCCCCAGTTGCTAGGAAATAGGATTAGACTTCTGTATTATTTTCCTTGTGTTTCTTCTTCTCTTACTAGAGCAAGAAGCTGGCTGCAAGCTTCCTCTTTGAGGCCTGTGAATGTTTTTATATAGGTAGAATTCATAATAGTATTTAATATTATCACCCCAATGTGTACAAGTCTTAAAAGGAATTGAATACTATTCCCTCGGTGTTTGTTCCTTTTGGTTAGATGTTCTTGCGAAGAGCAGTTTCTCATAAAAGTCAGACTGTTTAATTGAGTAATGTGATACACAAAGTGGGAGGGAAGAGAAAGTCAGATGAAATTGAGTTTTATGCTGGGGAGTTGAAACTTTCCCAAGAAGTGGAATGACAGCCAGAAGATTTTTGCTTGAATGTTAGGACTTCATAACATGTTGGCGGCACTTATTCCAGTTGTAGGCATTCTTCTTTTAGCATTTAGCAAACATTTATAGATTGTTCACCAATTACTTTAATGGACCATGAAGATCCAAGATGAGGGAGGAACAGGCCACCTTATTAGAATTGGTTTGCTTCTGTTTCCCCATTGCCTTGTCCAGTGGCTGGCACAAAGTGTAAGCATTAGCAAATATTTGTTGAACAATTAGAGTCAAAATTAAAGAGTTGAAGATAACTGAGTGTTAGTTATTTTATTTTATTTTTTGTTTTGTTTTATTTTAGTTTATTATTTTTTGCAGGAAATTGGGTTGTTTTCTTTATGTGAGCCCATGTGTGTAATTATATTTCTTGATTTTGTAGTCCATTTATATACATACCTATCTACTTGTTACCAGAATTTAGGTGAGTGATTGTTAATCTTTTTTGATGCCATGGGTTCGTTTGACAATCAGGTAAAGCTTTTAGACCATTTCTCAGATGCATAAAATAAAGTAAAATTCCTTTAAAAAGGAAAAAAAATTATGTAGAAATAGTTACCAAAATATTAAAACCACTTGGAATAGAAGTATATGCTTCTCTAATTATCACATTATTTAATAAAAGGAAGGGCAGGTCTCATAAGTCCTATAAATGGTAATTCAAAATATCTGCAACAGTAGTAATGTTATATGGGAACACCTGTGATTTTTATTTGCAACAATGTCACAACCACTGTGGTTTGTTGCCCATGTTCATATTGAAGGAGATGCTAAAGTTCAGTTAAAGGTTAGGGCAAGAGAGGTTTATTTTTTTCCTCCACCATCCAAGTTCATGGACCCCTGTATTCTGTCTGCAGACTCCATTTCTTGGCAAAGCCATTTGGAGACACTTGATTCCTGACTTCCAAGCTCTTGTCTCACCTTGTAATAGTAAATTGATTGGTTTGGTTACTTGATTCATATCTGTCCCCCTGCTGGATTATCGTATTCAACAGGACAGGAGCATTGTCAGGGTTTTTGTTTTGTTTTGTTTTAATTTGTTTTTGTATCTTTTGTACATACTGTTTGGCTCAGAGAAGGTGTTCAGTACATACCTGTCAAATAATCAGATGAATGAACCTAAGGAAAATTAAGGTATGGTTGGTTTTGTGTGACTGGTTCTTAACAAGGCTGGTTCTTGGCAATTCCCCACCTACCTTTTATGGATCTCCACACATCTGCTGTTTAATATTTTTACTTCTTTGTTCACTTTTTTGGTCTAAGCATAAACATAAAATCCCTTTTTATTGCCTTCAGCATTTTCTGCAAGCCTCAGATCTCAGCTTGTTGACCTCACCTGCACACTAACACCTTTCCAGGCTTGAGGCCTTTGTCATGGGCATTAGTTACACTTGTATCCTCATACTTGGTTGTGGATACATACTTGGACCTTCCATCCCCAGCCATAATGGAAGGCAAAAGTCCCTCTCTCAAGTTAAACCTGTAGTATGTATCCTTCTAGAACTTTCTGTATATTTATTCCTGTATATGTAATCTAGGAATAAACTACTCTGTTTTGTAGAATTTTTGACATAGTATAGATTTCCTATAGATTCTTAAACCTTCAGTGTTTGACATGTAGGCACTTCTCAGCTTTTCCTCATGCCATTGTAATGTGCAGAATGATAGACTGGAAACCCTTATACGTACTTCACTGTTTACCTATCTCAGCATTTGTCCAGGGTATATACCAAGTGGAATTGCATGTCGAATGGTAGGGACATTTAATATTTTAATGAATATTAACAGATTACTCTAAAAAAAAAAAGTACTTAATTATACTGCCTCCTGTCAGTTACAAAGGTGCCTATTTTCTCTAATCCTTTGCCAATACTGTATAATTTAAGTGTGTATGTTTATGTGTCAGTCTGATGGTGGAAAAATGTATGTTGCTTTCATTTGCCTTCTTTTTAAAAAATTTTATTTATTTTATTTATTTATTTGACAGAGAGAGATACAGCGAGAGAGGGAACACAGTACAGGGAGAGGGAGAAGCAGGCTCCCCGTGGAGCAGGGAGCCTGATGCCGGGCTCAATCCCAGGACCCTGGGATCATGACCTGAGCTGAAGGCAGATGCTTAACGACTGAGCCACCCAGGTGCCCCTCATTTGCCTTCTTAAATTACTAATGAGATTGTTGAAAATCTTTCATGTTTCACCTTTTCAGTGCAGCAATATATATAAGGTCCATAAGACAATATATGGCATGTGATTCATACTATATATAGTATTATCATTATTCCTTTTTCAAATTTCTGGCCTTGGGATTACACCCATCATTTTTCTCAGTTCTGCTTTCTAAAGCCCAGTATAGAAACCTTACTTATTCTAATGTTCTTTATGACTTTTTCACTTCATCCTCGATGGCACCTCTATTTTCTAGCAACCCACATCTGCTGCTGAGTTTTGGAGTGCTGAATAACAAAGGCACTTCTTGTGTCTCACCTGAACTGCTCTTCTCCCAGTTCAGTAGGCTACATGAACTAAATGGGAACCTGAAGATTCTCTGTACCTGTGTACTCTTAATAGCAGTCAGCAACCTGTTGGACTTAGCCAACTCTTACCAAGGTCCTTCTAACTCCTAAGGAGAAAGTGTCCCATCCCTTCTCAAGGAGACACAGTAGCTGCAGTTTCTAACAGCTTCAAGGGCTCTCAGCCCAAGGGCCCTGACCTAGATGTGCCCCTCCCTGTAGCTGATGGATGTTGCTCCTTTCAGCCCTCTGACCTCTGGATCCATCTCTGAGAAGAGAAACAGGATGCCTGCCACTCTCTCTACCTCTTCAGGGGTTAGTCACTATTCTGCCTCCTCCCAGTTTTGTTAATTACACATAAATTTTTGGGGGGGGGTGTGGAATATATTTTTATATTTTTGTGTCCTAGGTTAACTACTGCCCAATCTCTGAAGAGGCTGGTATAAGTAAGTCTATAGCTGTGAAGGTTTCTCTCACCACTTAGTTGGTCATTTGAATCAGAATTAAGGCCAAAGTAAGAGTTAGCTGTTTTGTTTCTTCCCTCTGGAAGGTGACATTTTTGTAAGTCAAGAATTTATCAGAGGCGTGTGTGTGTATATGTGTGTGTGTGTGTGTGTGTGTGTGTGTGTGTGTATTAGCTCATTTTTATTTTTTAACTTCTCATTTTAAAATCACTTCAGACTTACAAAAATGTTACAAAAAGAGAAAAACAGTACAAAGAATTCCACAATACTCTCTACCCAGATATCCAAAATACTAACAGCTTGCATAAGTATAGCTTAATGATAAAACTGGGAAATTAACTTTGATATAATCTTATATCTATTATACAGATCTCAAATTTCACTAGTTGTCCAGTAATTATATATATAAAATCTTTTTTTGGGGGGGAATCTTGAATCTTTTCCAGGATGACATATTGCATTTAGTTGTCACATCACCTTAGTTTCTTTTAACTTTTATCAGTTTAGTGGCTGGGCTTTTTAAAGGCACATTACCATCAGTAGATGTCAAGATAGTTGAAACCCTCCATCAGGACAGCATCCTATCTCTGTTCCCATCTTGAGGTGGATTTGGGGACTGTTATCAGTATCCTACCTCCATCTAGGTGATAATTCATATCCTTCCACAACCAAACCACTTACGTTTCTCTCTGCTTCCAAAGGCTCTCTGATAGGCATTCAACCTAGTGTTTGTAGGTTTTCTCACAATATATCTATTTCTGTTGAGCCTTTTGTCTTCTGCCTTACCTACTCACATCATAAATTCTTCCTAGTGCAATTTACTATGTTTATTATCTGTGTTGCAGTTGTTGATTTAAAGGCAACTGTGGCTGTAATATCTTAATAGACATTCCGTAGAGTGACCTCCTGCCTCTAGCAGCAGCACCAATTACTGTTGGCCCTCTCTCAGATGTTATGGCAGTGATTCATGGGAGTGGAGATTATGGTTGGATTAGCTTCAGTTTTTTTTTTTCCCCTTCTGTTGGAAAGGCAGTCAGTAAGAGAAAGATCTTTTTAGAGTGACTTTGTTCAATTTGAAGAATGATTGAACTAGCTCTTAGGTCCATTTTTGCAGCTTTCTCTTACATCATAAAAGCCTGGAAGTGTGGGACGCCTGGGTGGCTCAGTTGGTTAAGCAGCTGCCTTCGGCTCAGGTCATGATCCCAGCGTCCTGGGATCGAGTCCCACATCGGGCTCCTTGCTCATCAGGGAGCCTGCTTCTTCCTCTGCCTCTGCCTGCCATTCTGTCTGCCTGTGCTTGCTCTCTCTCCCTCTCTCCCTCTGACAAATAAATAAATAAAATCTTAAAAAAAAAAAGCCTGGAAGTGGACATATTTGTTAGTGATCAAATCAAGGATGGCATTTAAAAAAATATTGACAGATCTGGAGGCATTTTGAATATTAGGAAGTTTGTGAATTAGGTTGTTTGCTTTGTGGTGAGGTGTGGAACAAGATAAGCATTTAAAAAAATTATCCTTGGGTTTGCTGAATCGGGCTCCACTCTGGTCAAGTCAAGAGGACTTGATGATGCCAATGTGACTGTGTTCTTTTAAGGTGTGTTTCAAAAAATTCTGCCCCATGACCCTGCAAGAAAACACCAGAACAAATATAAACACATCCTAAAAGCAAAGCCATTTTCTAGTATGGTTTTTAAAAGTCTTCCCTTCTGGTCATCTGAAAAATAGTGCAGACATGTGGTCTAGTGGTTACAGCCAAAGGCTAAGCAGAAGGAGCATGGCCCTGGCCAGCCCCCAGCCAGCTGCCGCCATTGTTCTCTCATACTATGTGGTCTTGACCCAATGCCCAGAAATGCAAGTTCCCCCTTCCCCCACCTTTCCCCCTCTTCCCATCTTCTAATACTCCCCCTCTCTCTTTTTTTAAAGCAAAAAAGAGCACAGGGTGAGGGGAACCAGAAAATGAATTAAGATTCCTCAGGTTAGAAATACATGTGCTCTTATAAGTAATCATTGCTAATTAGTTTTGTTGGTTTCAAAACAGATTTATTGTAGCCAGACTAAGGAAATCATCACTATTCTTGGGGTTAGTGGATATGGGTTTTTTGTTTTTATTTTATTTTTAGGGGAGAGGGTTCCTAGTGTTGGAATAAATTGGAGCATCTTTTACTTTCCCTTTTCTTTGCAACTTCTTGACAGAAATGAGTGCTGTCTTTCTCTTGATAGAATGTTGGATGGATAGCAATATATTACTTTGGCACTTTCCCCTAGTTCATACCTCTGTGTATGATCATTCTAGGGTGATTCAACTTACTGAGGGCAGGCCTTGATAATATCCTTTCTGCTCTGATGCTTAGCAGAGTGCTCTGAAACCCAATAAGCACCCATTACTCATTGAATTAATTTGGAGGCAATGCGTTAAGGGGAGTCCTGCTAGGTAATACACAGTCAGATTTGTCTTTTGCGTGTCTTAGGTTCTGGTCATTTTTGGCTCCTCTAAATAGAAATCTATAAAGACAAGGATCTTGACTTTATTTTTCTTCACTACATCCCCAGCACCTAGAACAACCCCAGGCCCAAATAATTGTGCATAAGGATTGAGAATCCATGTTTAGTAAATATCTTTTAAACGAATAAATGGAAAAAAGAGTACCCAGGGGTGTGTGGCTTTTTTTTTTTTTTTTTAAACCAACATGCTTTGAACTTACTGCATTTACATCCTTGCTGCTCAGGATTCCTCTCTGCTTCTTAGTAATTGTTATATGGCAGGCACCAGTGGTGCTGCAACAGAGAAAGTCTCAGAGTAGAAGGGTTTTTAGAGACCAAAGATTTGTAATTGATTGAAGTTAATAATCTGTAAACTGTTGTCTCCTGTCTGTAGTACTAACAATAAGGTTAGGATGTATATGTATGAAATTTTATACATAATACATAATGTGTACCTGTACTTCTGTGTATATATTATTATATATACTTACATATTTTTAATTTGTCATCTACTGGCTTTCCTTGAATTTATGAAAAACACATAAATATATTCAGAGCTCTAGTTCCTGTGGGTCACGTCACCATGCTATAAAAGAAACTGGCTACCAGCATCCTGTGGCCATGCGAAAGAGGCCTACAGTTGATAGCTAAGAGCTGATCTTAGTTGGTCTTCTGTTTCCTGAAACCATTCCTTTACTTTAGGCCTTTATTTCGAATTCAGAAACATATACTTTAAGAAAAAGTATGTGTTTATATATGTACATACATACGTTTGTGCAATGACGAGGTATAATAAAGGACTTAGCAGTAGGCATTCATTATAATTTCCCAAATGGGTTTCACTCTGTGTGTAGTGGATTCCTTTTGTCTTAGTTTACTTCAGTGGTTGTGGTGAAGTAACCCTTACATTGGCTTTGGAGTCAGCCAGTGTGAGTTTGAATCTTGATCTGCTCAATTTACCCAGTTGTAAAATGGATAGAGTGATAGTCCTTACGAGACTCCACAAGGTACCACATTGTGAGGTATCCATTCTATAAAGATTAGCTGTGTAATGGATAGTCCATTATAGAGAGTTACATATTCTATACATGCCTATGTATAATGTACATATGCCTATGTACATCATTGTCTAGGGATTTGAAAGATCCATTTTGACCCTCCATTAACTGCCTTTTGGGCTAGGTACAGTCAGTAGAACTATAATAATTCAGAAAAACCCAAGTACGGTATATTTCATTATTTTTGGCAGCAGAACTTAGAAGAAGATAAAAAACAAAGCAAAAACATTAATACTTAAAATCAATTTAGGACTAAAACTTGGATGAAAATATGCTTCTGAAATTGTCAGGCCAGTTCTGCTAACTCTGTGTCAGAATGGTAACAATACTTAGCAACAACACATTAAACAAGCCTAGAAATGTCCTACTGAGGTTTATAGCTTAATTTTCAGAGATCAGGTTGAAGTGTCTTCTCAGATGGGATTGTGGAGGCTACTTAGGGTGTCCTACTATCCTGTTTTTGTTGCAAAGACTTATATGAAAAGATGCAGGAGCAGAGCTGGATCCCTCTCACTGGTTCCAGTAAGCCTTCGTTTTTTTTGCCACTGTTGTATCTTTAGCGCTAAAATCTAATAATGAGTATTGGGTTTCTGCCGTTCTGCAGTTAGCCTGGTATTACCCAATCAGAATTTGTTTCTAGAGGTTAAGAGCAATTTTACTAGGATGTGGGGCTATTTCTTGGATTGGTGTGTCAGTCAGTATTCTTACTGGGTTCAGGACTGTTCAGTGGATTGTTCTAAACTCTAGCCACCATGTAGTTGATTTGGTCTATGAAGTCATCACAATCAAACAAGGATTGATACCAGCAGAGGAACTAGAGATACAGAGAGCAAGTTTGAGGGGCAAGGAGGGAAGGAAGTAGTTAGAACTTGAATAAATAAACTTGAATCAAGTGATGTGGTTAACAAGGACTTCTCACTTTGGGATAGATTTGGGGAGGAGTGTGGTGGTAATGTCTGTGAGCCCTTCGATGTGGCAGGCAAGATGTTTGGATATGGATATGCTAAGGAGAAAAGGCTGTAGTGTTTCTTCATTTGTCAGAGGGCACTGTGATATACTGCCACCTGGGCACTTCATGTAGACCTGGTTGTTTTATGAGAATAAATATTTGGGAGAGGGCTCTCTTTCTTAATATCTAGTGAAGTAATGACATTGTTTCTTCTGAGCTTACTTGTGAGTTAAAGAGGTCTTGGAACGCTTCACCATCAAGTGCATTTGTCTGCCGTCTGCCTGCATTTTGAGCTTGCTCAAAGATAGTATACATTTTCATTTCTTTCACAGATGAGTCATACAGAGGACAAGCTTTGAAGAGTGAGTGAGTGTGTATGTGTGTGTAAGAGAGAAGTGGGGTGAGGGAGTGGGGAGTGACAGGCACAGGGAGAGAGGGCACATGTGCATTTGGAGGTTGTTTTCAGTCTCACTGTTGGGTTTCCATGTTAGATTGATACTGATAATACTTACCCCATTTTTATTAGTGCTTATTAGCTTTCCTTGTTTTGACTCCACAATTAACAATTAAACTGAGACTAGTGGTATGATTTCTTTTTCCATACTCTTTATGAGTAGCTTTAAATGTTTTGCTTGTAAGAAAAGTAGAATCAGCATTGCATTTTCTTTTTCCTGGACGGCTCTATTCCTTTCAGCTTTTATTCCCAGTTCAAACAAGAAATTCTTAAGGTAATTTTTTCCCCCCCTGCATGTTCTTTCTTGTTTGGTTCTTTTTTTGTTACCAGAGTACTCTGCTTCTGGCTTTGATGATCAATCTAAGTCATTGACCAAGGAAGTCAACTTCATGGTTATAAGAAAGTCTGTGAATCTCTGCTTGTTCTCATTGAACTTATCCCTGACCAAATGAGACCTATTTAGATTAGAGGAGAGCCACAGAGATGGCTGTGGGAGTTACATGAAGAAAAGAAACACTGATTCAGAATTATGGATGGGTCCTCTGTAAGGATAATTTCTTCTGGGAGAGCCTTTCTTGCTAGTTCCATGGTACTTTTCCTGTGAGATAGTTTTTAGGCTGGTAGATGTATGGGAAGCAGAAACACTACTGTTTTTCAAAATGATCATTGTCTTTGGAGGACCTTTGAGGAAGGCTATACATGTAAAATGAGAAAACAGGAGACACAGTTTCCCCACGTTTATTGCTCTTTTGGGCAGTAGCAGAAGGAGCACCAAATTAGGATTTGGGCTGGGATCTAATCGAGTCAGCTAGCCATGGACCTTGAGCAAGTAGCTGACTTTTAGTACTTGATTGCCTCATCTGAAAAATATATATGAGCTCGTCAGGGTGGTAGGTGTTAGTCATTAGGATCTTACCAGTTTTAAGGTGATGTGAATCTACATCTTCTGACTAAACAACTAGTCAAATTCTGCAGATCTACGGATCTGCAGCTACTACTAGAGTGGCTGAGGGTCCTTCCTCCGGGAGCCTCTGTACTGGTCTGGATGTTTATTTACAAAGTTATTCTACATCTGCAGTTTGGAGTTGAACACGCTATGAGAGGAATACCCAAGTTGGTGTAGCAGATGGGTTCGTTTCCTAGGGCTGCTGAAAACAAATTACCATAGACTTGGTGGCTTACAATAATATACATTTATTGTCTCACAGTTCTGAAGGCCAGAAGTCCTAAATCAAGGTGTCAACTGGCCAACAGTCCCTCCAAATTCTCTAAGAGAGGAATCTTTTTTGCCTCTTGCAGCCTCTGGTGGCCCTGGGAATTTCTTGGCTTGTGGCTACCTCATTCTCATTTCTGCCTCTGTTTTCATGTGGTCTTCTCCATGTCTTCCTTTCTGTTCCTTATAGAGGCACTTGTCTTTGGACTGAGGGCTAGCCAGATCACCCAAGATGATCTTTCTTAATTACATCTACAAAGAACATCTTTTTTTTTTTTTTTTTTTTTTTTTTAACTCAAGTCATTTATAAGGTTAGGGCACAGGCATATCTTTACATGGGCCACCGTTCAATTCACTAGAGCAGGTTGATTTCTTTTTTTGGTCTCTGCATTTTAGAGATGGCATATGCCATCTTTGATGCCAGCACTTGGCTGTGGGATTGGGATCTAATTGGGGAGTTTTCTGTTTTGGGCATATTTATTTTGTGTCTTGTTCTGCTGTCTTAGTCAGATGTACTCAAACCTGTTTTAGTGTTTGCCTATAGGTCGCTTTCTTACTGCCCTTCCTTGTTCTTATAGACGTTGTAGCATGAGCCGGAAGCAGAGGAAAGCCTTGGCTCATTAGTGGAGGGGAGGGCTTGCCGGTGGGGACAAATTGATAGAAAGTGAAAAGTAACTTTGAAACAGCGGATGGGAACTTTGTTCCCTGGACTATTCTGTTACTCAAAGGCAGAAACAGGTATTTGCTCTGAGAAAACTCCATTACTGCTAGACCGCCATTCCTGTTGGCAGTTTGTTTTTACTGTATTTGCTTGTTTTTATTAAGGTGGAAGTAGCCACAATGGCATGGAGAGGGTATAGCTTATAATCCTTTGTCCCAGCCAGTGTCCTTAAGTCATGCTGGGGTTTAGCTTGACAAAATGAGCACCCACACCTCCCAGGATGTCCCTCACTGGAATCCTACTGGCCCTCTCCTTCGTTAACATGTGAGAGGAAAGTAAGCTGCTCTTCAAAATTTTTAACCTCTGGAATTCAATTCCAGTGAACATTTTTTTAGTATAAACAGTGTCCTACCCACTGTATGGTAGTGAGAGAGTTAACAAGTACACAGGTTAGGCATCTGCCCATGGGTCTTGGTTCCTTTTTCCCTTCTCTGGTGGTACCTTATTCCTGTTCCACTGTAGTGCTTAGTTCTTTTGAACTGAACAACTGGTTCTGTTTTTAACACCTCAGTGCAAGAAAGTCTACGGCGGCATTCTGCATATAAATGTATACCACATATGTGTACGGTTGTGGTATTTTGTAGCTTCAGAGCTTGGCTCCTCATAGGTTTATGAGTATCTGTTTCAAATACCTGCTTGTTTCACCACCTTTTCTAATTGGCTGGTTCTTCAATTCCTGACCCTGGCAGACACTCTGTGTGTCAGGCTAGTTCAGTATTTCAGGACTTGACAAAATTAAGGCAGCCTATCTTATATGGACAAGACTGTTCTTTTATTTATTTTTTATTTTTATTTTATTTTTTTTTGGTTAGGTGGAACTTACAGAGTCCCAGTTGAGGAGAGACAAACCAGAAAAGTTTGACTCTCCCTTTTATCTTAAGACATGTAGCATTTACATCTCTGTTACATCTTACATATCTCTGCCTGAAGGTGAGCTTCAACCATCCGTGTGGAATGGAGCCGTATAGTGGTTATCATTCCGATATGAGAGATGACTTCCTTCAGATCCTTGGTGGGCACAGTCCAGTTGGGGTGGGATATACGAACACTAGAATTGCTTTTTGCAAACCTGGTCTCTCATGGTATCTGTTCAAACCTTTTGCCTCCTTTGGACCACTGAGAGGCATGTTCCTCCCATTTGGTTGTAGATGGTACAAAGCAAGCAAGTATGATATCTAAACAGAGATGTTTTTGTTTTGTTTTGTTTTTGTTTTTCTTAACAAGGGATTTGCAGACATTACATGTTTTAATCCTTTAGCCCATCTCTGGGAAAGGGCACCCAGACTTTGGGGGATATTACTCAAGTAGTCAAGATCTGTTAACCCCATTCTTTCTATAAAATAAAAGAATGTTAGTTCCTATAAAATGAGATTTTTCCCCCACTCAGGACTTATTGCAATGTTCACCCAATTTAGAGCCCAAACCAGGCTGTGCTTTCTTTCCCTGCTCCTATGGTCAGAGTTTTAGCTGACCTGATGTCTGTCCCTGGCTTCTGATAGAGTCCCTTTGTTATTGTAATTGAAGGTTTACAATGTTACCTCTCTTCTATGTTATAAATATATTTTCATTTGGGCTGGTGAATTATGCTCCCCACTCAATCTAGCCCTTTTGGAGTCATTCATTTGGTCCTGTTCTCTCTCCAGCTCTGTTTTCTTTCTTTCTAAAAACACTCCACTTCCTTGTTAGTCCCGATTTCCCACATCCCATTGGGATCTCTGCATGCTCCCTCCTGGGAATTTGCCAGGTCCTCTGCCTAGATCAGTAACTTTCCAGCAGCACAGTATCTGGCACATAGTCCACTCCGGACACATTGAGTAAGTGCATGAAACTTGAATAGTGTCCAGTGTTGATAGAGCATCAACTTAAATGTGTTCTTGGTGTTCTGGTGCCCACTGTGTCCCCATGGGACACTGAAACTTCTTTCTTAGTTTTTTTAATTTGTGGTTCAGGAACATGCAGTTTGTCTATTTACTAATATATTTGATGTAGGCCTGATTCTGGTATTGTTTAAATGTCATCAATTCAGAGACCTGTCAATTTAATAATCACTTCTGGGGAGCACGAAGGAAATATTTTATTAAATATAAACAAGGATATAAGGTGCATTTCAGTTTTAGGAAAAAGGTGTTGTTGAGTCAATGCAAGATGGGGACACCTGGATGGCTCACTTGAGTGTCTGACTCTTGGTTTTGGCTCAGGTCAGGATCTTGTGGTTGTGGGATTGAGCCTCACATTGGGCTCTGTGCTCAGTGCAGAGTCTGCTTCAGATTCTCTCTCTCAAACAAATAAAATCTTAAAAAAAAAACAAAAACAAAACAGAAGTAAGATGGCATATATAAATCCCTAGTGATGTACTGTGATTAGCCTGGAGGAAAATTATGTAGACAGGAGGTTTCTTGAGGGGAGAGAGTTAGAGACTCCTTTAAAAATCCAGTGAATATTATGGACTATCTAAAAACAAAAAACAAAAGAAGAATGTACCCAGGAAAGTAATTTTGGCATAACATTTATGGGGGTTTATAGGTCCTTTGAGTCCACCCAATTGCAAATCTCTGGCAGCACAAATTATAAAAGAGCATGTCCTTGTTTGACACTGTTGGGAAAACTCTCCCAGGAATGACGGAAGAAGACATCTTGCAATGTTTTATATCAAGAACCTTGTTTAGGTTATTAACACTAAAAGACTCAGTAGGCCTCTAATAGGGAAAATGGAAGTAAATACTGACCAGTTCCAGCTGACCAGTTCCAAATACTCCTTGTAGCCAGTCTTATGGTCCAGGACACGTCTCATGCTGTCCCCACGTAACATGTAGCACACTCGGAATGAATCCTTGTGAAGCTTGCTGCTTACTTGCCTTTGCTTGCTCTAAATGCCAGAATCTTGGCTGCAACAGTGAGTGGAGTTCAGCCAGCCCAGTTATTTCTGTAGAACAATCTCTGGAGGGCTTCTTTTATTTAGGACTTTTGAAGACAACAGAGGATTAGTTGAAAATGCATAAACCCACACTTTGTAATGAAGCTGTGCATAAGGTTTTAAGCATAATTATGGGGTTAGGGGCTCTTGTTTATATGTTTTCATTATCTTAGTCCCTAAAGTTAGGAGTTTACTTGGGGAAGCAGAAGTTATGATTAATTGAAAACATTAACTGATGACAGACCACTAATAAAATTAGTCATAGCTCAACCAGTTGTCCTCCTTGCTTAACACTTTCATTTATTTTTAGGACATCTTCTTTGTGTCCTGGTCTCTCTACAAATGGCAGATAAACATCAAAAGCAAGAGAAAGAGAAATTGTAAATCTTATAAAAGCTGTGGGATTTCAGGAAGTCCACCAAAGTGGACTGACCATCTTTTTGATAATGCTGTTAAAGTTGAAGTTAAAGATTATCTTAGAGCATTATCATAAAATCTTAAAGGAAAAATTGTATTTCCCATTATTATTCAATTAAGATTTTGTGCACAGTTAAAATAAGAACTTATATCTTAATTAAAGGAACTTTATTTTGATTATTTCATCTTTCTAGATAAAGTCATACTAAGTCACCCTACTACCACCTAAGGGCCACCGTTTGACTGTAAAGTGTTGGTCTTCACGTTATCAATATTCACCTTATGGCTTTGTCTTTGTACCAACTATCCTATGGTGACAAGGCCCCCTTTCTGGTACATGCATACAAGGATGCATGATAGCCACTGGGTTTGGGTACAGGTTTCTAGATTCTCTCACCCAGGATAATATTTTCTGGTTTGATCTAGATTTTTGCACTGCACTCTTCTTATTCCTGTTGCTGTGTATTGGAAAATATCTTCTTGCATTGCAGTGTGCCCTACGTTTAATAGTATGCGCACGAGTACTCTTGTGTGACAACTTAGAGCTCAGCTCTAAGTACAGAGAATTTAGCAAGTAGAATTCGGAAACTTGTGCCTATCAAACACTGTAAATTCCCGTGACTCCCAGATCCTCCCACTTTCACACATTATTTTGTGGACATGCTCTAGTTTCCAGTCTAGAAAGATAATTCAAGTGCAGCATAGACTCCACATAACTTTTCTAGAGAGATTTTTATTTCCAAATATTTTAGTCCAGAGTAACTTGCAACTTTAATATAACATGAGCTACATTTGAAATAACAGAGGGGAATGCATATAAGGGCCCTTCTCTCCATTTGTTTAAAAAAAAAGAAATCAGTAATGAAAAATTCAAAGGAGAGATATGAAAATTTGAACAGAAGTCTCAATCTTTGATAACCATTTTTTTTTAAAGATTTTATTTATTTATTTGACAGAGATCACAAGTAGGCAGAGAGGCAGGCAGAGAGAGAGGAAGGGAAGCAGGCTTCCTGCTGAGCAGCGAGCCCGATGCGGGGCTCGATCCCAGGACTCTGGGATCATGACCTGAGCCGAAGGCAGCGGCTTAACCCACTGAGCCACCCAGGCGCCCCGATGACCATTTTTTATTCAACAAACATTCTTTAGACTTTAAGTCATGTGTTTAGATATAAATCCCTCTCCTTCCACCCTGATATGGTACCCAGATTATGTTTAAAATAAGTTTTGGGATTGTGTTGACTCAGTTTTTATGCAAAGATAAGCTCTCTAAAATAAAATGCCTAAATATTTAGTTAACTGCAAGACTGAAAAGCCTCTGAGATGGTGGTATAATCAAAGCTAAAAATAAACGTAGCAATCATATATTGAATATATTAAAAAATAAGCAATATTAGCAGATTTTTATTCTGCAGCCTTCTTTAAAAATTTGTGACCTTGAGATTAAGATATGCTAATCTGCAGGAGAAGATGTGTATCATTTGAAAAATAGAGAAAAACGTGCATATTTGTTTTTAGTTCAGTTTTCTGATGTAATAAGGGATGATTAATCTCATAGACTGTTGGAGCTGAAAGAGATCTTAACGTTCAATTTAAGCATTTCCTTCATTTATAGAAGAAGAAAAGTCCAGAGAAGGAAAGTGAATTCTTCACCAAATCTTTCAAGCACTAGGTGGCAAAGCCAGGACTAGAACCCAGGACTTCTGGCTTCTAAGTTGATGCACTTTTCATTATGCCATGCTATTAATGGACTTTTTTTTTTTTTAATTTATTTATTTGAGAGAGAAAGTGAGAGAGAGAGCACAAGTGGGGGTTGATGGGAGAAGGAGAGGGAGAAGCAGACTTCCCACTGAGTAGGGGGCCCTATGCAAGGCTCAGTCCCCAGGACCCTGGGATCATGACCTGAGCCAAAGGCAGATCCTCATTCGACACAGCAACCCAGGTGCCCCCTATGTGGACATTTGTAAGAATGATGTAGTAAGAGCTCATTCATCTGTTCATTTTATCATTAACTTGGCAAACTTTTGGGACACCCACTTTACCCATTATATTAATTTTCTATGGCTGTGTAACAAATCACCACAAACAAACTGAGTGTCTTAAAACAACCCCTCAGAGTTCTGATGCTTAGAAATCCAGCATGATGTGTCTGGGTTCTCTGCCCACCCTGAAATCAAGGTGTTGGCTGGTCATGTTGACATCTGGATTCAGAGTCCTAAACACTGTACTCCTGTGATTGACAGAATTCAGTCTGTCATGGTTATAGGACTTGAGTCCATAATTCCTTGCTTTCTGTCAACTTGGGCCCACTGTATCATCTAGTGGCAGTTCTGCATTCCTAGTCATGAGGCCTCTTCCATTTTCAAGCCAACAGCAGTATGTGGAACCTTCCTATCCTTGAAATCCCTCTGATACTTTTTTTTGCTACCTACCTGAGGAAACTCTGCTTTTAAATAAGGACTTCCGTGAGTAAATTAGGCCCACCCAGGTAGCCTCTGTATTTTAAGGTTAGCTGAGTTGGTACTATAATTATATCTTCAAACTCCTTTAACCTAGTACTTAAATTAGTGTTTGATTGAACAACCATAGGGCAGAAATCTTAGAGGAGCCATCTTTAGAATTCGGCCTATCATACCCAACTTCCTAATTTACCTCATTGCCAAACAGGACAAACTTTGGACAGAACTTAACATCTCTGACACTTCTGTGAATCCTAAAATAAAGACCACTAAATGAGGTTAATCTTTTTTTTTTTTTTTTTTTTTTTAAAGTATTCCAAGGGCCTAGTGATGGAGATGGCCTCTGGACAGCAGTAACTTAAAAAATTCAGGCACTTGATTGCATAGAAAAGGCAGTGTCCTGCATAGCCTGATGGTCACAGCTAAAGCTATGATAACTTGATGGACACAGGAAGTAATTTTTGGTAGAAGAGAAGGAATTGTATTATAAAAACATGGTTCAGACACCTTTGTCCTCCTCATGGCTACTGCAATCAAATACTAGTAATGAGCCTAAGTCAACAAGAAAAAGTTGTATTCCACATACTCAGTTGAAGAATAGAAAATCAAATGATAGGATTTGAGAGAAATTCCTACCAAAAAATAGCTCAATGTTTGGCCACATAAAAAGGCTAAACTGTATGAGAAAAGTAGTTAACTTAAGCAGTTCCCCAGTGGCTCATTGGGGAATTACTCATTTACAGTGACTAGAAAGGCCAGCATCATTGGCTATCTTTCTGTTCCCTAGCACACCAAAGCTCTTTCCCACCTCAGGATCTTTGCACACATCCTTCTGCCTCTCTGCAATGTTCTTTTAGCTTTTAACATGCCTTTTTACTTAGCTCACTCTTTATTCCTCAGTTCTTAGGCTAGATGTCACATTCTCAAAAAGGTGTTTTCTCATGGCCCTATTTATAACATTACTATCTTTTTTCCAGGCTCTGGGACCTTCTGTCACATTACCCTGCAAATCTCCTGTACAGCCTACACTGTGTGCTTTTTATGATTTGTCTCCTACCTTTAGAATGCCACTTCTTGAATTAGGTTTTATCTAACTCACCTTTGTCTCCCTAGTGGTTAGATCAGGGGTCGAGCATATAGTAGACAGTCACTATTTGTTGGATGTTAAAGGAGTCTAGAAAGGTTAAAAGTTCCATTGTCATAAAGGGAAACCATGGCATAGCAGGGAGTAGTGCTGTCCCTGAGAGTTTGAGGAAATCTCAGCCTGTCTCTTGACCTATTGGTATTCCTAATTACCAGTTTGGTAATTGGGATATGAATCACTTAATGACTAGCCCAAGGCCATACAATTAATCCTAGTAGGAGCTAAGATTAGTTTCCAGAATATTTGATATTTTTGTTGATTCTCCCACAAGGAAGAACTGGTCTATGTTGAAAATATTCAACTTTTGAAGTCCTTGCCTTTGAAATGAAATTAAATAAATGACAGCCATTTCATGTCCCATTTCAGTTTACTCTTCATAGTCTCTTCATTTTTTTTCTGCTTATATGTTCTCTTCCAAATTTGTTGTTTTCATTTTCAGTGTCTATTAAACAAAAATGATGACAGATTCATCTCCCAGTGGAAATTACACATCTTTTGAACTCTGGCCAATATTCCTCACCCTCAACACTCCTGGCTTTGTTAAAAATATCATTTACCCTTTGAGGTACTTGTGTGGTTGGTACTGAGACCGAATTAATGAGGAACTTCAAAGGTTCGAGCAAGGAGAGATGTGAGTGGTGGTAAACTACACGGAAATTATCTCCAAAATAAAACTTTGTCTGTGTATCTTCTGCAGATTTTACTGGGTATTTCATTCTCTACTGAAATTTGACTGAGGTGCTTTGAGTTTGGTTAACTCCATGTGAATTTTACCTTGGCAAGTACAAAACTGTGCTCTCAGGTTTTTGTTGGTTTTCATTTTTTGCATCCTTTAGCCTTTTTTCAGTTCTCTGGAGTTTTCTTGAGTAAACAGGAATTCACTATGTACTGTTTGGGTGGGGTTGCTTTTGGCTTTTAACTCTGTGGACGAATTAGGGGGTAAAAGAATGGAAAAGCCAAGACCCTTTATGCCAAGTTTCCAGATCATCTGCATTGTTGGGCAGTGATAAGAAGATTGATACTGGGTATCTTTATAGTCTTACTCAGCTTATGGGCTGCCAGCCAGAAGATTGTCAAGAGTATTCCTAGTTTGATTAATGTGACTGAATGGTGGCAGTTATTGTCATTGTTGTTGTTGTTGTTTGAAGAGCTGGGAGGCCTCCCATTGATAAAGCTATTTTTGTGCAAAGCATACTTCCACCCGAGTGGTGGGAAAAGCAACCTGAATCCCCCAGACAGGCAAATCAGATGAAGTAGGGGTAGAACAGAGGGTGGACACAGCCTTTTACATTAGTATGGAGAATGCTTAACTCTTCAGCTGTGAGTATCTTAGCAAACAGATAAATGAGTAAAATAACTTTACCGGTCAGAAGGATTCCCCATATCCACGCATTATAAAGGTTCACTTTGCCTGTTTATTAGAATATCTGCAGTATTCTTTACAAATCGTCAAATACTTGACAGAGGGGAAAACAGAGCTGAAGTGTTCCAAGTCATTAATGATTACAAAGCATTCAGAAACCGAGATAGAGCAAAGTTAAAGTATAACGATTTTTAAAATGGACATAAGGACCAATGAGAAATCAAGATAAAGCAAACCTGAAATTATAATATTTTTGATGGTCTTAGTGTGTCTAGTTTAATTGTTTGAAATCTGAACTGCTAGATTGTCTGCTTCTATATAGGATACCTAGAAATCGAAGTAAGATGTGTTATTAAAATACAACCCTTTACCCTATGTATATCCCTGTCAAGTTGAGGAGAGCAGGACATTAAAAAGATGACCATGCAGAATAAATAGGCTTAATGCAGCTTCCTGAAGTTTAGTTGTCACCTCCGACCCTATTGATTTTGGTCATACTTCCATAACAGTTGTTCTGCTTATTATTGCTGTTATTATTACTTCGATTCATTTCACTTTCTTTACTTGCCAGATTACCTTTAAAAAGGTAAATACATTTCTTACTACGTAAACCAGTGTCACTTACTGGACTACAGGAACCCTAAAAATAAATGAAATGGGAACAAAGCTATATAGGTCATTTCTTTTTTATTTTTTTTTTTTTTTTTTTTTTTTAATTTTTTTTTTTTTTATTAAAAAGAGAGAGAAAAAAGGGAGGAAAGGGGGGGGGGGGGGGGGGGGGGGGAAGGGAAGCAGGCTCCCTGCCGAGCAGAGAGCCCAATGTGGGGCTCATCCCAGGACCCTGAAGGCAGAGGCTTAACCCACTGAGCCACCCAGGCGCCCCAATATAGGTCATTTCTAATGATACCTATTGCTAAAACATTTGCATTTATAGTTGGGGTTTGTTTTTTTTTTTTTCTGTGTAAAAAAAGAGGGATGTTAGCAACTGTTAATTGAAGACATGCTAATACCAAGTGCACTTCTTTTAGATGCTACCACAAAGCTTTGAAGAGACTGGGATTATAGTCAACAAAACTGTATTATAGTCAAACTTGCTAAGAGTAAATTTTAATTGTTTCTAACATTAGAAGAAATGGTTAGTATTGGACTAGATAGAGGTGTTATGCTGCTTTGGCAATCATAGGGCAATATTAAATGTATCAAATCAGTATGTCTATAACTTCAATTTACACAATGTTGTAATTTACACAATGTTGTATGTTAACTATAACTCAATTTTGAAAAGAGTGTGAAGGGAATATCTTATGTTGTGACACAGTATTTTTGAAGGATGTGTCTCTGGGCCAACTGAAATGTCTTGTACAGCAGCATAGATCTCACACTTGGGGAATGCAGGCCACTTAGGAAGCTGCTGAGATCAGCCATGGTGATTTCGTTGGTCTTATGTGTGCTGGGAGTAAAGGGCAAGCTTTTGAAAGCCTTTCAGTGTAAATAGGTGGAGTGTGGTGATTTAAAAGGGTTTATAAATATTTGTAGTTTCGTTTTAATCTTTAGTAGACAGTTCTAATATGAGACTTTCATTTTCTTTCTCCCAGTCCATTCCTTCTTGCACTTTGGACAGTTGGGTTTCTATTTTTCATGATTAGTTTTGCAGCATGCAGAATGGCGATGATTTTGTACATCTGGAATGGTGGAGAAAAGAATTTAGGTGAGAGTTACTGATACTACTTCCCTTTGTCTGTTTGAGGACCGAGGTCTGAATGGAATCACAGCATACTGTAGGAGAGGACGTAGATACCACCCAAGTATCCCTGTGTGGGGATGACTTTTGGCTGAGTTGGAATTACATGACTGATGTTCCCGTGTTCCCCAGCAGGGTTCAAATTGTATTGTATTGGTCTTTTAATATTTCAGATACTTTAACATACTTGATCTCATTTTTTTCTGCATGCTCTCTGTCAAGCATGCAAAGCATAATTAAGAAGACAAATAATGTGTAAAAGTATGTGTAAATATTTGGCCTCCCAGTTGCAAACAGAAATAACTTGTTAGGCTCAACACTACCTCCTTCCATTAGTGTGGATAATAAAGTGTTGGTTTTACGCATGTTTAATTGTTAACTTTCTTTCAAAAAAGCTCTATCACTACTCAAAGCCTTAAGTTTTTTCCATAGCTTTTGCTCTGATAATCCCGTTGCTAGAAAAAATATTTCAAGTCCATAATCAAAAATAAGAAAAAGGATCCTATGAGTGGATCATTCATTAATGAATTATCTTTTAAAATGGGAATAATCTGGGGTGCCTGGGTGGCTCAGTGGGTTAAAGCCTCTGCTTTCGGCTCAGGTCATGGTCCCAGGGTCCTGGGATCGAGCCCCGCATCGGGCTCTCTGCTCAGCGAGGAGCCTGCTTCCTCCTCTCTCTCTGCCTGCTTCTCTGCCTACTTGTGATCTCTGTCTGTCAAATAAATAAATAAAATCTTTAAAAAAAAAAAAAGAAATTTGTTTAAAAAAAATAAATAAATAAAATGGGAATAATCTGCATTTTCATCCATAGCGCAATGAGGGTAAACCATGGTAGGACCACTCTTTCGGTGTTTTTACTGCTATCGACACCATAAATACTGAGTCCAGAAAAGTGCTTACTAAGTAAAGAGGTGATATGAGAGTATATGTGTGTTATGATTCCAACTGTGCAAATTCACACAAACACCTGCAAAAACACAAAAGACACAAGAAAGCAACTGTTATTAGGGTGATGGATTTTTTTAATAAAAAATATTCTTAACTGAGGGTTACTGGGGGTAGGGGGGTATGGAGAGGGTGGTTGGGTTATGGACATTGGCGAAGGTATGTGCATGGTGAGTGCTATGAAGTGTGTAAACCTGGCGATTCACAGACCTGTACCCCTGGGGCTAATAATACATATGTTATTATGTTAATAAATATGTTAATAAAAAATAAATTTAAAAAAGATTCAACAAAAATTGAATAAAACAAAAAATATTCTTAATGTTCTTTTAGTGCTATTAATATTTTAGTCAGGAACAGTACTTAGGAGAAGAAAAAAGGAAACCAAGTTGACCACATATCTGTAAAAACAAGGGGCAGTAAGACAAAGTCAACCTCAGTTGTACAGGGAAGTCGAGCAAAAGTGAATCTTATTAGAACCATTAAACTTCATAATAACTTAGCTCTTGATTGTGTAATGGTACTTCCCAGTCTCAGGTATCTACCTTGGTTTAGGGTCAGCACAATGCTTGGCTTATTATTGTCATTCATGAAGGGATAGATGGTTGATGGATGGTTGGGTAGGTGAATGATTTTTAAGAACATACATCCAAATCAGAGTTTAATATTGAAGTGGTTGGGAATAAGAATACCCCTCAAACATAAGTGTATTTCAAAGACTTATCTAGGCACTGAGATAAATAGAGTAGAGTAGGATGGGCTAGGATAGGAAACACTAATTAGAACCAAGAGGATCTACTTGGATAAGGCTTAATGAGCACCATTAAAGAGAAGGTTGGAACCCAGTTTGTTAGAGAACACAGGACTTTCAAGGCTGAAGAAGTCACATTCTTGTGGATATGGAGGTAAGAGAGGGTGGTGCATGGATACAGATTATCCTGGCTGGGAAGTAAGGTCAATGATGAGCAAGAATGTGCTAGAAGTCTTAATACCCCTGGAGAGGTAGACCTTGCTGCTCTGTGAGGAGTGTATCCAGTGAAGGGCCAGATGGTTTGAATTAGCCTTATACCCAGAGTTGTTTCAGACAAGCCTCCTTGTTCATGGGTAGCATATCTGGAGCAGCTTTTCCTCTTTCCTTTACCCCATTATCATCACCACCACCAGTACCACTGCGACCATCATCATCATCATCATCATCATCATCTCCTCCCACTTTGCTATTCCCTCATCTAATTCTCATAACACCTCTGAGGTGGGTTGACACAGATTAAGTAATTTGCTTGAAGTCATACAGCTAATAAGTTAGCAATGGTAAAATTTGAGCCCAGATCATCTGGTACAAGAGCCAGTTCTCTTATGCATTATTAAACTGCACAATAGCTTCTGGGTGAACTATTATAACTCAGTTATTAATAATATAGATCTACAACAACTTCTCAGCCTCTCCTCTCTCAAAAAAATCACATAAGGATCTGCAGATTTCGTGTGTGATAAATCTCAAAAAATTTTTAACATGCAAATATTATATATGCTCTTAAAAATCCAAATGGTATGGTGGAAGAAGTGTGAGGAAGGTGAAGAATGATTACCCAAATTCCCACCTTGCACAGATGATTATAGGTAATCATCTATATATAGGTCATAATCATCTAATATAGGTCATGTTTTAATGACCATTATTTTAGTCCTCTTTGAATACTGAAAAATTTATATTAATGGGGTTGGACTTCATTGTTTGTATGTTTATGTTTATATACATGTATTTTATGTGTGTGTATATTAATTTGCTTTGTAGACTCTTGGGGTTTTGTGCTTTTTATATGGTTGTCACAGAGATCTTATACCATGTTAATGACTGTACGCATAGTTCTCTTTGACTTGGAATTGTGTCTCATTTCCCAGCAGTGTGCTGGCACATAATAGATGCTCAATAAATATTTGTTTAAGGGATCATTTTGCTTCAGTTGTTTTAAGCCATAATACTTAAACAGTCTTTTTAATGAACATTTAGTTTGTTTCCTGTTTTTCAGTGTTAATAAATAACACCCTTCCCCTGTGTCAGGTAGCTTGCAATTTTGTGAAGTACCTTTGTAGAGTAGCAGGCTATTGGCAAGGTGAGGACAAAGCATTTTTCCCTCCATCCAGCTGGGCATTTCCTGGCTGTCATTGACCATTCCCATTAGGGACAATTACACTTGAAATTATTTCCTCCTCCAGCAGAGGCCAGATTTAAACAAACAAAACTTGATTTTATGTTGGCCTTTTCTTTGGAGACTCTTTATCTTTTGTGGGTAAAGGCACCAGTTGATTTATTTCATGCCTTTTGTTCAGTTATGGTCATTTTCTCCTAACTGGATTAGGGGAAGAGGAATTAAGTGCCAGGAACACTTACTGTACCCTTTAGAGTAGTGGTTCTCACCTTTCTGGAATCCGAGACTCCTGTGATATTGTAACGAAGCTGCGGACTCACTCCTTAGAGAAACCATGTGTGTTCAGAGCATCATGGCCCCTGGAGACGAGGGGCCCAGGGTGAGAACCCCCACCCCTTGGGGACCTGTTCTCTCCCTGCTTCCTGCCTCCATCCCTCTGCTCTTTTCATGTGAGTGTTTCAGGGACACTGTTGTGGAAACTTGGCTCACTTTTAAAAAATTGTTCTTGCTGGGTTTGAGGATTGGGCTGTATATAGAGAGTTAATGATTGCTTTTTGGCAGGCAAAGAGGAAGACTGCATCATTTTATTTTCTGTCAATGTGTGCAAGTAGCCCCTCATCGGATACCTTTTGAGGATACCGTTAGTAATGCTAAGCTAGTGAACACGTGCTTATGAAGCCTTTCTTAAGTAGCACAGTTGGTTGCAGGGAAACTCCCACCAAGCACAATGCTGCCACACATGGTAAACACTCTTGAACCAGTCCTGCTGCTGCTTACCGTTAGAGAAAGCCAGTAAGATCTGGTTTCTGCCCTTCAAGCGCTTGTGATCTAGTACAAGGAGATGAGCATGTGAAGCTGTAAGTGGAGCAGACTTTGATTTGTGAGCATGGTTTGCTAATAAATACCAGAAAATGGCTCCAGGCAAAAAAGATAATATTTTGACTGATGTATCTAAAAATTCCAGGGGCAGACTTTGTCTCTTGAGTGTTTTCCTCTCTGCGTGTGTGACCCAGTAGCCGTCCCCACTCCTAGTGGCTCCAGGCTTGCTTGGCATGACCCTCATAGTCAGCAGGCCAGTGAGAAGACTGATTTTTTTTTTTCCCCTGTAGTTGCAATAGAAGTCTTCGAGTTGGGCCTGGTGCCCAACCTCAGCCAGCCACTGTGGTCAGCAAGGGGGAGGATAGAATATGCTGATTGACCAGATTTGGTCGTGTGGCTAGGAAGAGGGGGGAACCACCTGGACTGACATTTGAGGAGGAGTGGTTCCCTAAAGGAGACTCAAGGCGCTCTTTCCAGAAGGGGGAATGGCTGTGAGGCAATTCAAAACAAGGATCAGCACAATAATAATCTGCTGATAGACGTCACTGTATGTGGAGGGTGGGTGATGGAGAGAATGTGCCAGTCACTCTAAAGGAAGGAAAGAAGAGGGAAATGAATGAATGAATCAAAGACTAAATTAACCTTCTGTTAGGACATGGAATTCTTTCTGTGAAACTTGTAAAAATGTGATTCTGTTAATATAAGTTCAGATTTCAGTCTTATTATGGTGAAATTTAAGATTCTGTAAGTTCTTTCTTTAGATGGTATTTTAAGTTTAAAGACTAAAGTAGAGATTGAAAAATAATTTTTGTTAGAGATAGGTATTATTATGGTACTTGATGTGATGGGTCTGTGTATTTGATGGATTTTCTAAATAGGAGGAAAAAAGCCCAAGTTTTAACTGTTTTTCTTTAGCACATGACATTTGCAAGGAACGGTGTTAGGTAGCGTATTGTAAACTCACATAGTTGGTGAGAGAGAATAACGATAATTAAGAAATAAAATAGCATGCTTGTGAAGAAAGGAGAGAGGAAGGAAAGTGCTTATATTTGAGAAAGTTCCACTTGTCTGGAACTTGACAGTAGTAGGTGCCATGTACTATTTTCTGTGCCATGGAGGGCCCCCCTGACCCTCTTTCTAGTCTGATGTGTCCTTGCCTTACTGCAGGCCTGGATTAGCTGTTATCTTCTGGGCTGAGGAGGCCCCAGGGTGTACATAATTAGCTGTATTGTGGGAAGCTTGAACAGGTTTAATCATATTTCTAAGCAAAAATCTGTTTCTTCTGGGAGTCAGAGCTAGAGGACTCTTCTGTGCTTGCTCATTTTTTTTTTTTAATCTGACACTGATGATGATGTATGTTGCTGACACCTTTTGAGCACTAACTGTGTACCATGCTTTGTACTAACAGTACCACATGTATTGTCTCATGGTCCTGTGAGGGTAGGTACAGTTGTGTATGCCTGTTTGCATTTGAGTGATCTGCAGCACAGAGAGGCCATATCCTGAAATCGTTGAGTTCAGCACCAGGCTCATCGGAGGGACGCTGGACTACCTCTCTGATGAGTGACATTTGAGGTAGACAAGTGTCTGTCTCACGTCTGGGACAAAGTCATTTGAGGGAGCTTGCATTAAGGAGGACATTAATTTCATTTCCCTTTTATGTGATACTTGAGGCTGTAAGATACTAAGCAGTGATCCAGAGTTGTGATGTCATTTGTTAGAGAGGAAGAGAAAGTCAGAAGCAGTGAGGGGCCGGCTGGTGGGCTCACCCTCAGTGGTTGGAAGGCCTGTTCCTTCTCAGCCTCTCTTGCCAGACCACTTGAAGAGAGTAGTTACACAGATACAAGTTACAACCCATAGGTTTCCTTCTAACATTTGAGGAAAAGAAAACTCATCTGAAGAGGGGACTGCTTTAAAAGACTCCTATCATATGGGACTTATTTCTCTTTATTTTCAAATGAAGGCTTGGTCCCAAACCTTTGTATTACATTGTTTTTACATGACATTTTAAAAATGGTAACTATTTCTGTATATTGGACATAAGGTTAGCCAAGTAAATTTTTATTCCATTTATCATCATATTATTTTAGTGTAAGTTTTCACTGTTATTAAGGATCGATTTGTGTTGAGAGTTGTACTAGCCCACCTCTTTTAGTGCAGTCACCTTAGGAGTACCTGCAGAAGGAAAACAGACCCTTACCGTGAAGCATGGGTAAGAACAGGTGCTGGGCTTGCAGCTGAGGATGTTAATTGCAGCTTTGTTGAAAAAACTAATAGATATAGGTGGGTGGGTAGATGGGTGGGTAGTTACGAAGCAATTGCTCACATTGCCTTCCTAATACAGGTCCTTCCTGAGGAGCGTCTATACAGTGGTTTGCCACGCAGCGCAGCCTGACATGCACGGTGGGAAGAGTGCTGTGGCAGTAGTGGCATCCAAAACTTTGCGGGCAGCATGGTCTCAGTCAAATCAGTGAAAGGACGTTTGTGAGGAATGCACACATGCTCCTCCAAGTGTATAAATAATTTCTCTTCTACAAACGGTAGTCAAGAATTGAACAGTTGAAACCTTAGGGGAAAGGCTAGAGGACTTAAGCTTTTTTATTTTTCTGTAGAGTTTAATTTTACCCCATGCACTGGTATTACTGTTATGTAAAAAATACCAACACTGAAAATAACACCTATTGGTTATGAATGAATAAAAGTGAGATTTAAGTAATAAAATAAGCCTCTCTGAACTCCATAATGAAAACCACCAACATGTTTCAGAGGAGCTAAGTCTGTCACTACTCTAAGACCCAGGGTGCTTCATTTTCCCTCCCTGCCCCAGGCTTTATGAAACCGTACTTAATTATTCCATGGATGTCCAAAAGTAGGCCAGTGACACAACCCAAAAAGACTTTCTTGGTTTTTTGGGGTGGTGGTGGGGAGAGTGCCAGCAGAGGATGTGAAGTTTGCTTCTTTAATCTTCCTTTGCTTTTTGTGTTGGTGACTGGTTCCTGGTCCTTGCTCTCCCCTTCTCCCTGTCCATTTTGAAGAGATTATTTTAGAGAAGGCAGGGCCCTAACATTTTAAGCTTTTGCCTTCTGGATTTTTATAGCATGTTTTTTGAGTTTGTTTGCTATCCTATTTTCTATTTGATTACTTACATTAAATTTAATATTTACATTTAATATACATTAAATATTGATATGCAGTAAATAAAATTTAATAAATTGTATTCTGATCCTTACTGCTCTGTTATTGTTTAGTGTGCAGGTTTGATTTTGTCATTGCCTTGCTATCCTATTCCACTCACCTCTTATCTCAGTCCTTCGGTGCTTCTTTCTGAATATTTGGTTAATTAAGTATCTCTGCCTGACCCAAATAGTGAGGTTTTTCTTGATGTCCCTGATTACCCCAATAACAAATCTGATAATGGTATAATCAAGAACTGTCATACAAGGAAGCTTCTTTATTTTTTTTTAATTTTTAATTTTTTTTTATAAACATATAATGTATTATTAGCCCCAGGGAAAAAGGTCTGTGAATCTCCAGGTTTACACACTTCATAGCACTCACCACATCACATACCCTCCCCAATGTCCATAACCCCACCACCCTCTCCCTCCCCGCCTCCTCCCGGTCACCCTCAGTTTGTTTTGTGACAGTAAGGGTCTCTTATGGTTTGTCTCCCTCCCGATCCCATCTTGTTTCATTTATTCTTTTCCTAGCCCCCATGTTGCATCTCCACTTCCTCATATCAGGGAGATCATATGATAGTTGTCTTTTTCTGATTGACTTATTTCTCTAAGCATAATACCCTCTAGTTCCATCCAGGTCGTCGCAAATGGCGAGATTTCATTTTTTTTGATGGCTGCAGAGTATCAAGGAAGGGTTCTGATTCTTCATGTTGTCTTGTTCTCCTGACATCTCAATCTTGACTGCATGATGCCTACAAACTCCTTGTTAATGTTCGAGAATTGAAGGCAAATCCCTTTTGCATCAGTTTTTCATGCAAGTAGATTATTTCATACACAAGGATGACTTAACATTTTATTTTTAAAAGGCAGTAACCTTATATACTGACTTAATGTTTACCAAGTATTTTTCCTGAACATGTGCTCATTTAATATGTTAGGAGCTGTTATTACTTGTCCTTTGTGGGTGAGGAAGCTGAGCCTCCTCTGGAATTCAGGCCTCAATGCAGGGCTCTAGGCCTGTGTTTTTCATAGCTACACGCCGGCCCTGTGTTACTACTGCTCAAGGAATTTGGCAGGTTCATCTTCAGGAAGTGATACACAGTTTTGGCAATAGATCTTTCTTAGCTATTTAGCATCCATATATTGTTTTCCACCTTTGTTCCTTTCTCCCTCTTCCCCTGGGTATGTTAGGCCCAGTCCTTAATTGAGACCTTGTGTTCAGTTTTGCTGCATCCGCACACCCCATCCCCACCCCCACCACTGCCCCAGTCTCCAGTCTCAGGCTTTTTGTTTCACCTGAGGAGCTTTCTCCATTAATTCAGTGCTGACTTGCCTTGGTTTTAAGAGCTAGCACCAAATTCTCCTCTTCCTGGAAGTCTGGCCTTACCTGATACATCCAACTTTGGTCATTCCCAATCTCTGTTAGCCCTTTGCACACAGTTATCAAAGATCACCATCTTAGATACTGGGTGGGAAGTGGAAGGGAACTGGTTTTGTAATGAAAATGATGGCGAAGTGAGTTGGGAAATTTGGTGTCCAGTCCACTGGTACAAGTGAATTGTATGGCCTTGGAAAAGTCACTCACCTTCTCTGGGCCTGTGATTCTCCTGCTATGAGGTGGAGAAAGGGGAGACTAGAGATGGACCCTTGGTCAGCAGTTTTCAAATCCTGTCAGGAACCTCTGGGAGTCCGTGTTTACCTGAAGGGAAGGCTTTCTCCCAGGTTCTCCCAGAGCTGTCTCACTTTCCTCTTTGTAGTGCACTGAGGTTTTACTTTTTTTTTTTTGAAGATTTTATTTAATTATTTGACAGACAGAGATTACAAGTAGGCAGAGAGGCAGGCAGAGAGAGAGAGGGGGAGGCAGGCTCCCTTGCTGAGAGCCCGATACGGGGCTCTATCCCAGGACCCTGAGATCATGACCTGAGCTGAAGGCAGAGGCTTTAATCTACTGAGCCACCCAGGTTCCCCAACTGAGGCTTTACATTTGACTGATTGATGGATTGATCAATTTTTGATAGAAGGGTTTATATACTAATAGCTTGAAGATCAGATTAGATGATCCTAGTGTGATCACTCTGCCTTCCAGTGAGTTACTCAAAAAAATAGTTTTCATTTGACTTGGCTTTGTTCTTTAGACGTTTCCAATGTGTGTAGTGTCCCTAAAGGATTCCATAGGATAAAGGGAACCCCAGTCTCTTTGTCATGGGTCACCTGGATAGTATTAAGAAAGCATAACAAAATTAGTCCAGGCACATGCATTTATTGTAACTGAATTTTAGCTATCAAGCATTCTGTGAAGGGCACAAATACGGTGTGACAGCCTCTGAATGCAAGCAACTGTTGACTTGGTGCCCTGTTAAGGGAACCAGCATGTGCGGAAAACCTCCTCTGTGGAACTTAATGGTGTACAGAGTTTTTTTAGAGTTTAAACAGGACAAAGCACATTTGCTATATGTGCAGCTTAAGGGATTTTCAAGAGAAATTTTCACTCGATCTGGGTTTTGCTTTAAATGTTACCTTTATAATCTTATACCCAGTTTGGATTGGCGATATCATCATATTTCATTTCACTTCTTGGGAAGTTTTTCCTCTGTGGATTCTTAGAGGATTCTTATGGATTTTTATTAAATGGTGATCATTCCATAATGCTGCTTTACTCTTTAAAAACATTTTATTTTATTTATTTTAAAGACATTATTTATTTATTTGACAGAGAGAGAGATCACAAGTAGGCAGAGAGGCCCGCAGAAAGAGGGAGGGGGAAGCAGGCTCCCTGAAGCAGAGAGCCTGATGCAGGGCTTGATCCCAGGACTCTGAGATCATGACCTGAGCCGAAGGCAGAGGCTTAACCCACTGAGGCACCCAGGTGCCCCAAAAGCATTTTAAAAATTATTTTGAAAGAGGAATATTTCAGAAGCATTTGAAAAGCACCTCTGTTAAGGAAATTGTAATTTTGTAAAGTAAATACGTGAAATGATGTCAGAATAGCAGTCTGTGCAGAACAGCTGCTATTTCTAAGGGGCAGAAAAGGATAGATTATCTTGGTCTAGCCTTTCACTGACCTTGAAATTAACCCAAGGATAAGGCCTCTGTAATGCCAGGACATTTGCCCCAGTCTTTATTACTATATTTTTTTATTGTCTCTGTGAAGTCATTAACATCTATCCATATAAATATACCCATTCAACATAAATTCAGCCAAGGACGAAAAACACACCCCATAAGACCGTGTATTGAAAAATGCAGAGCTCATAAGATATACTGCCAGGAAAAGATATTTTTTACATGCCAAAAATATAAATTGAGACCTTACTAAGCTGGATTAGAAATACAGTTCTGCAGAGACATCTGGTTCCTTGTAGGTGGAATTTCAACTCTTAAAAACAAGCATACCAACTTAAATAGTGTGTCAACTACAGAAAATTTAGATTCTGAACCTGTTTGCTCATGCTTTTCTGTGTTTGGCATCATACTCAGGTAGGTACTTCTCATTGTATCATGGATAGGCCTCTGTAAACACAGTGCCTAGTTTATAAGCCATCCATTAAGTACCCTCAGTGTGGAAGGGTATGTCCTTTCCTAAGGGTTCCAGCAAAAGTCCTGTGGCCGACATTTTCAGTGGCTTGAGCCAGGTTCCAGGTCTGTCCCTGAAGTGGTTGCTGTGACTGTTGCGCCACATCTGAGTCAGGTGCCAGCTCATGGGGTTGGCTCCACCTGACCACATAGACAGAGATAAGGGAAGAAATTGTTCCCCAAAGCAAAGTTGAGCATTAACAGTAGAAAGGGGACCGGATCTTAGGCAATCAGAAGCAACACATGTTTTCACAATGAGCAATTGAAAAGGGGTCTTATAGATGAGCTTCAGAGGGGTCTATTGTGGTGATTGGGTAAAGAAATTTATATAGAAGTAATGCTTCAGCCCTGTGTTCTTCCTTAAGATGATGGTTTTACTTGATTTAGGATCTGTATCTTTTATTATATGGCATTGCCAGGCCAATAAAGAGAACTTCACACATACTCATTTGGTTATTGATACACAGCGAATCATCAGTTATCCTGATTTTGCAAAGAAAGTAGGCAAAGGAATAATCCTGTTTTGACTTCATTATTTGTTTCAAAAGTGTGTGGAAGGTTGGCAAATTTTTGTTGAATTGACTTGACTGGAGGTCATGGTGCTGCCACAGGACAACCCAGGTATATTTTTTTCCCTGTGAAATGATGATCTTTGGATATTTGCCTTGAGTCTTCGTGCTGAACCTTGTAGTTTCCTGGGTACCAGTCAGCCTTTGTGTGCTTGGCTTAATCCACTTGGCAGAGCCCGATGTATCTGCCTTCAGAGGTCTCCTAAACTACTCCTAGTTAGGAAAGAAAATGGAGGGTGGTAGGGAAAGGCAGCAAAAACATTTCTCACTTCGCCTCCCCAGAGACAGATCTGTTACCCTCCCTTGACCACAAAAATTCACTGAGGAAGTTGATGAGTCAGAGATACACTAGGGTGGACATCATTAGCACAGTTTAGTGAGCCTTTGGTATCGTGTGTGTGTGTGTGTGTGTGTGTGTGTGTATTTAATGGGTACTGTTTTCCTTCCAGAGTAAATTCACCAGTATGAAGAACATGAGCAGTACGTTGAAAAGTTTCCTCAGCCCCATGTTTGAGGTGGTTGAAAGATTACCCTTGGAGGCATGGGTACATGACCTTGTTCCTCTAGACCACTCCAACTTTATTTTCAGTGACCCTGACATCTCCACAATATTTTCCATTTTATTCCTGGGCTTTTACAGACCTTCCCATAATGAGCACATTCCATCTTAAAATTTTCCTTTCTGCATTAATTGGGGCAGGGTTAGCTTTGCCACTTTCAGTCTTAGCTGTATTGAGAGAGTTTATATGACATGCCTGGGGCTTTAGGGTCATCACTGGGACATCCTAGTCATTGCATGCCTCTTCCTTCATCAGCAGTGCCAATTCAAATTTGTTTCCCCATTTCTTTACCTCTTTTTCTCTCCAGCAATGGGGAGGTATGAGATAATGTCTGAGAAATCCTTGATTCCCTTTGGAGAAAGGCACACTGTCCATTTATTTATATACCCATCTACTGGTTAGAGTTAACCAGTGGCCACTCCCAACATTGATTTAAGCTCTTCAGACTCAAAATTAAAATGCCAGTAGAGAATGACGGCCAAGAGTGTGGTCTGGTCAGACAAACTTGGGGTTAAATTCAGGCCTCATCCCTTACTCTTTGATTAATCTTGGCCCCAGATCCATATCAGTTAAGTGGGGTAGTTTTAACACTGACCTCAGAGTTCTTGGTGTACAGTTAAATGAGATAATCCATCAAAATCATCTGGCACAATACTTGCCACATAGTGAACACCCTATAAAGGTCATAATAATCGAATTACTGGAGCTTTATATCAAGAAGGGGATTTGCCCTTTTGGTAAGTGTTGAAATTGGGGAAAAATACAAAGAGGCATAAGGTCTGGTATAGTGGACAACTTAGTCTTACCAGTCAGCTTTATCTGGATTTTTTTTTTTTTTTTAAGAAAATTAAAGCATTGTTTAGGGCACCTGCTTGGCTCAGTGGGTTGGGCCTCTGCCTTCGGTTCAGGTCATGATCTCGGGTCTTGGGATCAAGCCCCGCATTGGGTTCTCTGCTCAGTGGGGAGCCTGCTCTTCCCCCACCTCACCCCCCTGCCCCTGCCTGCCTCTCTGCCTTCTTGTGATCTCTGTCAAATAAATAAATAAAATCTTTAGAAAAAATGAAAATTAAAGCACTGCAGATTAAAGTCCTCGCATAAAGCCGTGCTTTGGCAAAGGACAAGGGAGGGGAGACTGTTGGAAACAGAAGTGACTTCAGATACCTAACCAAATCTAATGCGCGCAACTGGGTTGGACCCTCATTTGAACAAACCAATTTCAATGTGGGCTGTCAGAAGCTATTAAGGAATTATCATTAAATTTGTCAGGTATCATAATAATTTTTCTCATAAAATAACATCATTATGATAAAAATAACATCATTACTGATTTAAAGAAGATGGGGATTTATAAGAAATAAATTTTTCTTTATTTTCTCCCCTTCCTCCTTAATAAATAGCAGTTACCTTGGCAGTTTCAACTAGATGTTGTTTCTCTCTTCTCTTTTCCTCCCCTCCCAAGTCTGCTAAGTTCTGAGGTCTCAGCTGGTGTCTGGGTTTTGCTCCACATCAGCTCCATTTGTGTCTCCAGCTGGAACAAGTCTTCTCAAAAAGTAGATTATTTCCCTCAGGGAACCGAGGTGCATCCAGAGGGTACTGGGTGTGTTCCTTTTGACTCCTTGTCTTCTCTTAGGATTTGACCCAGATGGATGTATCTCTGGAGGACTAGTTATACCACTGATGGGTTGGTTGCCTCATCAAGCCCTGCACAAGTAAGAAGCAGGGGTAGACTGACAGCTTTTAAAATATTTTAAAGTTTCTTCCACACATAAAGTTGAAAAGGACTATTCAGGACGGAGTCCCCAAACTTGTATTCAGGCTGCGTTATTTATATCCAGGGCAAGGAGGGTATATGTGTGAGAATGAAGGCAAAGTGCCCCAATGTGAGCCCAATCCCAGGAGAGAATGCCCTGTGAAGTTAACTCTCCTCAGTCACTGTTGCCAGTACTTAGGAAGGGAAGGAGGGTTGCGGGAGGTAGAGAACTGCTCTTTCTACTATAAATCTCTTTCCAGCCGCATCAGAAAGTGGACAATAAGGTGTCCCTGAGAGGAATGTCAACTGGGTGGGTCATGCTCTACTGTCACTTAGAAACCAAATTTATAAATATATAGCCACCATCTGGGTGAAGGTAGAGAATATTTAGAAAAGCTCCCTAGTGCACTCAGTCAAATACCTTCTTCCCTCCCCCACCTTCCACGTAATTACTCTTCTAACTTCTGTCACCACTGATTAGTTTCCATTTTGTTGAACTTTATTTAAATGGAGTCATAAGGTTGTACTCCTTTTTTGGTGGCTGCTTTCCCTCAAATTAATGCCTGTGAGACTCTCCGTGCTTGCAGGGAGCAGTGGTTCTTTTTTATTGATCTAAAGCATTTCATTATAGAGAATACATCACAAGATTTTCATGCTTTTATTGATGTACACTGGGTTGTCTTTAAATTTGAGCTCTGAGGAATAAAGCCTCTGGGAATATTCTCCTACCTGTCTTTGATCATAAGCACCCATTTCTCTTGAGTATATCCCAGAGAGTGGAATTGCTGGATCATAGCGTGGATGGATGTTTACCTGAGTAGATACTCCCAAATATTCTTGCAAAGTGGTTGTACCCATTTGCATCTCTACCGTGAATGGTTCTAATTTTTCCACATCCTCATATGTACTTGGAATTGTCCTTATTTTTATATTTTAATTGTCCTTATTTTAATGGCCATTCTGCTTTGTGTATGTTAGGGTTTCACTGGGTGTGTATTCACATTTCCTTGACAAGTTGTGATACGGAGACCATGTGGGTATTTTCTTTTGATCAGTGCCTCTACCATCTTTCGGTCATTTTTTTAGGACAAGCTTGTCTTTTCTATAAAGGCAATATGATTGTCAAGAATTGTTGTGAAGAGGAGAATGCAGCATGGCTACGTGTGCTGGGAGTACTTCCTGTTTAGTGATACAAGGCACGGGTGTTGGTGTCTCACACCATGAATTCCAGTCCCAGCCTCCTTACCTGCTGGTTAGATATTTCAGTTTCTAAGTCTATTTTCTCACTCTAAAAATGTGGATAACAACAGTACCTATCTCACCAGTGTGTTGGGAAGGTTAAATGGGAGAGGTGTCATTTATGATATGGTATTTGATGGATTAGGAAATGGTCAATGAATATTATAAATGAATAGCTATGCCTGTGTGGTGGTGATAAGGAGGAAGAGGGAGATATTTGCTTTGGATTGTGGGCTGTTATAAGTGAGCATTGAGTCATTTTTAGCACCAAGTGGCTGAACAAGTCCTTTCTCCTATTCCATTTGTCTAGCCAGGATCTAAATACCCCCTGCCCATTCCTGCAGTGGCCTATCCCAGCCACCCATTGTGTAGGGCCTTGGGCTATCATCCTGATTTATTGGATGGCTCAGCTTTTGAACTTCTCATTCTAGCCCTGATCCAACCTTTTTTTTTGTTTGTTTTTCCTTCCATTTTGACTAAGGTTCCTAATGCACATTTAATTAAGCACCTATTCTTTAAAAAAAAAAAAAAAGTTTATTTTCAAGTAATCTATACGCCTGTTGTGGGGCTTGAGCTTAAAACCAGAGATCAAGAGTCACATGTTCCACCAACTGAGCCAGCCAGGTGCCCCAAGCACTTTCTTAAATAGAATGCTAGAGTATATCTAGGGAATCATAACCTAAGAGTACTGATTCCAGCTCTTAGGAAACTTAATATCTAGTCAACTAATAGTAATAAGTAGCTACCCCATCATTTGAATATTTATTATATGCCAGACACCGTTCCAAGTATGTTGATGTATTAGCACATTTCACTGTAACACTATTCTGTAGAGGTACGTGCTTTTATAATCTCTGTTATCAATACCGGGAAATGTGACCCCAGGTCACATAGCCAGTGTCAGAGCCAACCGCTGAACTTAGATCCAAACCCATTCTCTTACTAGTATTTTGCTTCTCCTAAACCTGCCTCTCCCTGAAATATCTTGAGCCAAATGGACAAAGCATTAAGAACCCCCAAGCACAAAATGTAATCTAAATGTTCTACTGGTCTTTGTCTAGTAGGGCATGTACCTTCCATGCTTTCTTACTTCCAGGTGTGATGAGGCCATGAGTTACCCTCAAGATTAGATTTCTTAAATTTAAGAAGTCTACCTTATTAGGGAGGGTACAAGTTAATCTTTAGAAAGTTCTTTGAAGGGCTGAGTGTGCTCTTGATCGTCATTATTATGAGCAGCAGGTTGGCTATTCTTGTACAGGGCAGAATTACCTTTAATCAAATGATCTTTCTGTATACTTTCTACTTAAAAGGACTAGCAGGTTTCTCTTTCTTGCCTCCCCCTTCACTTCTCCAGAGCTTCTGGCCAAAATCAAATTGGAGTTGCCTTTGTCCCTCATTGGGGGAAGGTACCCGGCTCATCTGTGCTGTCACCACACCCCCATCCTGCTTCATAGCTAATTCAGCACCTTCTCCCACTCCTTCTTTTTAAACCTCATGGTACGACATCAAGCGAAAGGTTCACATTTTCCTATTGTCTTTTGCAGTTAAACATCTGCCTGCATTTTACTCTGTAGCCTGTTGACATGGAAAAGAGACTCTTGGAGGCTTTCTTTGCATTCGTGCATCAGAAGTCTTTTCTCCAATCCATTTGACCTCATGCTCCTTTTTGGCTCTTGCTGTGCGTAAGCTGGCCTGATCCAGTCCACCTTATGTTGCTCTTGAAGGCTAAAAGAGTCCTGTGACCAAATGTTTAGCAGGCTGTTCAGACATGTTGGATTGACAGCTTGATCTAAGTCCATTCCCTGCTTTACACCACCCCCCGCCATCCCCCAAGCCAAAGGTGGAAACACAGCAAGTTACATAAGTTGTTGGAGCAGTACAGACAGCTGGCTGCTGGCCCAGGCAAACTCAGTGTTGGAGCACTTGGGAATGCCTGCGCTGGCTGTAAAACATGGGCTCATTTTTAATGAGAACAATCATTTCGTTCAGCTATGTGAATCAGAATAGTAGAACAAAGTCAGAGCTGTGATCTCCTAAACATGGCTGCTGGCTTCACTCTGAGGCAGAACAGGGGATGCGGGTGGGTTATGACAGGAAGGGGTCTCTCTCTACTGTTTAGCCTTGACTGAACAAGAAAGAGTGGGCTGAAGGACAGGAGTAACAACGTTAAACAGCTTGGAAGCCCCATGGAGTTAGTCAGGGATGGGGGGAAGGAAGGAATCTGAAAAGAAAGGAAAGGATCTCATCACCAATATTTGCCAATTCCAGCCTAGATATTCTGTATGTGTCTGATCTTTCCCTTTTGTTGTATGCCTTTCTTGTTGCAAGGTTTTGCAAGGATGTAGTTCTGGCATATTTGAGGCACAGTGTGGCTGTAGTTCGCTGACTCCAAAACACAGGCTTGGTTTGTTGTGTCTGCTCTTGTTTGGAAGAAGATGGATCAGAAACTTCAGGAAAGCCCTGGGACCTTCTATCTGGGTGGTCAACAGTGGGCTCACAGGGAAGGCTGTCTCTGGTTCTGCCGTCCTATCTATTGCTTTGATGTTATGCAGAAGCAGTTGTCCAAGGGGCCTGCCCATCTGTGGCTCCACATGTAGGCCTTGTAACAAGAACTGAAGATAATTTGTCCAGGTGACCGAAGAGCTGCCTGAGACTGCCAGGCCTCTCCAGAGCAGCCCCACAGAGATTGCCTAGTACCCATGCCACTCTCGCCGTCCGCCTTCATGGGGCTGCGCCTTGTTGGCAGGTGAGGTAGAGTGTGAATGGATCACCTCACTGCTATTTGAGTTCATCTGAAATGGAGATGATTGTATATGCCCTTGATACCTGAGGCTGAGCCTTTCTTGCTGCTCCATGGTGAATTAGGCTCAGAGATGCTAATCCTCTGTTGCTATTGATTTAGAAATGGTCAAATGTGGGAAATAACTGAAAGCAGAAAGATAAAAATGATTATCACTCAACCTCCTAAGAGAATAGTGGTTAATTTTTGATGTTTGTGTTTTCAAACCTTTTTCATATATATGGTTATACATACTCACACATAAACAAAATGATCACTTTCCATATATTGCAATATAAGAAGGATTTTCAGTATTTATTGTATTTTTCTCTTATGTAACTTTAGCCATGAGTTTTAACAACTGAAAATCCAATAAACAGTAGCTTGAATTGGGGGCAGGGTATTTAGGCATTGAGCTGTAAGATAGTGGTTTGGGGTAGATAGGGTAGCTCTCTGAAGCGTTGAGGGACCAAATTCTTTCCATCTCTTTCTTACTCCATCCGTAGGATGTAGGCTTTGTCTTCCTTGTCACCTCATGATTGAAAGAGGGTTACTGCACTTCCTGGCCTCGTGTCTGTGGTTCAGGCAGGGAGAAGGAAGGAGGCAAGAAGATTGACATGTGTGTATGTATGTGCCAGCGACACAGCGTTTTCCCAGAAATCCCCAGCATACATTGGCTTGTGTCTTACTGGCTAGACAGAAGTCACATTCCTATCCCAGAGGATTGTAGTGTTTTCAGCTGGATAAACTTTGTTTCTGCATAATCAAGGGTCTGTTTTTAAGGAATCTAGCAGTGTCTCTTACACCTTATTTCTAAATACTGTTCTACAACGAGAAGTTCTTGGGTGACTTAGAAACTAAAGTCATTGATGGCATGAACAAAATTGTATATACTGTCCTCAGAAAGATGTTTAAATATATAACACTTTATATATAATATCTGAGAGGTTTATATAGTCACTGAGACCCCTCTCTGGGCTGCTATCTGGGAGTCTTTCCTTAGCATAAATTCATAAAAGTGCCATGCTTGGTGAATACATAGATCTGTTTTTGAAGCTCGCTCTCTATGAAGACTGTGCCAGTTTATATTTCAATAAGTCCTGTATGGTAGTGCCTATTTCCCTGAGCCCCCATTATAGAAAAATCTGTAATTTTTTCAAAAGGTAAGAAATGCCAGTTATAATTTGAATTTCTTTGTGTTCTGATGAATTTGAATATTCCTCATGTTTATTGACTATTTGTCCTCCTTTTGCAAATAGTTTATCCTTTGTCCATTTGTTTTTCTATTGGTGTATTTACCTTTCTTTTGATTTTAAGAACTCTATGTATTAAGGCTGTGAGCTGCTTTATATGTATTTTATTTTTGCTTGAGGCATCTGCATTCTGAGATTAAATACCTTTGATTTGTTTTGGCCTCAAAATAGTGTAAGGTAGAGATCTACCTTGATTTTTGTTTCCCTCCAAATGATTCTTGTTATCTCAGCACCATACTTCCTAACTGACCCGAAATGCTCTGAGATGGTTTAAGAAGTGTAGCAGATTTTTAAGCACATGGAGAATATGAGTTAGCTGCTATAGAAGCATAGCATGAGCTGCTATGCTTTCAGAGATTCTATTCTTTTTTATGCCTGACACACTTCTGGGAGTGAGGACACTCCGGCTCTGTGTCTTGCCCTGATGCTGACTGCCGAACCTTTTTGGTGTGAGGCACAACTATAAGCATGCAGTTTAATACTTAAAATGCTGGTAGAGAGAAAGTAAGTTATTCCTCCCAGATTTGAAGGGTTCTCTAAGTTCTAAATTCATTTTTAATTGCATAACCTTTTTAGGTGCTAGGGTTGGAACTTACTAAGTTAATGTAAACTGAGTCTAGGGTGTGCATTGATAGCACTTCGTCCTTGGTTCGTAATGTCATTCGTCAGATGTTTATTTGATGCCAGCTATGCTCAAGGCCCTCTGGTGTCTGTGGGGATAAATCTGTCACCTTGCTATTATTTCACAGTGGAGGTGATAAATGTGAGGTATAAGCACAGTGCTTTAAAATAGAAGAGATGATTTTAGACAGAGGAAGTTCAAGACCACTTCACAGAGGAGGGACGTGTGAGTAGTGCTTTGAAGACTGTGCACAGGCAGAGATGGATAGAAGGGCTCTCTTGGCAGGAAATGTAGAAATGAATGTTCTTAGGAAGATGTGGAACAAGTGTAGGAAATAGGCAATTCTATTTAGTTGGGGTATGAAGGTTGGGAGGAGAAAGGAGAAAGTAAGTTAGGAAATCTTGGGGCCCAGCTTGTCAGAGGTCACACATAGAAATTAGGACATTAGGGGCGCCTGGGTGGCTCAGTGGGTTATTAAGCCTCTGCTTTCGGCTCAGGTCATGATCCCAGGGTCCTGGGATCGAGCCCCGCGTCGGGCTCTCTGCTCAGTGGGGAGCCTGCTTCCTCCTCTCTCTCTGCCTGCCTCTCTGCCTACTTGTGATCTCTGTCTGTCAAATAAATAAAATCTTAAAAAAAAAAAAAAAGAAATTAGGACATTATGCTGTCAGAGATGATATGACCATACAGCTTTTGGAGCAGAAGTGATTTCTGAGCTGTGGTCCTATGAAGGATAGGTTGAACAAAGGGAGGGCAGAAAGTAAACCAGTTTGAAGGCATTCCAAGCAAGAGGTGCCAAGCTACCCAACAAGAGTTTGGGGAGTGAATGGGGAGGAATGGATATGATCATCATTTTGAAAGCAAAATACAATTACTCTCACCTGATTAGATATGGGAGCAAAAAGACAGAAATTTAAGATTTTGGGTTCAAGTTACTGCTAGAAGAGTCTTGGCATCAAGAAGAGAGTGATTTTTAACTGCTGTTGACTGAGCATTTACTGTGTGCCAGGCACTGTGCCAGCTGCTTTACTGCTCTTACCCCGTCCTTTAGCTTGTATGGAATGATGCCCATTTTATAGATGGGGAAATTGAGGCACAGAGAGGTGTCACAACTAGAAAGGACAGAGTTGCTATGTAAAAATAGGTTTCTGTATTCCTCCCCACCCTGTTAAATGGGCTTGTATCAACCAAACTACAAACAAGTTCTAATTTAGCTGCTGGCTCACAGTTTTAAGGTATTCCCCCTTCATTGTCTCAAAATCCCTTCTCGGTGGTGTTAAGAGGAGTAGATGCTGGGTTTGAGATTCAGGGAAGTTCCCAGGCAGAGATGACCAGTAAGTAGTTAGAAATGGAGGTGTGCTACTAAGAAATCTAGAAGGAGTTTGGGGTTGTATGTTTAGAGGTGGAGTGCGATCTGCATAAAACATTTGTTGAAGCCATGGGAATGGATGAAATTTCTAGGCGCTGTGCATAGGAAGAGAAAGTGCAATAAGAGAGCCAGGGGAAGAACTTTGGGAAGTTTTAGAGTTAAGGTAAGGAGTTCTCCAAGTATACTGCTGGTGGGAGTGTCAGTTGGTAACTCTACGCAAAACCAAGTAAAGTTGAACGTGTACATATCCTGCAATGGTTATTGTTGTAACTACTCAGCTCTGCTATTGTAGCACAAAGCAGCCATGGACAATATGTAAATGGTTAAGCATCGCTGTTTTCAAAAAATCTTTACTTGAAAGCACAAGGCAGACTGGATGTGGCCTACAGGCTTTAAGTGGCTGATTTTGCCCCAGGAAATTCACACACATGTACAAAAGGAGACCAGTGAAAAGATTGTTTACTATAGTATGGTTTATGATAGTAAAAAACTGACAATACCTATATTATTCATCTGTACAGAAATAGATAAAATATGGCTGTTGCATTTTATGGAATGCTTTACAGTGGATAAAGTGAATGAGCTTGATTTGCATGTGTCAATATGGATAAATATCAGGAACATAATAGAAAATGAAAAAGCAAGTTGTAAGATCATATGCATACATGGTATCATGCCATTTACATACATTTAAAAGTATAGGAACAATATGCTGTTAATGGACGTGTACACATGTAGTAGAAGTAGTAAAACACACATAGGAATGGAATAGGAATCTTGGGAATAGGGAAAGAAAGAGACAGAGATGGGCCTAGGGACTATGATGTTCAGTTCCTTAGAGATCTCAATTGGAAACAAATTTTTAAAGCTGCCAATAACTGTTAAATCTGCATTGCCAATTCCTGGGTGACTCTTAAATCATTTTTTTTTGTACTGTTATGTATGCTCAAAATATTTCATATGTATGTTTGACTCTCTACACACATACATACACACAATTGGTCCTTATTATTCACAGAGTCCGTATTTATGAAGTTACTTACTTGTGGACATTTATTTATATCCCCAAGGCAATACTTGGGGTGCTTTCATAGTCTTGGAGATCTGCACAGTGCAGATGAAAATTTGAGTTGCCTCACGCATGTGTCCAGCTAAGGTTGGACAAGGTGGTATCCTCTGCCATCATGTTTCAGCCCTCAGATTGTAAGTCAGTGTCCTTTTCGCTGTGTTTAGTACCACTTATTTTGTGTTCTTGCGCTTTTTCTTGGTGATGTCACTGTTTAAAATGGTCCCCAAGCATAGGGCTAAAGTTCTGGCTAGTGTTTATAAGTACAAGAAGGTTGTGGTATGCATTACAGAGAAAACACCTGTTCGATGAGTTGCTGTCAGGCGTCAGTTATAGCACTGTTGGTCAGGAGTCCCGTGTTAATGAATCAACAGTACATATTAGATAAGGTGTCTTTAAACAGAAACACACACAAAACAAGGTTATGTGTTGATCACTTGATGAAAATGTTATGACCAGAAGCTTTTGGGAACCTAACGCTGTGTTCCCATAGGAGCAGAGGTTCCGTATTCACTAATTCATTCTTGATGGTGACTCTGAAGAACGTAACTAGAGCGAGTAATGAATTGATTATATGTGTGTAAATATGTGTGTGTATTTTACATTTATAAGTATTTTATATTTGTAAACACATTGCATTTATGATTATTTTATATCCATATGTAACATTTTTATAGAAATACTTTTCTCCCAAGTTACAAAAAATAACTGCAGGGTAGAGGAACCTACAGAGTTACCTGTGGAGCAGGCTTGGGTAGGGTTCAGGAGAGGTGAACATTTAAAGGACACAGGCTGATCACCCATATCAAGTGCAGCAGAAAAGGGCCCAAAAGTGGCCTTTGATTTGTGTGCTTACCTGCCATGGTCTCAAATTCAGGTCAGAAGTAAGGCATGTCCTAATCTCTCCTGTCCTCCAGTCTGGGGAGGGGATCCTAGGGGGCCTAGTTCTCCCAGTTGCCTTTGTTCTTAGTTCTCCCAGGAGAATCAACGAACAGTTGCCTTTGGCTTCTAGCTGTGCTGGTAACTGAGCTTGGTGGCTCTGTGTATGGCATGCTTTAGCTCTCTATAGAAGAAGCTAGGGAAGCTTGGGCTGGGCATGGTGTGTTTGGGATACAAATACTCATAACAACCACTTTCTTCCTGGTCAGCTTTAAACCACATTGTCCAGGAAGCTGAGCTGATCTTTGGTCAGCAGCCTTCTGATCATGCCTCCCTTTCCTTCAAAGTCCTTACTCCTTGTTCTAAATTTACAAGACCTCATTTTTAATCAGTTGTCAGCAAATCCCAATTTAGCAGGTTGCTGATAAGATATAAGGTGCTACCCTCCCGTTGTCATATGAAACCCTTCAAGTGAATAGACTCTTGATTTGAGCCCCTGAGGACCAAAAGGATTCATTTTTGATGGTGGGATATTAGAGAAGTTAGGCAGTGGAGGGGTGTGGAATTCAAACAGTTTTAAAAATGGTTTCAGGCTCGTGTTCTAATGGATTAGGAAATTAAGATCCAGAAAGAGCGAGAGTCTTGATCAAGATCACAGAGGACATCAGTGGCTAGTCATGACCATATATTTGTCAGCTCCCAGGGCTCCCTGCCTCTTGAGATTACAGTTTATAGGTGCCCATACAGTTAGCCATGTACCCTGAAAGTCAGGCTTGAGTGTCTGTGTATGTATATTACATGTATGTGTGTGTGTGTATATGTGTGTGTGTGTGTATGCATGCTCATATACAGATATATACATATGCACACATATGTCTTTACAAAGCTCATTTACTTCTCCCTTGTCCTGTGAGCTGAGTGGGTAGAGAGTGGATAGTAGTTCTGTTAATATTGTGAGGACCCCCAAAAGTTATATATATGGATCCACTCCATATGACCACTTTCTAGCTGGTGGGGAGAAGTGGAGTGAGGGTGGGTTAGTGCTACTTGTTTCTGAATTTGTATTTTAAACCAGTGAGTTTCAGATCTGGACTGTGACTCAGAAGCACCTGTAAATTATGTTTGTAAACCAGGGGAACTAGGGAAATAAATTCAAGTCAGGTCATAAACTTTAAACGTAAAAGCTGTAACTGTGAAGCTTCCAGAAGAAAACACAGTGTAAAATCATTGTTATCTGGCATCAGCAGAGGTTTCTTAATAGGATACAGAAAGCAATAGGTCTACAAAAAAAAAAAAAAAAAAGACTTTAAATTTGACTCTGAAAACTTGTGCTACTAAAAGGTACCATTGAGGTATTGGCAAACCACAGAATGGGAGAAACTATTTGAAAACATACATCTGACATATCCAGAATGTACAGTGAGCTCATAAAACTTAGTAACAAAAGAGCAGCTGCACTAAAAGAGAAAGAAAGAAAGTCTTGGAGAGACATCTCACAAAAGAAGATTAAGAAAGTCCAGTAAACTCATGAAAAAGTACTCAACATCATTAGTCATCAGGGAAATGCAAATGAAAACCATGGTGAAATAGTATGACATACCCACCAGAATGGCTAAAATTAAGACTGCTAGCACCATGTGTTGGTGAGTATGTGAGTAACCAGAGCACTCAAACATTATTGGAGTATAAAACAATCATTTGGAAAAGAAGTTGGCGGCTTCTTGTTCAGTAATACTCCCCTCTCCCCCCCAAGGTGCCTGGGTCCCTCAGTTGGTTAAGCATCTGACACTTGGTTTCAGCTCAGGTCATGATCTCAGAGTTGTGATGTTGAGCCCTGTGTGGGACTCCACACTCAGCTCAGAGTCTGCTTGGGATTCTCTCTCTCCCTCTTCCTCTGCTCCTCCCCCTGCTCGCTTGCTCTCTCCCTCTCCAAAAAAACCCCCCATACCCTGTAACCTAGAAATTCTCCTGGTTATTTACACAAGAGAAATGAAAGCCTATGTTCTCAAAGAGACTTAAACAAAAACATTCAGAGTGTCTTAATCTATGATAGCCAAAGACAAGGAGGGAGCACCCTGGGTGTCCTTGAAGAGCAGAATCAATGAACAGTGATATAGTCAAATAATAAAATAATGCTCAGCAGTAAAACAGATCAGAAGTACTGATTCATGCCACAACATGGGTAAATCTCATGACTTTTATGCTGAGTGAAATAAGACCTCCATAAAGAGTGTATACTGTATGATGCCATTTGTATGATGTTTGGAGAACAGGCAGAACCAATGCTGGGAGCACACCACCACAGAACAGAGCAGTTGTTGCCCAGGTGTGTGATCCTATGTGTGTTGAGGGGGTGGGTGTTGGGGGATGTTGACAGGGAACTGCCCAAGGTGATGGATGAGTTTCTGCCTTAATCTGGGTTTTTAAGGTACATATGAAATCATCACAGCTCACTTAAGACACATTTCAGGGGTGCCTGGGTGGCACAGTCGGTTGAGTGTTTGACTCTTGGTTTCTACTCAGGTTGTGATCTCAGGGTCATGAGACTGAGCCCTGGGTTGAGTCCCACATTCAACATAGGCTCTGCTTGAGATTCTCTCTACCCCTCCTGCTCGTGCTCTTTCTTTAAAATACATAAATAAATTTTTAAAAATTGTGCATTTCATTGTAGGTAGCTTTTACTTTAGAAAGTTTGACAAACCAATATGTAACTTTAATAAATAATAAGCATACTCAAGATGGGTACTGTTAATGTCGCAACAATTTATCAAAAAATAAGTTGGATTGTGGATGATATAGAGAGATGGCTGCATACATGATCAGGCAAATGTAGTAAAATACTAATAATGGTAGGATGGAAGTGATGGGTTGTATGTGTATGTGTTCACTGTTGCTTTCTTTCCTGTAAGTTTGAAAATGTTCCAGAGTTAATGTTGAGTGTAAGGAGTGAATATTGCTGCTCTGGCTGACCTGGCCTAAGTCATACTATCTGTCTACCCCCGGAGTCAGAAGTGGACTGACTTCTGTCTGTGATGGAGAGGTGTAGACCCTTGGAAGGAGAGCAGGGTACCCTTGCCTAACGACTAGTGAATGAACACTGTGGGTAACCAAAAGACAAGTCTGCATGTGGAAGGGCTCTGGTGGTCCCAACCTTACCCTTTACTTTAATCATTGTGTGGGAAATCATGTGATATCTTGATAAACCTCCTATCTTTGACACTGTATGGAGATAAGAAAGAGCCCAGTCTAATAACTTTTAACCTTTGTAGAACCAGAAAGGATTCTAGAATCTGCCCTTCCAGTTTGTAAACCCTATTCTGCTGCTTGGGTGTTGTAGGAAAACAGAGATTCCTCATGTCCAAGAGCTAGGGATCCCCCCTACTGGCTCAGAGCAAAGAAATCAAAATGAATATTCCCAGAAACTCTTGCTGCATATGCTGTGTTAATATCAGGTTTATTCCTAGATTTAGGGTAGGACCTGTATCTGAGGAAACTTGGGTTTGAGTCATCTATCTAGAAATGTAGTACTCTGACCTACCAGTTGTCTGTAGGGAAAGAGGTCACCTGTGCCTGTGTTGGATAAATTTTTCTCCGACCCCTGCGAGAGGCATTGCAGGAATTAATAAGATCATTACAGTGCCACTTGCCTCAATTTGCCTGAAGGACAAATGGATTAGAAGTTAAAAGGAATGAATTTTGTACAGTGACTCACTGTCTGGTTATCCTTTCTCCTGGGCAAGGTCCTGCTCTAGCAGCAGAACCTTACAAGCTACAGCTTTGGAATCATGTGTACTGTACCAAGGAATTTCTCAATTGCATAGAGAAATTCCTTGGTACAGTACACATTTTCCAAAGCATAGAAGAACAAGGTTCCTTCCTTTGATGGGGCTGTGCCAGTATTTCCAAAGACATGGAAGGGATGTCAGAGGGGGTGGGGTGGGCAGAGGAACAGAGAAAGACTTTTTCTGTTTAAAATTACAATTTTTGTCTGCCCATCAGCATGATGGGCTAATGAGTTCATACCCACTTCTTAATGTTACGTTGGTGTGAAGCCAGGAAATGTTAAAGCCAGAAGACTCCTCGCACTGTAATCTGACCACATCCTACATATGTGTCAGCTCATATGCCATCTACTTAATGTTGTGCATTTGCTATCAAGTGAGCTTGTGTTTTTTTCTGTTGCCCTTAAAATTTTCCTGAAATACTCTTCTTACTCGAACATTACTTAGATTTCATTTTTCCTCTTTTGCATCCAGGTTTGTTTATATTGGCTGTAACTCTGATCTTGGGTTGAAAGCTAGGGGAGTTGCTTATAGGGGTTTTCAGGATTTCTGAATATGAAATGCAAGGAAGTTGCATAATGTTGCAGCATTTCCTCTTCTTGTTGCTCGCTTGTTACCCAAAATACAGTAGTTCCTTCTAGAAGCTTGAAGGAATTTGGCAGGTCTTACCCTCTGATGGTCTATTGTCGGTCTAGAGAGTTAGTGTTATCCTGACTTGAGGTTGAATTTTTCTTGAGGTCAAACAACAAAGCTTCCTGAATTATAACTATGGCAACAGTGTTTATATAACAGGCATATCACAGTGTTGTGGGGGAGGAGGAGCACTCACCACAATCAGTGCTAGTAACTCCAGAAACACTGCACTCATGCTTAAAATTCATCAGGACCAGAAATAAGTTAAAATAGATAATCCACCCCTTGACTGCATATCTGCATGTGACCGACCACCTACATGCCCCCAGGAGGACGAGTTTCACCTTTTCCCTTAAAATTATATGATCTTAAATTGAACTTTCTCACAGGAAGTGTGTTAAGTGTCAGCGACACTCAAAGTGTGAAAGCATCACTCTAAGGATAATTTCTTCATCAAGGTCTTTATGGTCGACTTCCAACCCACTGAGAATGACTGAAAGAAGGTTCATCCTTTGTCTTGAGCTCCTTTATCCCCCAATCAGGAGTGACTTCTTAGACACTAACCATATGCGTAACATTGTGTTTGATGCCAGGCAGATCCTGTAGAAATGTAAGACCGAACCAGTCATAGGAATTTATTTGTAAATTAGAAATAATGGAAAATAAGAAACTGTATTTTGAAGTATTAGCCTGTGTAGAATAGACTGTCAGAACAGTGAGAGGCCAAGGTAGTTGGGGGTGGGGGGGGGAGTGGTTCTTCAGCCATGAAGTCAGTCAGACCATCTTTATGGAGGTAGCAGAAAGGGAAATAGCATTTTTGAGTACTTGCAGGCACTACGAGGTTATTTTAGTTCTCCTAAGACCCCTTCGAAGTATTCTTACTTAGCTCCACTTTATAAGAAAAGATACTCAGGGGGCACTTGGGTGGCTCTCTCAGTTAAGCGTCTGACTCCTGATATTAGCTCTGGTCATGATCTCAGGGTTGTGAGAATGAGTCCTGCATTGGGCTCTGCACTCAGCAGGGAGTCTTCTGGATATTCTCTACCTTTCTCTCTCCATCTGCCCCTCTCCCTGCTGTCTCTCTCTCTCAAATAAATAAATAAAAATAAAATCTTAACAAATAAGAAGACTCAGAAATGTTAAATTGCCTTGCGAAATCACATAGCTAAAATATGGTAGAACCAACTGTCCAGGGCCGCAGCACTCACTACTCTGTCTACCACCCCGCTTCACCTGACGCTGGGCCATTTCCCCCAACCTGGAATCCACTGAAGGCTTGTACAGATGAGAGGATAGGACCACAATAATTAAACCTCAAATGAAACTGCATTTGTCAGCCCAGGAATGCTCAGGCCACCTTCTAGATGAAATGGAGCTTAGTCTTATGTGTCATGATGACATTCAGCCAGTTTCCCTGCTCTTCTGGACCATGAAGAGCTCTTAACTTTCAGTTATTTGTATCCCTCTGAAATCTGCTGTCCTAGGACTCCACCCTGACTTTCATCCCTGTTTGGAACAGTGAGTCTTGTCATTCTTCTACATGACAGCCCTTTGAGTATTTGAAGACTGTATTGTGGTCTCTTGATGGGTTTTCTTCAGCAGAAAGAGAGCAGAGCCAGCAAGACCAGGTAGAAGACCAATGCCACAGTGCCAACAAGTGGTCTAAACCTGGCTGAGGGCAATAGAAGAAGAAACAGGAATAGGATGAGGAATAGATTTAAGGAATATGATAGTGACAGAATTGATAAACTGGTTCTGGTGACTCCCCAAGGAGAATGAGGATGGCATCCATGTGGAACGTAGATGCTAAGATGGTAGAAGTGGCAGGTGTCTAGAGCATTTTGTTTTCCCCCAGTTTTACTGAGGAATTATACAAGAAGTAAGCCATTTATATCCTTAGGTACAAAGCAGCTGGAAATGCTTGAACAAATGGGAAAGAAAGTGTATTTTTTCTGTCATCGTTGTCATAATCATGTTGAACAGCGAGTAGTTGCTCGTATACACTAGTATGCTGATGTGTTGATATGCAATGAGCTTTGAATGGCCATCAGATTCTTTCTCCACTTGGCTTCAGGAGCACAGCCATTTTGTCACTCTTTGCTGGGACATTTTCCAAGAGACTGCCTGTGTCTGTGGTGCCTCTTTTGTAAAGGAGAGAGGAGACTTAGTACCCTGAGGTATAGTAACCCATTCCTTGGTTTGCAATTTACAACTTCCTGGTGACACCCTTTTGAGTTTTGACAGCCTCGAGTTAAGCCAAATAATGTAAATCTGCTTTATATTGCCTCGTAATAAGGCCTGAATTGTATATTTTCATTCTAGTCTAATGTAGAGATTCCTGGAACATTCCAGATACTTAGAAGAATGACATATAGGACCTCAGCAATGTTAGATCTGCTTACCTTTTCTGTCTGGTCAGTGCATCAGGGCACTGTCTTCATCAACTCCAACATGGTGGGGGGCACCTGGGTGGCTCAGTTAAGCGTCTGCCTTCAGCTCAGGTCATGATCCCCGGGTCCTGGGATTGAGTCCTGCATCCTGTTCTCTGCTCAGTGGAGAGCCTCCTTCTCCCTCTGCCTCTGTCTACCGCTCTGCCCACTTTGCTCTCTTTTGCACACACTCTTTCTCTCTCTGTCAAATAAATAAAAATAAAATAAAAAATAAATAAAAAAATTAAGTCTCTCCTTTATTCTTCTTCTCAAAAACTGTTCACCATTCACTCTTTATTGAGTGGCTTGCTGTGTTCTAGTCACTGAGCCTTCTTTACGTGTGATTCTGGAGGGTGCAAGAGCAAAGTTTTCACATTTGTTTAGGAATAAGTCATCAGAAAGAGCCATCAGATACATTTTTATTGACTTGACTTTCAAGAGAGCCCCTCTAAGCCAGGAAATGCGATGCTGGTAGTGGTGGAAGGGGCGAGCGGAAGGGAGCATTGCTAGGTGATAAATAGAAAAGCAGCAGCGGCCATTTACTTCCATTCTCTCCAGCGCATCAGGCTGGGATGATGAGAGGCACTCTTCTAATGGGAGAAGAAGGAAGAGCCAGTACCTAGCTCCAGAGCTCTGCCCTCTCCAGTTGAGACACACGCTTCTTGACTGCAAGGTATTCAAATTGATTTTATCTCTCCATGCTTAAGATTCAATCAAACAGTTCCTTCTCAAAGCTATTCCAAGTGTAGCTTGTGGCCCACTGTGACAAGAGGATCTCTCCTTGATCTAAAAATGCATGTCCACTATTAAGTGGCATTCTACAGACAAAGGTTGTCTTACTAGTAAATTCTGAGGAGTGTCACTTAAAATTTCTAAATTTAACCTGTTAATAGAGTTTGATAAGAATTCGAATGTAGTACTCTACTAAGAAATCTGTCTGCCACACAGTCCTTGGCAGTGCTGGCCAGTTCTCTGTGTATGTGCTCAGAGTTTCGGGGAAGGATGTTTTTTGGGCATCCTGAAGTGTCTCAAGCTGGTTGTGGTTTTCAATTACTGCTATGCTTGTATTAATTGGAAGTTTGTGGAATTACTATTATGTTTAAATTGGGTGGAAATTTTGTTCTTACATAATGGTTGCATTGTTGCCACTTTAATTACTGCTTAGCTTCTTTTGAGTTCTTTGTTAATTGCCAAGGTTTTGTTTTCCGCTAGAAAGTGGGACTGAGTGGGGAAGTTGCATGAAGTTGAGGTTGAACACAGCTAGTCTAGAGCACTCTGCCACTTGTTAGCTTTGTAATCTTTGTAAAGTTATTTAACCTACATAGTGCTGTGAAGTGGAGGCAGTGCTCTTACCCTGTAGGCTTCAGGATGAAATAAAATTATTTATCTCAGTGCTTAGTATGGTGCATGGCACATAATTGGTGAAAAAGTGGTTGAACAAGTGGTTGGTGGTAGGTGGTTACTTTTGTTTCTGACTGCTGTTTTTAAAAAAATTGAGAACCCATTCCTTTGTAAGTTGGTTTTGGATGGTTATTTCTTTTCCTTGCTCTTAGTCCCTTACTCAGTTTCAGTTGGTTAAATTGAAATGCTGATGAGCCCAGTGTTACTGGCTCCCTCAAACTACATTCCCATCCTTAGCCTTTTATCCCAGAAGGGGATACATGTGAAGAGAATTAATGAGGAAGATAAAAATAATGGTGGTGGAATTTTATCTTTATGGAACTCTAAGTGGGACATGGAATCAGTATTCTCTGCTTTGTGTTAAATGTTTTATATCTATTATCTCATTTAATTTTCACAACACCCCTAAGAGGTAGGGAATGTTAATGTCCTCATTTTATAGGTGGTGTGATTAAGGTTTAGAGATGGTAAGTGAAGGGAGAAAGTGTATTAATTGAATTAGTCTTCATAGGAGCCATAATTCAGGGACTGTTTAGTGACCCGTGTCCCCTTGAATTAATACAGGAGAGTTATGTTCTCTCCTTTCAAGACAAAGCTTGCTTGAAAGCTTGCAAACTTGACATAATTCTGCTAATCAATCATAAGACAGAAGCCATGGCCAAAGAGACCTTTTATTTCAGGAAGTTGGCCTCACCTCTTTACTTTATTCAGTATTACACTAGTGGGCCACCAAAAGCTCTATAGAAGAAGCTGTCCCCTGAAACTAATATAACAAGGTATATTAGTTATACTTGGATAATAATAATGAAAAGATATCCCCAGGTTTTATAAAAAAAATTTTTAAATTATAAAATGAAAAGAAAAAGAAAAATACATTTGCAAAAGAGAGAGAGAGAGAGAGAGAGAGAGAGAGAGAGAGAAAGATATCCCCAGAACAGAATGACCATTTTTCAAGGTGAAATGCATACTCTCGGCTTCTGCCAGTATGGGAGCTATTTATGAACTTATAGACTTCTGGTTTTGCTTGGTAGTAATGCACATTTGCTACTGCTTGGAAAAGTAAAAGAGTATTGTAACCTCCCTGTAGAGGCAAGATAGAATAGGAAGCCTCTCACTTGCTCTCTGTCCTTGGACAAACTGTGTAACCTCTCTAGGCCGCAGGTTTCACATCTGCAAAATGGGAACAGTCCTGGTACTTATGCCATAAGGTGGTTAAAAAGATTCAATGAGGTTAAGCCTCTACCTTCAGCTCAGGTCGTGATCTCAGGGTCCTGGGATCGAGCCCCATATCAGGCTCTCTGCACAGAAGGGAGCTTGCTTCCCCCTCTCTCTCTGCCTGCTTCTCTGCCTACTTGTGATCTCTCTCTCTCTGTTGAATAAATCAATAAAATCTTAAAAAAAAAAAAAAAGATTCAATGATGTATGTGGTACTTGGTAAGTTAAACAAAGCCATTCTCACTTAGTGCTATTACCGTGCTGCCATCTTGCCTGTGTGGTGGTGAGGCTCCTCACCCACCCTGGGCCTTCCTTACTGGGCCATGTAGTCACACAGTTCTGGCCGGCAGGGTTTGTTAGGTTTATTTCAAAAAACTCATTGTCTTTGGCTCATAAACTAGCAGAGATGAATGGCCTGGCCTCAGAGTATTGGGCAGCACATGCTTCTGGCACCTTTGGCTCATTGATCACACCTGTCCGATTTGGGGAATGCTTGGGTGTTGCACACACAGGCTTCCTGAGACCCAGGAAACTTTGAAGGGAAGTACTTTGGTGCAATTCTCCTCCTAATAAAGGAGAGCTAAAAGTCTTGCATTTTGTTCTTCTTTTCTGGATTTTGCCATTTATAAATAGGAGCAAGTTTCTCTCAGAATGTTTAAATTTAATGGACAGAATAAATTAGTCAGGATGCTGGAAAATAAAAATACTTGACAAGGTAGAGTTTCTTCCCTTGCACTTGGCTTACCTGGCTTTCCAAGGTTAGTGGAATAGTTTGCTGGTCCTAGCTTTTATTAGGCTACCTGTTTCACTCACAGGTCACAACATCCTGCAGGATTGCATTGCTGCCTCTCTGCCCCTCCTCATCTCCCTCGCCTCTCTACTATGCACTGATTGCCGATTGCACCAGTCTTCTTCCCTCCAAGAGGCTGTGCGCCAGGATCACAGTCTTTTGACTCCTCATCTCTAGAACTTTTAAGCATAAAAACTGATGCCTTTGCCTCAAGTACAGAAACCCTTTTCTTCAATCCTCATCCTCCTGACTTTCAAATAGTGGTTGTGCCTCTTTAGTCTTCTCTAGGAAATCAGTAATAATGAAATGGAGTGATTTGTCTTACTTAGAGTTTGATCATTTGAAACCTTCTTGGCCAATTCCTTTAATTTACAGATGAGGCAGTAGAGGCCCAGACAGGGCGAGAACTTTACCCAGTGACAGAAGTCAACTGAAGGGCCAGGTTGGAAAGCTCCTGACCGGCCATTTCCACACACACTTGCTAGCAGGTAGAAATCTCTTTTAGGGTTTCTTTTAGGGTTTCATGCTCGGCTCACTGCCTCTAGAGGTTAAATAAGTGGTTCTTGGCCAAGAGTAGCCATCAGAATCATCTGGAATAGTAGGTAGGTAGGTAGGTAGGTAGGTGGATAGATAGATGATAGATAGATAGATATGTACATATGTACATACAAACATACTTATGATGGCCAGCTTTACCCTATGCCTTTTCGTATATAAAGAATTAAAATCACCAAAGAGAGATTTGGAAAACTATGTTTACCCCCCTTAAAAAAGAGGGTTTATCTTACTTACTAATGTCACCACATCAGGGATTGGCAAAATGCCCTATAGACCAAATGCAGCACACCACCTGTGAGCTAAATGTGGCATTTATAGATGAACATTTGCAATTGATTTGATAGGAAATACTAACTTTGAACCCTAATTAAGCCAAATGTTATCCTCCTTATGTAAAACCAACAAACAAATAAAACCCTATTCTTTTGATTGGTGGATCTACATTTCAAAAATTATACTCCTTGGAGGAGAGATTCCACAGGATTCTGATGGCCGCTCTTGGTTGAGAACCACTTACTTAACCTCTAGAGGAAATGAACCAAGCATCTCTGAAAAGAGACCCTTGGAACTCTAAAAGGGATTCTAACCTGTGATGAATATTATACCTATATATTGCCTATATTTCAGTTTCAAAAAAATTGCTATGTTTTAAATTTTGTCAACCAAAAATTTGTGGAAATTCACTTTTTCTCTTGTTAAACAAGCATCTGCATAATATTGATTTTGTTTCTTGGCCCACAAAACCTAAAATATTTACTACCTGGCTCTTCATAGGAGAAGCTTGCCGATTCTTGTAGTATGTCATTACGTGTTTTACATTGGGGTATTTTCTCTTTTTCTCTATTGGACCACTTTTCCCTTTTATGATTTCTATAAATAATTTAAGGGTTTTACATTGTAAAAGTAACATATTTTCCTTACAACTTTCAAATTTCAAAACCATATAAAGCAGAATGTGAATGGTTCCATTTCCCAGTGTTAACACTTAACAGTTTATAATGCATCTTTGTCCTGACTTCGCCATTTACTAGCTGTGAGACCTTAGTTAACCTAAGTCTCAAATTCTCCATCTGTAATACATTGATGAGTTCCTACTCAATTGAATTGTTCTATAGATAATTTGAGATCATTCCTGTGAATTGCTCAACATGTTGCTTGGTGCCCAGTAAAAGCTTAATGATTGTAACTATTTAAAACTTTTCTTCTTTTTAATTTAAATATACGCATGAGTTTTTTTTTTTTTTTTTTTTTTAAGAATATGATCTGTTTTTAAGTTAAGTTGCACAGGTGATTCTGATATATATATAGGAATACCTGAAGTAAATACTGGGAAGTAGGTAATTGTAGAGAGGATTCATGTTTGGGGGACAGAAATTGCCTTCCATTTTATAGCATAAGTTAGGGAAAGGGGGCAGGTAATGATTTTATTATTTGAACCTGTAGGGTGGTATAAAATTCACACAAGTAAATGTTTATTTCTATTTTCCAGGTCTACAATTCGAACAAAGACAGCCAGAGTGAAGGGAGTAAGTATGTCCCTTAGATGATTTTCTACAGCTGGGGTTGGGATTGAGCTTTAAAAGTTGCTATGCTGGGGAAGAACCACCAGGGGGTGCTGTGGGCATGTTGGGTCTGCCCCATTTCCCTGGTGTAGTCAGTTGCTTCCATCCTGACTTACCATCTCAGAAACTCCAGGATATTTCAATGAGCCTGACTGGCAAGACCGTAGTGACACCTTGCATTTTATAACCTTTCACACTTGACAAAGCATTTTCATGTATATTATCTCAGTTAACCCTAGGTCTTGAGAATGTAGTTCCAATAACCACTTAAAAGCCACTTGCTTGAGTACTGTGTAGCTTCCCAAGAACCTTGTCCTATGGGAAAGCCAGAATTGCCTCCTACACAGTCTTGTTCAAGGGACTGGTTAGGCAACAACTATCTTAGTGATTGCTTAGTAACTGTGTGTTCTTTGTTACCTTTTGGAGAGGAAAGAGTAGAGTTGGTGAAGTCTGTAATAATATTCCTCTTTGATGGGAATGACCCTGGGCAGCCTCTGTAGAATATACAGCACATTTCCCCTGCTGCTGGCTCTGAGCACTCTGGTTAATCATAATTTCCAAGAGCATCTGTAACCTTGTAAAGATGATGGGATTAAAATGAAAAGGCACTGCTAGTGTTAGGGCTGTTGATGTCCTTGGTGCCTAGGAGTATGAACCAGTTCCTTCCAGGTTGCTAACAAGAGTGCAAAGGAAATCCTGTCCCCTTGCCTCAGATTTGCTTTGTAAAATCTACTTGGAGAAACATTCAAAGAGCCCTCCCGTGAATTCCAGTGATGTCCAAAAAATCAGTAAAGCAGTGTTTCTCCATATGGACAAAAGGATGAAGTATTTTTGTGTGTGTTAAATCCATTAAAGGACAGAGATTTTCCTTTCATTCTTTCCAAAATACAGATTTTGACCAGGAGTTTTATATATAAAATATTAGGTAATTTGGAGTGGTTGGTATTGGTAGGTTAAGAGACCTTTAGAAGAGCGAAAATATTTTTTCTTCTTTTTCCTTCAAAAATTGAATAAGGGAAATTTTTTTCAAGGAAACAAGTGCTTTTCCCTGCCTCTGTATCCCCAGGTGGGATTGTTTCAGTATATCTGAAATCAATTATGGCTAACGTATTCTAAGATAACAATAGCAAAAACCACAGTAATAAAAATGAAGGAATATGGAAGGCTGTTGAGTAACTTGCAGTAAGGTAGGAAGAGCTGAAGAGCCAGGCTTGAAAGCATACCAGCTCTGGAGCCCAGGAACCAATAAGAAAGGGTCTTCTGAATAATATCTGCAGGATGACAAAGCTCTAAACTGTTTTTTAGTACCTGCCTCACTCTTCTGAAGATTCAGATTCCTAGAAAGATAACAACAGGTTGGTCTAGCTTAGGCTGATGCAGGGGAAAACAACACACTGTTGCTGACAGTTTTAAGAGTATTGCATAAAATGGGAGCATTTTATGCAGTGGGAAATCGGGGAAACCACCAGAACAAGAGAGGATAGATGGCCAAGCAGACTTAAATAAGATGCCCATGTCATGCCCCAGCCTGGGACACACTATTCTATAATGAGTGACCCGAGAACTCTGAGGAATGGGATACGTATGAGTGACTACCAACCAGAAGTTTGCTTGTGACTTTTGATAAACCTTCTCCTCTCTGCTTGAGATCAGTGCCAATAGATTTGAAAAATGACCCTGATTCTCTGGGTGGGCATGCCATCTGGTTATACCATTCTGTAGGGCCTTTGGGGAATATGTATTAGAAGCTAGTATCCTTTGAACCAGTGATTTATCCTAAAGAAGTAGACCGAAGTACAAAAATGTTTGTGCAACAAGGAAGTGAACTGGAGCATTGGTAATAATAACAAAGAGAGACAATTAGATGTGCAATAGGAAGTTGATTAAAAATATCAAGATGTGGGGCGCCTGGTGGCTCTGTTGAGTGCCTAACTCTTGGTTTTGGCTCAGGTCATGATGTCAGGGTGGAGCCTCGTGTTGGTCTCCGTGCTCATTGCAGTCTGAGATTCTCCCTCTCCTTCTGCTTCTTCACATTCCCTTTCTCCCCCCCCTCTCTCAAGTAAATAAATAAACTCTTTAAAAATATCAAGATACTGTGTAGTCGTTAAAAAGAACAAGAGCAATCTAGGTGTATTTGTGGAAGTGGTGTCCTCGGTATCTTATTTTGTTGTTGTTGTTTTGTTTTAATTTGACAGAGCACACAAGCAGAGGGAGAAGAGAAGCAGGGGCCTGATGTAGGGCTCGAACCCAGGATGCTGGGATCATGACCTAAGCCAAAGGCAGACACTTAACTGACTGAGCCACCCAGGCACCCCACACAGTATATCGTTAATTGAGGTTTAAAAAATCACGTTACAGAGCAATGTTCTTAGTAAAATATTTGACTTCTCTAGATATATTGATAGAAAAAAGTCTGGAAAGACCTTGATCATGAAACAGATAGAGTGGATAGAGTGTAGATTATTGGGAGGGGCTGACCTTCTGTTTTAAATACTTCTCCATGCTTTGCATTGTCTGCAGTGATTATATATTTTAAAATCATAGCTGTTTATCCACCACTTACTATGTTTATGAATGTTTTATGTATATGAGCTTAGTTAATAATTGAAACACTGTGAGATAGGCACTTTCGACCTACTTTGTATATTAGGAAATTGAGGTTAGTAAACTCAGGCAGCACAATGTAATCTGAACTCTAACACTAGAGATTCTACTGTTAACCACAGAGATACTCTACCTCCCAAAGAAAAGAGCAACACAGAAAGTTCCATTTTGGAGACTACAGACCCATGCAACAGTTTGCTTTTGGCATACCATTATTCACAGAGCCCAGAGAGCTGGCTGCCTGGAGTGTCTAATGATTTTTCAATTGCTTACCCTTTCATTTAGCAAGCTGGAGAGCAAAATGATGGATTAAAACATATTGGCTATTTTTCCAGGAGTGGTTTGGATAGAAACAATTTTTTAAAGTATTATTCCAAAAGTTGTTGTGTTTCCAAGCTGGCAAAACCAGAGCAGTGATCTGGATTGATACTTTATCACCTCCTCTGGCATTGGGACCCCATTTTCCCATCATACGATACCTTAGCTCCCTCTCTCTTCTGACATAGTTGAACTTCCCATGTCTGTGGATCAAAGTAATTTTCATTTTCCCTCCACACCCGCCCATGGGCTCAGCTGCCACCACAGGTGGCACTGTTGTCCAGGGTCTGATTGTTCTGCAACCCAATGTTTATACCACCATCGAAACTGTTTTTGAGGGACGTCAGTCTAACAAGAATTTCAGAGTGTGGCATTGCTCTTTTTGCCTTGAATATCCAAATTCTAAATGTGTAGGCTTTTCCTTTCTAGAAAATGTTTTCATGGGCGTTTGAATGCCACTATTTTATCCCAGAGTCAGAGTGTTTTGAAGGGGCAGGTAGGAAAAGGAAATTCCTTTGGGGAAACTTCTGAATTTGTTGCTTTGATCTTGAAGTTCCTCTCAGGGCATACAGTGCCTGTGGGGTATCAGACAGGTCCATAAATAATGCCTGTCAGCTGCTGGTATTTTCCGAATGGTCCAGTTGTCAGGGAGAGGATGGCAGCCGATAAACAAACACAAATTTCTTTGCAGAGCCTTTTTCCTGTCTTCTTCTCTAGTCTCTGTTTGAATCTCACGTGTAGAGGGATTGCAGGAATCATACTACGCAGTTTGCGGCATGGGATCATCACAGGCCCCTTGCTTCATATTTATTGATTCATTCATTTCTTTATTTCTTTGCTTTTAATTCTTTTCGCAGCTCTTATTTCCTTCCTTCAATATAGACCACCACTCTAATGTGTACATTAAGTGTATTTTTGAGCAATATTGTATCTTTTATCTACCATGATGGTATGTCATGTTCTCTTTCTTTGCTCCCTCAGCATTGTATTGGGAGCCATCCCTATTCCTCTGTCTGCTTCTAGACTGCGGCTTCTGTCCGCTGCACCTTCTGTGGTGTATCACACTCTGTATCTGTTTTTACACAGCTGCACTCTGTATCTCCTTAGGACTTCAGCTCCTCATGAGCACTAACAGCACTGCAGTGAACAACTTTGTATAGCTTGTACATCTCCCTGTGTGAGAATTTCTTTGGGATATACCCTTGAGGAGAATTGTTGGCTGATCCAAGGTTGTGAGTATACTTAGTTTGAGGGAGTAATTCTCTGGAGTGGTCTGTCAGCAGTCCCATCAGCCCTACATGAGGATTTCTTCATTTCTGCCAACTTATTTGGCTTTCGAATTTTTTTGTCAATCATATAAATATGATAGCTCATTATTGTTTTGATTTGCATCTGTCTGATAATTAGTATGTTTGAGCATCTCTTCATATGCCTTTTGACTGGGTTTCTCCTTCTTTGGATTAACTGTTCATGTCCTTTTTCAAGTTCTCTTTTATTTGCAACTTTTTTCTTATTGATTTGTAAAGTTTCTTCTGTATCTTAGAGAGTCATCACTTGTTAGCTGTAGACGTTTTAAATACATTTTCCTACCTTGTCATCTGTTAATATTATTTGTGATATTCTTACTTGAATGTAAAGCCCTCTTATATATTGAAGTACCCTTTTTTTAAAAAAATTTCACCTTCTGGTTTATGATTTTCAAGTTATGTTTTAAAGAAGGCCTTTCTAACCCATGTCACAGAGATGTGCACCTACCTTTTGTTTCATTGGCTTCATGATTCTGTCTTCCATGTTGAGGATTTTAATCCCACTCATACCTACCATCGTATGTGGTGTTTCCTGAAGATCCAGTTTTACTGTTATCCACATGAAGAATCAGCTTTCCCACAAATGTCGTTCTTTCTGCTTTTGACTTACAGTGCCAGCTTTATTGTATATTAGGTTTGTGTATCTGAGCTCTTTCTCTGGGTTCTTTAAGTTCTTGGCCTATTTGTTCTGGTGGTAATACCTCTCTGCTTTTCATATAATATCTTTGTGGAAAGTCTTCCATGTCTGCTACTCTACTTTTTAAGGTTTGACTTAGCTGCTTGTGGACCTCTGTCCTTGGGTATATTCTAACATAAGTTTTATAAGTTTCCCAAAAACTTAAAACTTTCCTTTAGATTTGCATTGGATTGTATAGGTTAATTCATAGAAAACTGACACTCTTATAATACTAAGTCATCTCCAAAAGTTTGGAATGTCTTTCCTTTTATTCAGATTGCCTGTGTCCTGTATCAGAGTTTGGTTTTCTTTTTTCTTTTCTTTTTCAGCGTAACAGTATTCATTGTTTTTGCACCATACCCAGTGCTCCATGCAGTCCGTGCCCTCTCCAATACCCACCACCTGATTCCCCCAACCTCCCAACCCCCGCCCCTTCAAACCACTCAGATTGTTTTTCAGAGTCCATAGTCTCTCATGGTTCACCTCCCCTTCCAATTTCCCTCAACTTATTTGTGGAGCATAACAATTAGCATGGAGGACAAGGGGAGTTAGAGAGGAGAAGGGAGTTGAGAGTTTTGGTTTTCTACATAGAGGTCTTGGGTATTCTTAGTTAAGTTAATCCTTAAATGTTAAATTCAAAAACCAATCTGCTATTTATGCCAGTTCTATGGGTCTCTTACTGGGGATCCTGTTGCCATCAAGGGACTTGCCCTGGGTTTATTCATGGAATGTCCATAACATACATCAGTGATACTGAGTTTTCTCTAGCTGTCTAAATTCTTGCCTGCTAGAGAAAGGGAGGGAGAAGATACGAGTAAGAATATTAGAGAGGAAGGAAGTGTTTGCTGTTCCCTAAGCTGCTTTGCTGATCACACCCCAATGCTAAGAACCTAGACTGCTGATAGCTGTCATGGGTTTGCCCCCTTTCTCATTGTGAAGAACAGGACTCTGCACTGGGCAAGAATCCCTGCTCCCACCCAGCTCTCTGCAGCCCCCTGAGCCACCTTAGTGCATTATCTCCTCATGCCTTAGTGCGGCGTATCTTCTCAGTCTCTAGGTCCTGTTGCTTTCCCTGCCTTTGACTGCAGCTGTGAGATTTCCTCTCCAGAGGCTCTGTGAGAATGAGTTTATTCTCCTTTGAAATGAGCTCTAGTAGGACTCAGGAGATGAAACAAAGAAGTGGCCTCTTCTCTGCCAAGTCTGCTGTTGTCCTGTAGTCCCACCCGAGGGATGGTTAGAGAGACGAGAACTTGTCAGAGAGGAAACTCTAGTCCACTGTAAGAGAGTGAGGGAAGGGCAGGCTTTTCTAGTGTGAGTTGATCTCTTCCAAGTTAGAAGTCTTTAAATAATAAATGTCACTGCCTACTTAGCTCCAAAAAGATTAGCCTGTTTACAGAAATGCTGCCTTCCCACTGCTTCTCCAGCTGTTTGAAGGCTGAAGTCTGACAGACTGAGCCAGACCCTGAGCTCAGTCTCCTAATCTCAACTCCACAGCTAACCACTTCACTTATGTGAATAGTCACTCAAATGCCATAGGTTAATCAGATTATTTCAAAGGTATATGGCCAGATTGCCCCAGACGTGCCTTCTTGTGCAGTTCACACTCAGGTCAATATGGACCATCTGGCTTTTCAAGAGGACCTTGCAGTTGATGACAGTGCTTCCTGCTCTTGTTCGATGTGTTCCTGTGTGCTCCTATCTGAACTCTTCGCTGGTTTCCCAGCAGGAGTCCTGCCTTCCTGTAGCTCCACATTCAAATAATATCTCTCAAAGTTCTTAGGTGCCCATGACGCAGGGCAGTGTGACTGCAGAGAAGGAAGGACTCCTACAAGTAGAACACATGCCTCTACCTTTAAGGAATATATGGTCTGCTTTTGAGGTTCAGACCACGCGGAGTTGATGGCCAGATGGCCCATCACGTGTGTGGGTGCGTATCATTGTCATGCTGTCTGCACATGTACCTGCTGTGCAGACAAAATGCCCAGAGCCCATTGGTCAGAGAGTGATCTCAGAATGGGCTTCCACATAGGCTAGCAAGAGTTAAAAAAAATGGGAACGCCCTTCCCTCTTCCCCCAGAAGAAGGAAACGCAGCACTTCCTCTGCTTCCAGATGTCAATCCCTTCTTTCCTTCCAGTTTGTTTTTAATCTGGTACTTTTAAAGGAATCTTTCGTGTTTGTATAATGCTCAAGATCTCACTCAGGTTGTCGTTTACACCGGGACATGGTGGGGAACACTGAATCCCCTAAGCAGCTTGAAAAATAGGTATTTTTGCTTATTATAAAAATAATATGAATTCATTATAGAATATGAAGGAAATATAGCAGTAGTTTTCAGAAATTTAATATAAATCATTTCTAATGCCACCCTAGAGATAATTCTTTCTTGTTTTTTTTTCATGGTGTCTTATATGGTTTTTGTCAATGCCAATATGTATTTTGATTCCCTTGGCATTATACTGAATATACTTTCTTTATCCTGCTTTAAATAATTTTCAAGCATTTTTCCATGTCATGAAAATTGTTTATAAATGCCATTTGCAATGGTTGTTTAATACTCTGAATAGGATTATATCCAAATTTGTTGAACGATTTCCTGTCATTGGACTTGGATGTCCTCTGCAGATTTTTGCTGTTATGAGTAGCATCAGCCTGAGCATGCGTCTACCTCAGTCTTTACACATACCTCAGATAATTCTCTGTGGGTAGGTCCCACCTCATGGATTGGAAAGAGCTGTTTTGGTGGAGGATACCATGTGAGTGGTGGGGGTTAGCATGCTGCCACACTGGCTATGGAACAGGTCCGTGCTGGGCCTCTCTAAGCTTGCATTGCCTCTTCTGTAACATGGGTAATAGATAACCACACCTGTCTCATGAAGTTGCTAGGATGATTGAAGTTTAGCAAAGTGTCTGGCATATTATTTAATAAATGCTTCATTACTATTGGCTCTTATCCTTTTCATTATTTGGTCATGCCTATTAGTTTATGTTATAAGAAGGGGGAAGCTCACTGGATGGGCAGAAGTGTTCCTGAGGGGAGCAGGAAAGAGAACGAAGGGTGGCAGCTAACATCCCTGCTGTTTTCAGGCTGGTGCCCTATGAGTGTGAGTTCATTAAATCTTCATGACTGTATTTCTCAAAATGGGTTACACATACTACTAGTGGTATCTCAGATAATTTTAGATAGTGCCAGACACACATTTTAAATTACTGTTTAAATTTATATATTTATTTTCATGTGCATTAGGGGGAAAAAACACATGAACATGTAAACCCCCTGGTTTCCTGAATGTTATTGCTTAGCATAGGATCTGCCTTTTCAGTAAATAGCCAGAGAGTAAATATATTCAGTTTTGCAGTATTATTTAACACTTGATATTGTAGCGTGAAAGCAGCCGTAGACAATATGAAAACAAATGCATCTTTGCTAATAGAACTTTATTTACAGATCAGGCAATGGCAAATCTGGCCCACAGATTCTAGGGCTTTGTCAGTTCTTAGACTGCCTTTTTTTTTTTTTTTTTTTAAATATTGTACTTATTTACTTGAGAGAGAGACTGAGAACGCAAGTGGAAGTCTTTCCTCTGTTTTGCCATCCTGTCGTTGTGTGGCCAGCCCATTGGAGCTGGGAGGCCTGTCATCATCATCATCAAACACCTAACCTCCTCAGCTCTTCGCTTTTGAGGGGCCATCCCACATTGCTTCTCAGTGAGCCTCCTCATTAGAACTGTCCGTGGCTTCTCACATGCTCTGCGTGACGCTGAGAGATGGTTACTGTGTGTCATTGATTCGGCAGCTTCCCAGGCACAGAACTGTAACATGGCCCACTGCCCTTCTGCAGGCATTGGACAACACAACCAAAGCTGCTTGGTTCCTGTTACACACATCTGCCCTTCTTAGGTCATCATTCAGTCACATTCCCTGATTGTGCTGTATCCAGGCTTTTCTTGTACCATAAGGACAAGATTGAGGACCAGGAGAAGAGCTGGGAAGGCACCATTACCTTGCTTGTTGTCTGGCCTCTGATTTATACATAACCATCATCTCTGGGCCTCAGCTTCCCTTGATCTGTAAAACAGAAAAAGAGATTTAGTCTTAAAGATAGTAGGGAAAGTTTTCGTGGGATCATACGGGTCATTGTTTTGGAAAGGTTTTAAAGCCTTCAGACATTACTAAAAGTCCGACATTCTATGAAAGCAGCAGAGGACAGAAAGGAGGATTTTCTTTTTCTTGTGCTTCTAGTCACCTTAGGCCTTTTGCTATTAGAACACCCACAGTTGAGAGGCAGGAGAAGGCGGCCACTGGTAACCAGAATCCCTGCGGGATCAGAGCCATCCAGTGGCTGCCAGGTCTCCACTGGTCAGTGGCTTATAAATAGAACATTTCCCTTTTTAAACCCAAAAAGGATGGGCAGCATTAATGGGCATGGCGGCCTGACCTCCTGAGTGCTGGCCCACGAGGCAGTCAGCTGAGTACACCTTCCCCTCCAGCTTTCCATCCACACCTTCCAAGCCAGTCCTGATAGGAGACAGGCGCTGGATCTCTCCCTTGTCTGAATTTCCTTCCAGACCCCTGCCCCCACTCCTCTGGGCCCTTTTGCTTTCTTCTTTCCCCTCCCTCTTGTGCTATGGCAGATTTCTCTGGCTACCACTTTTATCTTCTGAGCCATGGGCAGGCAAGATGGTATAATTCTAGCTCACCCAAATGCTGATTTTCTGCACCTCACTTTGCCTTATGATTTGTGTGTGCAACACAGTGGATGTGGCCTGCATGGACAGTTGAGCTGTAATGCCCTAGCTTGAGAATAACCCTGGCTGAGGGGTTGGGGGCTAGCAAGAGAGAAAGGGGAAAGGACAGCTTCTTTTCTCAGAGATTTTATTATATGGGATCTCAGCCATTTTGTTTGGTGAGGCCCCAATCCCTCAAGGACATGACTGGCAAAGGCGCTCCTCCAGCTAGCCTAGACATTCAGAGAAGCCTTTCTATTTGTCCTAAATGACACTTAACAAACCATCCTCTCTCCCAGCCAACTTTAGAATGACAGATGCAGCCATTGCGTGACTTTGCTGTGGCCTAATACCCCTCTTTCTCTTAGAAATGTAGGCTCTGTATCAATAGCAAGTCATGGCCTGGGCAGGTGTGAACCACCCCTTGGCTTTCTGGTTTGGGCTTCGGCCAAGCAACAGTGAACAGATCCCTGGCTGCATCTTTAAATTCTAAAGTCCAGTGCAAGGGGTTGTTAAAGCAGAGACTGAAAGGTTTTCTTCAAGGGTCTCAATTAATGTTTATTGAATATGTACTTACTACAGGGCAGTGTGCTCAAGGTTTTTTATATATGTTATGTTGTTTGATCCTTATAAAAACCCTGTGATGTAGGTGGTATTATAGACCCCATTTCCAGATGAGAAAGCGGAATCCTTCTCCTCAGTCCCTACTTGTAGTCTCTCAGGGTCGTTCCTTCCCATCCTGACCAGAGTGTTCAGAGCATGCAGGATTCAGCGGAGGCTATCAAATCCTGTTGCCCGCAGTGGGGATAAGTGTGCGGTAGTGCTTGGGAGAGTGGGCTCTACAGTATTACTACATACATGGGTTGGAATCCCAGCCTCACAACTTACTGAGTGTGTGACCTTGGAAAATTAATTCGCCCAGGCCTCAGGAATTGGTTTGTTTTTTGTTTTGTTTTGTTTTTGTTTTTGCTTATGTTTTTGTTTTTTGTGAGATCAGTATAGCTTTAGTACTTATATCATTGATTTGTTGGATGGATTAAATGAGATTTGGATGGAAATCCTTAGCTCAGTTGTGCCTGATATTCTAAGCGGTCATTAAACGTTATTATCTGCTGTTGTTATTATCAATAATATCATCATTCCCCCGAAACCAGAGGCTATTCATGTAAAAGCATGACCATAGACAGTCTGTGTACAGTTCTCAGAGGGCCTTCACAGACATTTCCTTGCTGATTTTCACAGCACCTGATCTGTGCAGATAAGAAGGGTCAGAGAGATGAAGTATGCCCATCTTCCACTACCAGTTAGTGGGGATGGCAGCCATGAATGTCAGTGTTAGGCCTCTGATTATGAACGTCTTTCCCTCCCTTGCCCTTTGCTGCCTCCATTTGTTTTGACCAAAAAGTACCCGAACCATTCCTAGGGCAGATCAAAGTGAGAAGAAAGGGAGGTAAAGGCAGGAAAAGGATCTAGGTGGGCAGAAGAAAATGGTTCTCTACTGAAACACTTCCTCTTTCAAAAAGCTGGTGATGATTTCTTTTGGTTGAGAAATCAGTGCAGAGCTACCCATGCCTCAAGACAGACAGGAATTGAGGCCTGTGGACTGTAATTCCTTCTCTGGATGTGTGGACCCCTGTGTAGGAGACAGGTAGTCCTGATGAAGCTGGTTGGTATTACCACGCAGTGCATTAGGCATTGCTCTTTCATTGCTGTCCTCATTGGGGATTTTAAGGTGGACTGGGAGACTGCAGTTGTCAGAGCCCACAAGGAGATAGTTCACTGCAAGCCCATCTGCCACTCTCAGCCTGTACTGTATCAGCCTGGACACTGCCACTTTGGCTGTGGTGTCTTTCTGAGAACTGGAACACTCTTTACAGATATCTTAGAGCCTCTCTTGACTCAGCTGAGAGCTGGTAGGTTTATTCCAGGCCAGGCAGGGATTTCATCTCTTTCCTGCTACCTAGTTTACTTTGTTTATCTGTGGTCTTCTTGGCTTATTTTTTTCTGTGTGTTCCCAGAAACCATGAAAAAGAAGATAGTTGCCTTTGTATCTGGTAGGCTGAGGGGGGAAAAAAGGTTCCGATGGGCAGTATTAATGCTTAGAGGTCAGGAGATGAACGATATCCTGGTCAGTGCTATTCATCTTGTGCTTCCCACCACAGTGCCCCTGAACTCTAGAAGGTACCAGTGTGTTCAGCCAGCTGCTAGCATTTGAGGCTCCTGGAATGTGGGGACTTCTTTACCTGTTGGTTTCTGGTGTCTTAGCAGGTGAAAATGTGGATTGTATTTGTTGCTTCATATGGGAAATATATATTGATGCTACAATAATGAACAGGGCAGATAAAGTCCCTGTTCTCATGGAGTTATACTAGTGAGAGAAACTGACAGACAGCAAGTAAACAAAAGTATACTTTCAGGTGGGGAGAGGGACTAGGAGGAAATAAGAGCAAAGGGATAGGAAATAACAAGGCAAGGGGGAGCTGTTCTAGAAACCTGAAACAGGGAGGCTTTTCTGAAGAGGCTCCATTTGAGCAGAAACCTGAACAAACGGAAGTGAGGCATGTCAGGAACTGGCAGAGGAACCCTTGAAGTGGAGGGAATAAGCCAGCTGTGTTCAAGGAATATTGGGAAAGACTGTGGTGACTGGATTAGAGGAGGCCAGAGCAGGAGTGGTCAGGTAGGCTGGTACTAGACCATGTGAGGCCATGGTCAGGAGGTAAGCTTGTGTTCTGAGTGTCATGAGAAGTCTCTGGAGAGTTGTGATCAGGCAAGTGATATATGAGCCAGTGTGTATTTTAAAAAGATGGCTCTGGCTCCTGGTGGAGAATAAACTGTATGGGGCAAAAGGAAAAGCAGTTGGGAGGTTATTGATTAGAGTAATCCAGGTGAAAGATGCTGGTGACTTGAGTTAAGGTATCAACAGTGGGAACAGTGGGGATGGTGAGAAGCATTTGGGTTCTCTGCATGTGTTTTTAACTGCTGCCTGATGGGGCTTGTTGATGGATTGTAGGGGGAGAGAAGGGAAGGAATCCATGATGACTGTACTGAAGTAGAAATCTTAGTGGTCAAATATGGTACCTTCCCATCTTGTCCTTCCAGCCAGGTTCAGTGTAGTGCCTGGCTGGGGACAAGTTAAGATAATAGTTCTCAAATGTGGTATTTTTCTATCACTGACTTCTTGTTTTGTTTTGTTTTGTTTTTACATATACATATACCTCCTGTATTACTATTGACCTACTATTTTTCTTAAATCCATTCACTCTTTTTTTTTTTTTAAGATTTATTTATTTTAGAGAGAGAATGAGCTAGGGGCAAAAGGAGAGAGAAGCAGACTCCTCCCTAAGCGCAGAGCCTTACATGGGGCTCCCTCCCCAGACCCTGGGAGATTATGACTTGAGCCAAAATCAAGAGCCAGCTGCTTAACTAAACTGAGCTGCTAAGTCACCCCTCAGTTCACTGTTTTTAACTTAAATAAATGCAGCATGTCATGTGTGATTTAAAAAAAGGTAAATTTCTGATATTCATTGAAATAAATACATAGCTATTTGAAAATATTTGTGAATCCTTTTGAATCGTTTCATATACCGTGAGAGGCACAAGCAACATTATATAATGAGATACATAGCACTGATGAATGGCTATTATCAGATAGGAACTGTGATACGGATGTTGATAGCTAATTAAAAGTTAACAATAATTTCTGTTAGTCTTTAGTAACACTAGTTTTAATTGGTTGGCATACACTGCATTGTTATCCCAAGCATGCTTTTCAAACCTACTGGACTATAATCTGTGGGAGGGTGTCCACAATGCACTTGGCAACAAGCGTGCTCCTCCTTCTCTTGTCCACTAGATTTGAGAGCTCCTCCTGGAGTGGAAAGGGAAGACTCCAGAAAACATGATCCCTAGCAACCCCCCCCCATCAACACACACACCCCCGTCCCTGTCTGACTGGTCATGTGAACTTGAGCTGAAGAGTAGGAGTGGATAAAGAATGAGCTCTGGAGTCAGACTGAGTTACAGTCCTGATTCCAGCGCTCATTAAGGCCAAAGTCTTACGAGAATTTCCTCAACCTCACCCAAGTCAAGAGTTCTTGTCTACATGATAGGGGGGACGACAGATGAGGACATGGTACGTTTAAGTGCTTAGCCCAGAGCAGTGCAGTTTGTTCAGCTAGCGTTAGCTCTTGCTGTCATTGTTACCACTTAACATTGTGAGCCTGGCTGTTCTCATCGTAAAGGCTTATCAAATACATTGGGAAAATCAGTTAAGTTATAATATTTTAATATATTCTATAAGCAGTAAGATATTATTGAGCTCATTAGTGTGGAAGCATAGCAAGAAGTTATTAGTAAGAACAGTAACAGTATTTGCCCCATGGGATTATTATGGGGATAACATGAACTTGGGTATGAAAAATGTTTTATCAACCAGAAAGTTTGATTCAAATGTTGATAAAACTGCTAATGACCATTTTTTGAAATACCAAATAAGTCAGTATACATTTCCTTTGACCCTTGAACACCTAGGTGAATTCTCCCCACTCTACAGAAGAGGAAGGTTAAGAGTATGGGCTGAAACACCTCTCCTGTGATCATACTAGTCAGAGGTGGCAGAGACCAGAGTTTAATCCAGGTCTGTCTGGCTTGAAATTTTATCATTCTCTTTCCAATACATACCAATTATGTCTGCGTGACTTCAGTTAATATTAAAGTTAGTCCACACTCCCTGAATGTATATAGCTGGGGACCAGAGTATAGGACAGAGTAGAATAGGGTATAGGGTCTTGGGGAGCTGAACTGGAATTAAGATCTGGCCATTGGTAATCCCCAAAGTAGGGAATTCACACCTGGATAATTGAGAAGCAATTGGCCAACTTCCCAGTGCCACTAGAAGTTTCCAAAACTACCACCATGAAGACTGTTTCCAAGGGACCACAGCCACGAAGCCCTTGCAACTCAACTCTGGGTCTTCACATGATTAGGAGGAAGGACTTGAGCCCCTTGGAGTGTGTGAGCCAATTGGAAAGCTATTCTCCAGATGGATTTGGTATTTAATTCAATGTGGGTGTTTCTTTTCATGGCTTTTAATGGTGTTGAAATTGGTTAAATTCAGAATGAGTGAGGTAGGCCAGACTTTAAAGAGCAAAGCACTCGGGAAATTGAGTAAATTTCTGAGGTGAGAACATGCCCCTGGAGCTGTCCCTGAAATGGTGGCCTGCTCATAGTAATTCCAGACAGTTTCCTGTATCCATCCACATTAAAAATGGGGAAGTAACTTAATTTACCTCTCATTTCTTTTATTTTTATGCAAACATCCAGCACTTCCAGCAAATTCCATTTGTCCTATAAAAAACTTGAAAGATTTATTTATTTATTTATTTATTTATTTATTTATTTATTTATTTATTTATT